>NC_057842.1:64016276-64362491 GCF_910594005.1 Cervus elaphus | reverse complement strand
AACTGAGGCTTGTCCAAGATCACACAAAACTGAAAGGTAAAGCTAAGATTTTAACTCAGGTCTGCCTGAAATAGGTTTTTGGATATATAAATATGTACATATCCTCAAACACAGATTTCTTTGTATAACATGTAAAATTTTACTTAATATTATTGCTGTTCATTACAGTATGCATCTAGTCCTCAAAAATGATTTTCGCATTTATCTTAAGCTTTATATCCATTCTAGAAATTATGTAGACACAGTTTAACCTATCTCATTGTTCACTTCCCTTCTTTAGATCTATAGTCACCCATTCTTTAGTTTCTTTTTTTAATCACTTTGTTGAGGTATGATTGCCATACAAAAAGCATATTTCAAGTAAATAGAGCTTGATGAGTTTGGAGATAAGTATATATGATATCCATGAACCATCACCACAATCTATGTCATGAACATACTCATCACCTCATCACCTCCAAAGGTTTCCTCCTGATCTCTTTTTTTTTCTCCAGCTTTATTGGGGTATCATTGACAAAACTAAGTTATTTAAAGGATACAATGTGATGATTTGATATATGTATACATTGTAAAAGAATTCTTCCCATCAAATTAGTTAACATGTTTATCATTTCATAATTTTACCTTTTTGTGTGTGTGAGAATGAGCACATTCTACTCTCTCAGTGAATTTTGATTATAGAATATTGTTATCAAATATAGTAAAGTTAGCACGTCAGACCTTGTTTATTTTATAACTAAAAGTCTGCAGCCTTTATCAACCTCTGCCTGTTAGTCCTACTCCCCAACTCAAGTGGATTCCCAGGTGGCCCAGTGGTAAAGAATCCGCCTGCCAGTGCAGGAGATGTAGGTCTGATCCCTGGGCTGGGAAGATTCCTTGAAGGAGCAAGATAAAACCCCAGATAAACGACTAAATGGAAGGAAGAGAGGCAACCTTCCAGAAAAAGAATTCGGAATAATGATAGTGAAGTCGATTCAGGATCTCAGAAAAAGAATGGAAGCAAAGATTGAGAAGATGTGTGAAATGTTGACAGAATTGTGGACATCACTGCCACAGAACACACTATAGGAAAAAGAATGAAAAGAAATGAAGGCAGCCTAAGAGACTTCTGGGACAACATTAAACACACTGATATTTGCATTATAGGTGCCCCAGAGGGAGAAGAGGGAGAGAAAGGACCTGAGAAAGTATTTGAAGAGATAATAGCTGAAAACTTCTCTAACGTGAGAAAGGAAATAGTCAACCAAGTCCAGGAATCACAGAGTCCCAGGCAGGATAGAGTCCCGGGCAGGATAAACCCAAGGAGGAACACATTGAGACACATAATCAAACTGACAAAAATTAAAGACAGAGATAAAATACTAAAAGCAACAAAGGAAAAACAACAAATAATATTCAAGGGAATGCCCATCAGGCTGTCAGCTGTTTTCTCAAACGAAATTCTACAAGCCAGAAGGGAATGACATGATATATTTAAAATGATGAAAGGGAAGAAGCTACAAGCAAGAAAACTCTACCCAGCAAGACTCTCCTTCAGATTTGATGGAGAAATCAATAGCTTTCCAGACAAGTAAAAGTTAAGAGAATTCACCACCAAACCAGTTTTACAACAAATGCTAACGGAACTTCTCTAGGCAGGAACAAGAGAAGGAAAATATTTACCTATAGAAAATAAGCCCAAAACAAGTTACAAAAATGGTAATAGGATCATACATATCAATAATTGCATTAAATGTAAATAGATTAAATGCACCAACCAAAAGACATAGACTGGCTGAGCAGATGAAAACATGTGCATGTATGCAATTCCATCACTCTGCTTGACTCTCCAAATTGCATGCAATTATTTTATATTGTTAGGCTAATCATGTTCTATTATGGCTTGCAATTGTAATTATCTTTTATTTTTGTCTGGCTATTGATTGTGAAAACTGATAAACATCTTTCACTATTGTGATTACATAACTGTTACTCATTTAATACCATTTATCATGATTGGTCAACAGAAAAATCATAGAATTCTATATCATCAAAGCTACCACTTTATAGAAAAATCTGTAATCACTTTTTAAAATTCAGATGCGTATCAGAATTATCTTGGAGGTTTTTCCAAAAATACAAACGTCCAGGTATTGCTTCTTCTTTTGACTGGGGTTCCAGATATGTTTCTAATGAGCAGCCATATTTAAAAACAACTGGACAATATGAGGACGTTTTACTTTTATCTAGTCTGTTTCACTTTTCCCATTTCATAGTCAATGCTCTCATTTAATTTAGTTTATGTTTTCCAACTTCTCCGTCACTTTTTTTATGTTCTTTCTCAAACTTTTATTAAACAAAGTAGAAAATCTCCTGTATGCATACATATAAATAATGTCTATTTTAGAAAATTAGGAATTTTGCCTAGCTAAAAATTTATGACATTTTGATTCCACTCGCTTGACTTATTATGAATAAAATGCTATTTTTCTAATTTAGAAAAATAGATACACAACAAACAACAAAGGTTTACTGTGTAGCACAGGGAACTATAGTCAATATCTTATAATAACCTATAATGGGAAATAATTTCAAAAATAATATATGTATATGTATAATTAAATCACAAAAAATTTTACTTTATGGAATTTAGTACTGTTTATCTTTTTGCCAGTTTTTCTAAATGTCCTATGGACACCTGATAATAATGTATGAGACACAAAATTTTAAATATATTTGTGTAGTATGTAAGAATAATATAAATTAATAGAAATAGAAATTTATTACATTTAAATTATGAATGACATAATTCAAGTTGCTTTTACTTTTTTCTGCACTTGATAAAGTATTCTCAGAGAAATGTTAATATGTCTCACTATGATTATAAACATTTTTCTTTTTCCTTCATTTCTTTTGATTTTTGATTTATGTATCTTTGTTTCTTTGTTTTTTAGTTAATGATTTATGATGTCTATCTTCTTTGTGAACTGTACCTTTTATCATTAAAAATATTCATCTTTGCTTCATTTAAAAATGAATTCAATTTAAAAAAGAAAGACTGAGGAGAGAGGAAAGGAGAACTTTACTGTAGCATAATGCATATTATTTTATTTTAAGCTTAGTTTCAAGGTCAGCTTCCAGTATTGTACAAAATTTATTCATGTACTTTGTTGCTTATTGATAAGTGTTTCTGAATTTATAAATGTCCTTTAACTCCAAAGGTATCCATTGAGTCATCTTTGACCAAGATTCACTTGGAGATATGAGTTAATTCAAGCGGCAAAAAAACTTCTCAATTACCTCTCAGTATAGCTTTGTAAATATTCGTATTGTTTCCAGATGCTAAGCTATACACTTTCTTTTCCTTGAAAACCAAAACCAAATGATAAAATAAAATTATTCAAGAAAAAAAAGTACAAGTACTGTTTCCAAACAGACCAACTCAAAGTAACACTCAACAAAATGTCTCAAAGTTAGCCAACAGAAAATGTATAATCCTCCATCAGGATAATGCAAGACTGCATCTTTCTTTGATGACCAGGCAAAAACTTTTGCAGCTTAGCTGGTAAATTCTGATACATCCGCTCTATTTACCAGACACTGAAACTTTGGATTTCCATTCATTTTGGTTTTTACAAAATTTTTTTAATGGAAAAAAATTTATTTCTCTGGAAGATTGTATAGAAGGCATTTGAAATATTTCTTTGCTCACAAAGATTAAGTTTTGGGAAGCTGCAACTATGAAGTTGCCTGGAAAATGGCAGAAGGTGGTGGAACAAAACAATGAATGTGTTGTTCGATAAAGTTCTTGGTGAAAATTAAAAATGATTTTATTTTTACTTAACAAACCAAATTGACATTTTGGCCAACCCACTATCTGTCTGCCTGCATTGGAAGGACTGATGCTGAAGCTGAAGCTCCAATACTTCGGCCACCTGATGCAAAGACCTAACTCATTGGAAAAGAGCCTGATGCTGGGAAAGAGGAAAAAGTCAGGAGGAGAAGAGGACAACACAGGATGAGATGGTTGGATGGCATCACTGACTCGATGCACATGAGTTTGAGCAAGCTCCGCGAGTTGGGGATGGACAGGGAGGCCTGGCATGCTGTAGTCCATGGGGTCGCAAAGAGTCGGACGTGACTGAGCAACTGAACTGAACTGAACTGAATATCTGTCTGCAGGACTTTGTTCTGGATGTAAGTTGTCAACTCTTTTGAGCTGATACCAAGGAACATAACTTTAAGATTATATGGTAAAAATGTGCTTAGTTTTGTAAAAAAGAAAAAAGAATCAAACTGTCTTCAAAAATGTCTAAATGATTTTGCATTTCCATCACCAACAAAGGAGGGTTCCTGTTGCTGACACCTCAGTCAGCGTTTGGTATTGCCAGTGTTATGGATTATGGCCATTTTAATGACTGTGTTAAAACTAAATATTAAAAAAAAAATCTAAGATCAGGCATCTGGCCACATTACTTCATGGCAAATAGAGGGGGGAAAGGTGGAAGTGGTGACAAATTTCCTCTTCTTGAGCTCAAAAATCACTGGGAATAGTGACTGCAGCCATGAAATCAGAAAACGTTTGCTTTTGGGGGGAAAGTTATGACAAACCTAGATAGTGTGTTGAAAAGCAGAGATATTACTCTGCCATCAAAAATCCATGCTGTAAAGGCTATAGTCTTCCCAGTGGTCACAAATGATTGTGAGAGCTGGACCATAAGGAAGGCAGAGTGCCAAAGAATTGATGCCTTCGACTGTGATGCTGGAGAAGGCTCTTGAGAGTCCTTTGGACAGCAAGAAGATTAAACCAGTCAATCCTGAAGGAAATAAATCCTGAATATTCATTGGGAGGACTGATGCTGAAGCTGAAGCTCCAATATTTTGTCCATCTGATGTGAAAAACCGACTAATTGGACAAGACCCTGATGCTGGGAAAGATTGAAGGCAGGATGAGAAGGAGGCGACAGAGGATAAGATGACTGTCAAATTGTATGGCATCATCGACTCCGTGGACGTGAGTCTGAGGAAACTCTGGGAAATAGTAAAGGATAGGAAAACCTGGAGTGCTGCAGTCCATGAGGTCGCAAAAAAGTCAGACACAACGGAGCAAATGAACAACAAAAAGTGATCTAAGTGAGTGCAGTTCCTCAGTAATGCGGTTTGTGCCAGTTTGTAGTGTTAAAATAGAAAGTTAGAGGTACAGAAATAAAAAGAGTGAGTCTAATTCTGCTGTTACATGTTTTTCTTCACCAGCTTCTGTAGCATATAATCGTACTCCATATAATCTCTACTTCTGCATCTGACACCCTGTTCAGAACACTCACTCCGTTTAGATTTTGATCTTTTTCTCACGGGTTCTCTCAGCTGTTCTCAGGTTGCCTGTCGGTTCCATTAGCATCCACGCTCTGAAAAGAACAGATGTTACTGCCTATGTTCTAAATCACAGCGACTTAGAATAAGCAGAAATCCATCACAAAGGGACACAGTGGGAGAGATCCGTGTAGCGATAGAGAGGACAGACTTGGTAGACCTTTTTAAGGGACTTCCATCCTTACCCTCCTGTTAATGTGTCTGATCACAAATCACTCACAGCCAGATGGAGCTAGACTTGCATGGTCTGATTTTCTGACAAAGACCAGACTTCTGTCACTTCTCACAGCAGAAATGCCCAGTCCTGCTGCAGAGGCTGCCCACTGTTTACATTGCAACATGAAAATTTTTATGCTGTTGTTCTTGCTCCTCTTTGGTATTATAAAACAGTCAAGTAAGATGAATATGGATGGTAATTTATTCCAGTAGCTTGCATTGAATTATACTTGGATGACTTATTCAATGAAGGATATGATCAATATTACATCTGTCATAAGTGAACAACTCCTCTTTTGAGTGAATCTAATCAATTCATTGTTTAATGAGCACAGTGGCCTCTGGAGAGAGGCCACAAATCCAAATAACATCACTTAGTGATGGATTTTAATGTTCTCTTCTCTGGCATGGCTAAAAATTGTGTGAGACCATTATGCAGAATGAAGGTTCTCCTTTGGCAAAGCATTGAAGCATTGAAAGAATAGAAAAGATTCATGAAACTATCAGGAAATGTCTTTGTTCAACTGCAAAGTTTATAAAGGGCAAGGTGGTAAATGGCAGATGGGTAAATATGGTCTCAGTGAACAGAACATTGCACTTAAAATATGTGAGTTATTTTCAAATATCTCTTGATATTGATTTGTAACATAATTCCACATGATAAGAGGACAGACTTTGTATGATTTCAGTACCTTTAGACCATGAAATTTTGTACCTTGTTTTATGCCTATGGATATGTTCGAGTGTCTCCTGGTTTGTAATCTATGAATAGAATTTGAATAGAATTTGCATCTTGTGTGAAAATTGTATTAGTCTTAATTATGTTGAATTGGTTCATAGTGCTTCTCAGATCTACTTTTCTGTCTATTCAGTCTATTGATTTTTGAGAGTTTGATATTGAAATTTCAACTAAAAATTTTTATCTACTTAAAAAATTAATTGTAATATATAATGTAACTATATGTAACTTTGTAATTTCCAAGTCTCCTATAAATGTGTTATCACACTTTAATAATTTAAAAAATTTTAAAAAATCAAGAAGAAAAAAGGCACTCTCATTACACCTATCTATTTCAGAGATATTTTGGAAAAATCAACTGCTTCCATTCATCATATTTACATAAAATCTCATAGTAATTTTTTTTAAATGGATGACTACTATTGCAGAGTTCTCTAGAACAATAGCAGTCATATGTTTCTAGGTACTTTTCAATAAAATTAAAATTATTTAATCCTAGAAGACCTCAGTGAAATAGGGTTACATTATCATCTCAATTTTTAGACAAGAAAACTGAGAAACAAAAATATTATTTTCATTTGTTTACATATTTTCTGTGGCTGCTTTTTAAAAATTGAAGTACGGTTGATTGGGGCTTCCCAGGTGGCTCAGTGGTAAAGATTCACCTGCCAGGGCAAGAGGAGGCATTCAGTCCTTGCGTCAGGAAGATGCTCTGGAAAAGGAAATGGCAACCCACTTCAGTATTCTTGCCTGGAAAACCCCATGGATAGAGGAGCCTGACGGGTTACGGTCCATGGGGTCACAAAAGAGTTGGATATAACTGAGCAACTAAACAACAGCAAAGAGTTGATTTACAATATTGTGTTAGTTTCAGGTGTACAACAAAGTAATTTGTTTATACATGTATATATATATATATATATATCTTATTCTTTTCCATTGTAGATAGTGAATGTACTTCCCTGTGCTATGCAGTAAGGCACTGTTATCTCTCTATTTTATATGTGGTAGTGTGCATCGTTAATCCCGTACTTCTGATGGATTCCTCCTTCCCTTCTCCTTTGGCAATGATGGTCTATGTCTGTGGGTCTGTTTCTGTTTGTAAATAAGAAATCTGTCCTATTTTCTATATTCCACATATAAGTGATGTACTATTTGTCTTTCTCTGTCTGATTTATTTCATTTAGTATGACAATATCTAGGTCTTCCCATGTTGCTGCAAATGGCACTATTTCATTCTCTTTTATGACTGAATAAAGACATATTTTTTTAAATTGCTTAATATCAAATAGCATGCTTCAGAACTCCAGAACTCTCATTCTTAACCATTAAATATAATATTTCATAAATCACTTGTAGAAGAAAATTTCTTAGAGTGATTATACATTATTCTACTGATTAAAAGGGCTCATCAAGTGCCCAGCACAACAGAATGAGAAAGATATCTCACCAAAACACATAATTTTGAAATATTACAATAGTAGCAAGGAGTCATAGTAACTAGAGATTTCAGAAAGAGCAAATATTACCTACAAAGGAATGGAGAACTACATGTCAAAATGTAATTTAATAGCAAGTTTCAGTGCATAACAGAAGAGTAAATAGAGTTTTGAGAGAAACAAGTTTCAGGAAACCACAACCAAAACCCAAAAGAACATTACTAGGCCTTCCCAGAAAGATTTCTGTGCCCTAGGCCCTGAGGGGTCCTGAGCCAGAACTGGAGAAAAATCACTAAGGAACAAGGTTACTCATTAAAATATAAGAAACGATGGCATGTTTGTAAAGAGAGAGAGAAAAAAAAAAGGAGGATTATTTTAAGTCATTGTCTTGGGGAAAGGGAGAGAAGGAATATTGCAGAAAGAGGAATTAATAGCTTGATAATGAATATACCTAGGGAAGAATCAAGAATGGGCAGATGTAAGGAAAAAGTTATTTTGAAGCAGAAGTAATTACCAGTTGAGAGAAAATTATCTTGTGCTTCTAAGATGATCATAGTAGAACTTTATTTTATATTTCCAATTAGGCCACTCCCAAAGTAATTTTTTTTTAATCACCTTTTGTTGGTTGGAAAGGAACTTTCTTATGGTTGATGCAGAGTGAAGGAGGAGGAGCTAAAGGGCGTTCCTTCCCTACCCTCATCTTCATCTTCATCCTCACCCTTGCCCTATCAACGAGATGAGAAAAAAACTAAATTCCTAATTAGAATCGACCAAAATTGCCTGGATCTAGAGTAATATTTTCTGCAGGTTCCCAAGCCTATGCTTGTATTGTGGGAGGAAACTGGGGAAGAAGGGTTGAGGAAAGACAGCTTTAACAAAGGAATCAACATTTTAATTTGGGGTAGGAGTTAATGAAGTCAAAGTGGACAGTAGGGAAAACCTTCCAGACTGAGGGACTAGCTTTGTCAAGAGGTGAGGAGACATCTCACATTCTGATCAACATTTCTGTGCGACTACATGGTGAAATATCTCGATTCATGTGAGGAAAACACACCAAAAAGCAAGAGCAGTTCAGAAAATCCTTGGAGGATTGGACCCTGCAAACCTGAGCTATTCAGCATGAAACAGTTCTGAGTGCATGTCTAAATATAGGCAATTTAGATGTTCCAATATTTTTTTAAAATGAGAAAGGAGAGCAAACACACGTGAATGGAGAAATGCAATTTTACATTAAAAAGTCACAAAGCAGGAAAAATGGTGGAAAGCAATTGTGATCTGAGTAAATAGTTCTACTATTGTAGTTATACATATATTATATATTAATACATGATATTGTGCATTATAATATTATATAATATATTATATTTAAAATATTATAAACATCATAAAATATAAAATATACTATACTTATAAAAATATATGATTATATTTATATGTATATTATTATATAATGTATATTATATATTAATATAATATTATACATTATTATATAATTATATTATTTTATATATTATATTATATTATATATTATTATATACTATATAATATAGTATATTATATATTATATTATTACTCTTTATTATATATTATATTATAATGTATATTATTATATAAAATATTATAATATATTTATATATATACTGTTTATATATAAATATATATATACTGTTTATATATAAATATATAATTATATATAAACAATGCAAAACTAAAGTAAAGACTCTCCTCACCTTAGCCAAGAAATAAAACAATACTACTATGGGAAGAAAAACAGTCATTTCTTTTGATTAAAATCTATGTAGTTATCTAGCTATAAAAATTAAATAAAATGACCAATAATCCTCTACTGTTGCTGCTAAGTCGCTTCAGTCGTGTCCAACTCTGTGCGACCCTATGGACAGCAGCCCACCAGGCTCCTCAGTCCACAGGATTCTCTAGGCAAGAATAGTGGAGTGGGCTGCCATTTCCTTCTCCACAATAATCCTCTACTTTATATTAACACCTATTAGGCATCTACAGAGGAAAAGAAGACTCGACATCCTCTCTTTACCCACCGTCAGATTTATGTTATTAAAATAGACAGATGCCTTACTGTGGAGAAGAGTGTGTTTCTAAATTCAATCAGGTGGGGTGGTGTTAAACCTATGAGCATATTAGGGAATCTCTAAAGATAAACTTATTTCTGCTGGAATAAAACACTATTGTGAAATAAGTCTCTTGGAAGTCCAGTTATATAATGTACCTGTTTTAAACTTTATTTTACCTGTTTATTAATATCCTGAACTAGGTGTTTCCTTCAAGGTCTATTGTTAGTGAAACGTCATAAGCAAACCTCAGTGGGCAACTAGGGCTCCTGGAATATGAACTCAGACCCCTCACTTTAACCAGTCAGTCTATAGTGTTACATATATGAATACACCTGCCATTGCCCTAAGGGCACGTTACACACCCTTTCCTGTCCTTCTTCCTTATTAGACTGGAAGCTCCCAGAGGATTGGGAGCTTATCTTTCATGTCTTCATGTCATCTTCACTCCCTATCAAACTATTGGAAGTGTAGCAAAGTTAAATAAATACTTGCTCATAGAATTAATATATGTCATCCATTCACACTACTTTTTATGTTGACTTAGCAAGTTATGTGTCTTCCAACATGTCTGTTAGAAAGAATACTGACTCCTAAAAAGAATAACACAATTTGAAATGTTCTATTTTGTGTTTTATCCCCACTCTGTGTATCTGCCCTCAAGGTCTCATGGCTAAGGCATTTTAGGCAGGAAAATAAAATATGACAAGAAAACAGCTTGAGATAAAACTGACCCTCATACTTAGCCCATGCACAATCAAGTTAAGCCCTCCATACCTGATCTGGTTAATTGAAATGGATGGCAGATAATCCCACAGAAAGATGATACAAATGAATTTAGGGGTCTTAAGGACAAGATTGGGAAATTTGCATATTTCTCTTTTCTGGTATTTTTATAACTAAATCTTCTATATTTGGGTCAGCAAGGTTGGGAAGGGGTCAACCACCCCCCAGAATAAAGGATAAAGCAATAAGGTGGCAGTGAGGCTTCGTGAACTAATTGAAATCCTTACTTTTTAACAAGAAAATTACTTTTACCTGCATTTTTCTTAAAAGCTAAAGGTATCCTTGTATTATACTTGAATCCCTCTCTTTAATGTGTAGCAATATCATATACATCAAGCTCTTTGCTTAGAAAGCTGTATGCACCGATATTAAAGTTAACATGCAGGACTGTGTTGGATATCAACATGCGTTTCTTTGTAGACAAAATGTGTGCTGACTGACTCACCCATATACAAGGGAATTCTTTACTTCATTTTAATTTATTTACAGTATCTTAGAAACTGTTTGATGGCAAATCACTTCCACTGAAAGGGAAACAGTGACATCTGGTGGAATAGTTTTATCCAAACAGACAGTCATCAACATATCTATCCCCTCAAAATAAGTGTTTGAAATACATGCATTCTTTCCCTAGAGAAAAAGTGTGCCTTTATAATGGAACTGGAGATTCTTCAGTCCAGAGCAAAATAAATCTTAAAAAAAAAAAAAGAAGCCCCAAAACGGATTACAAGGATTTGTGTCTTCTATCATTCTAGCTATTTGAGCAATGCAATCTGAAAGTCACAAGCAATATGGTAATACAGAGGTATGTAAACATACTCATATATATATATCTATGTATATGCATATATTAATTATATGTTATATGTTTTATGTATAGCCCATTAATTATATAATATATATTATAGTGCTATATTAACTACATATTATATATATTATATTATGTTTAACTATATACTATATTAACTATAAATATATATGCATATAATACACACATATATATCAATTATGTATGATATTATATACAATGTACATACAGACATATATTGTATATTAGTATTAATCATTTATCCACACATCACATATTTAATATAGCTACATATGTGTAATACACAAGAAAAATTTGTGAGGTTTGTCAATCTGTAAAAAAGTGAAACATGCTTTTAAAATGCTCATGAGGGCTTAATCTAGACCATAATAAATGTGCAAATATTAAAATGTGTATGTACCGTATCTCAACCACTGGACCACCAGGGAAAGTCTCCTTTTTTTTTTTTTTCCGTTTTCACTAAGAACTGATTGAACAATATATTCACTGTTTTGTTCCACTACCTTCTGCCATTTTTCTGGCAACTTTATAATTTCATCTTCCCTAAACTTTTTATCTGTTTGAGCAAATAACTATTTCAGATGCCCTTTGCAGTCTTTCATGGAACTGAAATTTTTCCATTAAGACAGTTTGCTAAAGACAAAAATAAATGGAAATTTGAACGTGCAATATCTGGTGAATATGGCGGATGAATCAGAACTTGCCTGTCAAGCTGTAACAGCTTTTGTCTGGTCATCAAAGAAATATGTGGTCTTCCAGTATCCTGAGGGCAGACTGTATGTTTTCTGTTGACTAATGCCAGATGCTATTCACTGAGCGCTGCTTTCGGCTGGTCTAATTGGGAGCAGTACTTGCAGAACCTGTTGGAATTGTACACTGTTGTATAATACATTGTATGACACAGTATGTTATATCAAATATTTCTCATTGTGTAAAAGTGTCTGACCTTGATTACAAAGATCAGAGCAACCCAGCAGTTGAGAGCTTGGAGTCTAGAGCAAAATCAGAATGTGGTTCAAATCTTGGCTCTTTCACTTGCTGTGTGGTGTTGGGTAAGTTACTTAATTTTCCTGTGACCCAGTTTCATCATCTATAAGATGAGAATAAAACTCTATCTTATCTCATACAGTTTTATTATGAGAATTTACTATGAGACTTTATTGTGAGGTTTAAATGTGTTTATGCATGCAAAGCTTTAGAGCTCTGTCTGGCAGGGTAAGGGCTGTATAAATATTACCTCTTAGTATTGAATTATCTAAAATGTAATAACACAGAAATCAAACAGAACACTTGGTCTACTTTCCCAAATAATTTCAAGAGATGTGAGTGGAAAACTTGATCTAAATTTGATTCCTAAAGTGTGTGTGTGTGTGTGCGCGCGTGTGTGTTTGTGTTGCTTACTCATGACCCCATGGACTGTAGCCCACCAGGCTCCTCTGTCCGTGGAATTCTCCAGCAAGAATACTGGAGTGGCTTGCCACGCCCTCCTCTAGGGGATCATCCAGACCCAAGGATCAAACCCAGGTCTCCTGCATTTCAGGCTCCTGCATTGCAGGCAGATTCTTTCCCATCTGGGGGCTTCCCTGATAGCTCAGTTGGTAAAGAATCCCCCCTGCAATGCAGGAGACCCCAGTACGATTCCTGGGTCGGAAAGATCCGCTGGAGAAGGGATAGGATACCCACTCCAGTATCCTTGGGCTTCCCTTGTGGCTCAGCTGGGAAAGAATCTGCCTGCAGTGCAGGAGACCATGGTTCGATCCCTGGGTTCAGAAGATCTCCTGGAGATGGGAACGGCTACCCACTCCAGTATTCTGGCCTGGAGAATTCCGTGAACTGTGGGGTCGCAAAGAGGTGGACACGACTGAGTGACTTTCACTTTCACTTTCTTTACCATCAGATCTACCAGGGAAGACTTCCTAGAGTATAAATAGCCCAAAAGAGAGTTCCATGGCCACTGATCACTTTGACTAACTTATCCATTAATGAGTCTATATACACAACTGAAATACGTAATTCACTTTTCCCTTCTTATGTATATATGATCTCACCTTGGGTGTTGGTTAATTACCCTCACTACTGATATTCAGACATTACTAGGTACATCTGATTGATGGGAATAAACTGTGTTGAGTAGTATTGTGAGTTGAACCCACATGGTAAATAGAAGAAAAATCAAAAAGGACCTTGAATATTAAGGGCTATCTATCAAATGGAGAAGTTTAATACATAAAGTCTTGTTCTTTGACTATCATGTACCATTTCCTGTAATAAAGTTGTTTCTCCTATATTATGCAGAACTGTAGAAGCTCAGGATTAGGTTAGTAAGTGAGTGAAAGTCACTCAGTCGTGTCCGACTATACAGTCCGTGGAATTCTCCAGGCCAGAGTACTGGAGTGGGTGGCCTTTCCCTTCTTCAGGGGATCTTCCCAACCAAGGGATCAAACCCAGGTCTCCCGCGTTGCAGGTGGATTCTTTACCAACTGAGCCACAAGGGAAGCCCCAGGATTGGGTGAAATGATCTCCTAATTCCAATCAGGCAAGATCCTGTCAGCATCCCTCTTGAGTGATTGTCCATTCTCTGCTTGAACACCTCCAGTGGTTGAGAAACATCATCTCTTGAGATAGCACATGGCATCTTATAGAAAGTAATTACTGTAACTAAAGTCAAACATGAAATACTAAGCAACCGGTTTATCTCCTTTTTCATCGCCAAAAACCCAAGTAAAACAAGTATAGCATTGCTTTTGAAAAATCCCGCAAGAGCCACGGATGTTAGTGAAACTTTGGAAGCTGATTTGGCAGAACAGAGAGGCTGAGTTTTAAATCTGCAAGGGGGAAGACAAACCATGGAAAGGCTCAGGTACATCTGAGGGGTGATATGGGGCTGAAAGTGAGAGTTTATTGGAAGGTTGCTTTTAAAAAAGTCAGACACCCAGATTCTCTCTCTCACCTCATAAAGCCAGTGAACTCTTCTCCCTCCCACCCAGGCATATGGATTTACATTCTGAAGATGTTGAACTGTAAAGATTGTCATTTGGACACCAGGCACAGAGGACTGTGAAGCATCTTCTGGAAACAAGGGGTTAAGTGTAGATCTGCATACTGAACACTGAACCCCTCAGCTGGCTGGTCTGCTGACACGGTAGCCACTGCCCAACTCCTTCCCCCATTTCATCTGTGGGAATGTAACAGCCCAGGGGAAATATCTCTGATACTGACAATTAAGAATCTCCCTAAGTGATCTTTCTCCCAAAATGATCACCTTGTGGTGAGGTCTACCATTTGCCTAAGCTCATGCACATCACAGCACTTAATTACCATGCTCTCGTGGATTCCGGATTCACCCTTCAGGGCTGAGGCAATTCTCCCAGTTGTTGGATGTATCAGTGGCTTATGGATCATAGCTGATTTCCTTTCTGGAAATCACCCCAAATGAAGACAGCTGCCTTGCCCGGAGGACAAACCCAATCCAGTGATTTGTAGGTGATTACAATCTTTCCCAGAGGAAAACCCAAATCCAGCACACTTGCCTCAATTTAGTATATCTCTGAGGTGTCATCCCAGTACCAGAGCTTTCCCTGTTGTTGCCCGGTAAGTGATTGAAACAATATTTCTACCAATTTCTCTCTCATCCTCTCAGGTGTTGATCCCAAGAAAATCCCAAGTAAACTTACTATACAATCTATTTCCCAGGGAACCTGATATAACAGACTCACTCTAGAATTTGAAAGGACATCCCAGCCTTTATTTTTAGGAAAGACTCTAACATGAAAGAATGAGTTCAAATCAATTCAAAGTGAGGATACAAAAAGGAACTTGGAGGAGAAAGATAGCGCAGAGAATATTAAGCTAAATTTTTCTCAAAGAGATAAATTTTATTCATAAAATTAAAAATGAGATGCTCTAAGACAGAACTTTCAGAAAACAAACAAGAACTCTTGAGAATCAAAAACACATTAATAGAAATAAAAATTCTGATAGATTGAAAGATAAAGTTGTGTAACTCTTCAGAATATAAAGCAAATTACAAAAAGATAAAGATTAAGAAAGAGCATGAGAAAATTAGATCCAGGAGGCACCGCGTTTTACTAGAAAAGGAATTTTAAAAATACAAAAAAAAAAAAAAACTAATAGAGAACATGAGAAAATGTCTCAAAACTGCAGGCCAAGAGTTTCTGAAATATCCCACACAATGAACAAAAAACTCCACATTAATGCAAATCACTAAGAAGTTTCAGACTAGTAAAGAGTCTGAAATGCAGTACTTGGGTGCAATCTCAAAAAAAGACAGAACGGTCTCTGTTCATTTCCAAGTCAAACAATTCAGTATCACAGTCATTCAAGTGTATGCCCCAACCACTAATGCCAAAGAAGCTGAAGTTGATGATTCTATGAAGACGTACAAGACCCTCTAGACTAACACCAAAAACAGATGTCCTTTTTATCACAGGAGACTGGAATGCAAAAGTAAGAAGAAAGTAAGAATCCAGACCATCCCCAAGAAAAAGCAAAGCAAAGAGGCAAAATGGTTGTCTGAGGAGGACTTACAAATAGCTGAGAAAAGAAGGGAAGCCAAAGGAGAAAAGGAAAGATATACCCATTTGAATGTAGAGTTCCAAAGAATATCAAGGAGAGAAATAATAAAAAGAAAATATAATATGAATAAGAAATAATAAGAAATATTATAGAAAATACATTATATACATACAATATAATAAAAAAGTAATAAGAAGCCTTCTTAAGTGATCCATGCAAAGAAATAGAGGAATACAATAAAATGTAAAAACCTAGAGATCTGTTCAAGAAAATTAGAGACACGAGGGAGCATTTCATGCAAAGATGGGCACAATTAAGGACAGAAATGGTATGGGCCTAGCAGAAGCAGAAGATATAAAGAAGAGGTGGCAAGAATACACAGAAGAACTATACAAAAAATGTCTTAATGACCCAGATAATCATGATGGTGTGATCACTAACCTGGGGCCAAACATCCTGGAGTGTGAAGTCAAGTGGGCCTTAGGAAGCATCACAATGAACAAGCCTACTGGAGGTGGTGGGATTCCAGCTGAGCTACTTCAAATCTTAAAAGATGATGCTGCTTAAAGTGCTATACTCAATATGCCAGCAAATTTGGAAAACTCAGCAGTGGCCACAGAGCTGGAAAAGGTCAGTTTTCATTCCAATCCCAAAGATAGGCAGTGCCAAAGAATGCTCAAACTACCACACAATTGCACTCATCTCAGTTCAGCTCAGTTCAGTCGCTCAGTCATGTCCGACTCTTTGCAAAACCATGGACTGCAACACACCAGGCCTCCCTGTCCATTGCCGACTTCCGGAGTTTACTCAAACTCATGTCCGTTGAGTCGGTCATGCCATCCAACAATCTCATCCTCTGTCGTCCCCTTCTCCTCCTGCCTTCAGTCTTTCTCAGCATCAGGGCCTTTTCAAATGAGTCAGCTCTTTGCAACGGGTGGCCAAAGGATTGGAGTTTCAGCTTCAGCATCAGTCCTTCCAATGAATATTCAGGACTGATTTCTTTTAGAATGAACTGGTTAGATCGCCTTGCAGTCCATGGGACTGTTCAGAGTCTTCTCCAGCACCACAGTTCAAAAATATCAATTCTTCAGCGCTCAGCTTTCTTTAGAGTCCAACTCTCACATCCATACAAGACTACTGGAAAAACCGTAGCCTTGACTAGATGGACCTTTGTTGGCAAAGTAATGGCTCTGCTTTCTAACATGCTGTCTTGGTTGGTTATAACTTTTCTTCAGGAGGAAGGGTCTTTTCATTTCATGGCTGCAGTCACCATCTGCAATGATTTTGGAGCCCCCCCAAAATAAAGTCTGTCACTGTTTCCATTGTTTCCCCATCTATTTGCCATGAAGTGATGGGACCAGATGGCATGATCTTAGTTTTCTTGATGTTGAGTTTTAAGCCAACTTTTTCACCCTCCTCTTTCACTTTCAACAAGAGGCTCTTTAGTTCTTCTTTGATTTCTGATGTAAGGGTGGTGTCATCTCCATATCTCACTTGCTGGCAAAGTAATGCTCAAAATTCTCCAAGCGATTCTTCAACAGTACGTGAACCAAGAACTTTTAGCTGTTCAAGCTGGACTTAGAAAAGGCAGAGGAACCAGAGATCAAATTGCCAATATCCATTGGATCATAGAAAAAGCAAGAGAATTCCAGAAAAATATCTATTTCTGCTTCACTGACTATGCTAAAACCTTTGACTGTGTGGATCACAACAAACTGGAAAGTTCTTAAAGAGAAGGGAATACCAGACAACCTGACCTGCCTGCTGAGAAATCTGTATGTAGGTCAAGAGACAACAGTGAGAACCACACATGGAAAAATGGACTGGTTCAAAACTGGGAAAAGGGTACATCAAGTCTATATATTGTCACCCTGCTTATTTAATTTATATGCAGGGTACATCATGCAAAATGCCAGACTGAATGAATCGCAAGCAGGAATCAAGATTGCCAGGAGAAATATCAATAACCTCAGATATGCAGATGACACCACCCTTGTGGCAGAAAGTGAAGAGGAACTGAAGAGTCTCTTAGTGAAGGTGAAAGAGGAGAGTGAAAAAAACTGGCTTAAAACTCAACATCCAGAAAAACGAAGATCATGGCATCCAGTCCCATCACTTCATGGCAAATAGATGGGGAAACAGGGGAAACAGTAGAAACAGTGACAGACTTTATTTTCTTGGGCTCCAAAATCACTGAAAATGGTGACTGCAGCCATGAAATTAAAAGAAACTTGCTCCTTGGAAGAAAAGCTATGCCCAACCAAGACAGCATATTAAAAAGCAGAAACATTACTTTGTCGACAAATGTCTATATAGTCAATGAAGCTATGGTTTTTCCAGTAGTCATGTATTGATGTGAGAGTCAGACCATAAAGAAGGCTGAACGCCAAAGAGTTGATACTTTTGTGGTGCTGGAGAAGACTCTTGAAAGTCCCTTGGACAACAAGGAGATCAAACATGGATCCTAAAGAAAATCAATCTCCAATATTCACTGGAAGGACTGATGCTGAAGCTGAGCCTCCAGTACTTTGGCCACCTGATGTGAAGAGCTGACTCATTAGAAAAGCCCCTGATGCTGGGAAGGATTTGAAGGCAAGAGGAGAAGGGGACGACAGAGAGCAAAATGGATGGCATCATCGACTCAGTGGACATCAGTTTGAGCAAGTTCTGGGAGAGGTGAAGGACAGGGAAGCCTGGCATGCTGCAGTCATGGGTCACAAAGAGTCAGACACAACTGAGAGACTGAACAATAACAAGGTATAAAGATTACTTACTGAAAAATTTCCAGGAGAATAAAAAAATGAATGTAATGTATATGCAAATGATATTCTCAGGTTCTAAACAACAATCTTGAAAGTTAGAAAACAATAATTCAAACCATGCCTTTAAAATTTGAAAGAGTGTAATTTCCAATCCAGAATTCTAGTCCCAGGAACACTCTTAATCAACCTCAGAAAAGAACAGAAACAGATTGTCAGGTTTCAAAATTTTTATTTGTCATACATCCCTTCTGAGGAAGCTTACTGGGGAAAATGTTCCTTTGAAATAGGGAAATAGAACAAGACATAGGATACGTAATATTTCAGAAAGAAGTAAGGAGTGTTGAAAAGACCCACAGCTGCCAGATAGGAGTCAGTGAGCTCAAGGCCCCAAAGAGCATTTTCCTGAGGAAAAAAAATGGCATTAAAAGATTGACCAACATGTTTACTGCATTGATTGAAGCCCTACAGCTCTGATGGAGAATCTGGAGGATGAATTAACAAAAGCACCCAGGGGAAATAGCAAAAATAGGATAATCATTAATTCTAAGAAAAACAAAACATTGTGTAAAACAGAAAATATCCTCAATACTTTATGTGACTCAGTCATGAGCTATTTATATAAAATAACATTCTAAATATTGATTTAACCAGAAACAGTTATTTAACTTGCTGAGAGAAAAGGAGGGGAGATGATAGACACCCAAATTCCCGTGTTCTATAGTAAAAGTGTTTAGATTTAATGTTTTTAGAGCAGAATATACATAACGTTTAGAAAACAGAGGGAAATATTGGAAGAATAAGTGAAAACAGTCCATAATGTTTGCTCTGGGAAGCAAGGACTAGGATGAAGAGAAAGAAAATAGCTGTTGTTTTAAATTACATGCTTTGCACTGTTATTCGTCTCTGTAAACTGTGTGCATGAATTATTTTAATAAACTTTTTTTTTAAGTATTAAGCAGTTGAAAGAAAATTTCTTTTCTTTTTTTTTTATTCTGACCTATTATCTGCCTCTCTACCTTCTGGTCCTAATTATCCTCCTTATGACTCAACATATAAAAGTATTGATTGTTTCTCTTCATCCTGACTATCTTTCAAGTACTTTAAACCAGATATCTTCTTCTTCCTTCAGTTTGCATGTATAAGGGCTACAACCTCCCTTTTCATTCAACTGCACGTTATATGAAACCATTGTCTCCTTGACCTGATTGCTTGTCTCTTTACTCAACAGCATGGTATCCAGAGCTAAGAAGGATACTCCAGAGATAGTCTGTCTAATTTACAGCAACATCATCACTTCTTTCATTCTGTACATTATAATCCATTAAAGACAACAAAGATCACATTAACTGTCTTAGAATCTGAAACACGTTACTGCTTCACAGTGAAATTTTAAAGTCTCTTCCACCTAAAATATTCTTAAGTCACCTATCCATAGGGTGGAATTTGTTGTTTGAATTTCTTTTTCTGTATCTTCGTGAATATCCTTATATTTACTCTATTAAAGTGCAATTGATTAAATTCACCTTATAGTCAAATTAAAAAGAAAATATATTTGGCTCCTGATTTATTCATAGAAAATATTGCCCATCTCTTCCAAATTTTCATCACACATAAATGTGCTATCTATACTTTCAATTCAGGTCTTCAGTAAGAATGGCAAACACCACCAGGTTAACAACCATCTGTTAGCCTGTTTTAAGTTTCAAGTTGTTCAACTGTTAATAGATCATCAAATCTAGCCAAGAACCAGATACACCAAGTAGATAACAGTTCTATAGTGTAGCCGTTTGTTAGTGCAGTCATTGAAAAGACAAATTAATATAATTAAATGTACTGCTCTTTTTCTGATATGAATTATTGTGAAACAAATACAGGCAGCTACTATCATGTCTATTTTATTAGATATTCAGACACAGAGCTGTCATCTGACTGGTCTGTTACCTTATAGAGGCAGACCTGGGTGCAGGTTTTGATTCTGGCTCCTGACTTATAGGCCTGTTTTCTAAAAGCATCTTGGGGGTATGTTCCTATTGTTGCTGCTGTCGTTAGCTTAACGTGAGTTTGTGAGCCAGAGACTTTTATCTTCATACTCACACCCTGAAGCCCCACGTGGACACAGCATAGCTCAGTCCTGGAGGCCATGCCATATGTATTTAAATTGTAATGGGCAAACCCCAGCCTCACCAGACCCAGCTATTCCCATTGCTTTCTGCCAACTGACTGAAGACACAGCTTTAAGCCATTGGAACTTCCTAGGCAAAGAGTCTGTACTTTGACATTTGCATTTATCTTATTATGTTCGATTGGCACATTGAGATCCATAAGCTTGTGGTTAATATACTGCCAAGGATTCTTAATTAAGCTGGTTGTGCAAAAAATGCATCAGAGTCTCTTGAGAAATGTATAATCTTTGCCAGTCATTCACACTGAATTTCCTTTGCTGCTCTGGTGGCATAGCAATAGTGTTACAGGGAAGATTGGAGGTTTGACATAACAAGCTTCCAGTAATCTGGACCTGCCATTTGAGATGGGAAGCTAGAAAAACCGTCATGATAGAGAGGGGAGACAGCAGAATTTGTTGTTGTTCAGCCGCTAAGTCGTGTCCAACTCTTTGTGACCACATAGACTGTAGTACACCAGACTCCCCTGCCCTTCACTAGTTCTCAGAGTTTGCTCAAATTCATGTCCACTGAGTCAGTGATGCTATCTAACCATCTCATCCTCTGCAGCAGCCCCCCTCCTTTTTTTTTGCCTTCAAACTTGCCCAGCATCCTAGGCTATTCCAATGAGTCAGTTCTTTGCATCAGTCGGCCAAAGCATTAGAGTTTCAGCTTCAGCATCAGTCCTTCCAATGAATATTCAGGCTTGATTTCTTTAGGATTGACTGATTTGATCTCCTTGTTGTCCAAGGGAATCTCAAGAGTCTTCTCCAGTGCCACAATTGGAAAGCATCAGTTCCTCGGACCTTAGCTTTCTTTATGGCACAATGCTCACATCCATAAGTGAGTACTGGAAAAACCACAGCTTTGACTGTGTGGACTTTTGTTGGCAAAGCGAGGCCTCTATTTTCAATATGCTGTCTAGAGTTTCCCTGGTAGCTCACGCAGTAAAGCATCTGTATGCAACACAGGAGACTCCGGTTCAATCCCTGAATTGGGAAGATTCCCTGGAAAAAAGAATGGCAACCAACTCCGGTATTCTTGCCTTTAGAATTCCATGGACAGAGGAGCCTGGCAGACTACAGTCCATAGGGTCGCAAAGAGTCGGACATGACTGACTTTCACTTTCACTAGCTTTGTCATAGCTTTTCTTCCAAGGAGCAAGTATATTTTAATTTCATGGTTTCCGTTTTCTCCCCTTCTATTTACCATGAAGTGATGGGACCAGATGCCGTGATCTTAGCTAGTGTCCTGTAAGGCAACGGGTCTCAAAGTTTGCTGCCAGGACCAGCAAGACCATTATCTACTGGCAACTTAGAAATGCAAATTTTCAAGTCCCACTACAGAGCTTTTTAATCAAATCTTCAGGGAAGGGCCCAGAAATGGATGCTTTAACAAGTCACCCAGATTGCTTTGAAGCAGTCCAGTTTGAGAACCACTGCTATAAAGGAACCACTGAGATTTTCCAAGATGGGAACCTCTCAAAGGAGATGATAGAGTGATTCTGAGCAAAGCAAGGACAGCTTGTGGAGGACTCAAGGCTGAGTGGACTCATTTTCTCACTTTCTCCCCTGTCTGCTTGGCTGTCATTGCATTAGCATCCTCTGTGTGGCCAAAGTCACAGGGACCCCAGTGTCCATCAGACATCCTTAGAAGTTCCTTCAGGAAGCAGCATTCCCGTAGAAGAGGTATGATGGCTTTTCTCCCCATGATCCATTACCTGCCAAAGTAACTTCCACTTTTATCTTCTGTTTCCTTCACTCTACCTCAGGACCATAAGCCTTGGGGGAACATTAACTTTGTAGACTTCAGTCATTATGCATTAATATTGTTCACATATTCCCTCCTTATCCTGTTCAGGGTTACTCCGGGCATTCCCTCTGTGGCCTGACCAGCAGCATGTGGTTTAAATACAGTCAAGAGATCAGTAGTAAGCCACTGAGGGCTGGGCAGCTCTGTTTCCCTTACGTCCTGTTGAAATCAAATGATCCCACTCTCAGTTTTGTTCCAAACCCCTAAGTGATGTTGAGACATCTCAACTCTGATGTGCACGCTGAGAATCTGCTAAATAAAGAGAATGAGTGTCGGGCTTTACTCCAAGTAGGATTTGGTGCCATTTCTCTCGATTGTCATATATACCAAATATCCCTATAACATGCAACCCTGCACACCAGTTATCCTACTAGTAACAGAAGGCCTATGAGGGTACATGCTGAAACAAGTGCATTTAAATCTTTTCAATCTGTAGATTCCTCGGTTGTTTTCCTCTTGCTATTCACTCGGTGTGCCTAACCTTTGGCAAACAACTGCAGAGCTGTGATCGAACCACGAGTTTTATTTACTGCCTTTAGTCATTTTCAGTTTCTTTGCAGAACCAAATGCTAGAGTTAAAAGTTAATGGAAAGCAGGTTAGTGTAAGCTCCATTCTGACCCCACATATTACCAAGAATCCCTGCATGAACTTAAGGCAAGGACGTAGTTTCTGCTTTGACCTGGAACACCATAAATCCAATAACTATGGTTCCACCACCCCCAAGACAACTGGCATGGCTGCTTCCCAATATTTATTACCACATGTAAGAACTTACAAATGCCAACATGAGTATATTGCCTACACCTGGAAAATTATCTCTGGTTTGTCAGAAAATCCAAAATGCTTTTGTTTGATGTTAGTGTGGTGCAGTTATTGTTCAGTGCCATTTGTATGACAATCACTTCACAGCATCAGAAGGGGTGGGAGTCTCCAGGATAACCTCCAGGTCTCATATTGTATCATCCTTTTCTCCATAAATGCCAACTAACAAGCCTCTCTTCATATGTGCCAGCATTTAAAGATTTCAAAGACACAGGTAGCCAGTGAGTTGTATTCATAGTTATCTGCTATAGTTAGTTGAGTTGTTATTTTGCATGAGTGAGAAATGTGTTTGATGAGCAATTCCATGAGTATCGCGTCTGTGTCAGCCACTGTGCTGGGGACAGTGGACCCTGCCCCTGCCTCAGGAAGCTGACATCCTTTGGCACCATTAGGAGTCCAAGTGGCTCTCTCCCTGCTGGTTTACCAACACGCTTAAGTATCTCATGTTATCTGAGCAGTTCTTAGATATTCTTTGTTGCACTATGGGAAGGAGTGAGTTATATTGGCATTGTAACATAGCTACTAAAAAGGCACTTAAAACTCTTAATTCATGGTGTCTAATAGTCAATTCACTTCAGTTCAGTCGCTCAGTCGTGTCTGACTCTTTGTAGTCCCATGGACTGCAGCACATCAGGCTTCCCTCTCCGTCACCAACTCCCGGAGCTTGCTCAAACTCATGTCCATTGAGTCGGTGATGCCATCCAACCATCTCATCCTCAGTCATCCCCTTCTCCTCCTGCCCTCAATCCTTCCCAGCACTGGGGTCTTTTCGACTGAGTCCATTCTTCACATCAGGTGGCCGAAGTATTGGAGCTTCAGCTTCAGCATCAGTCCTTCCAATGAACATCCAGGACTGATTTCCTTTAGGATTAACTGGTTGGATCTCCTAGAAGTCCAAAGGACTCTCAAGAATCTTCTCCAACACCACAGCTCAAAAGCATCAATTCTTCAGTGCTCAGCTTTCTTTATGGTCCAACTCTCACATCCATACATGACTACTGGAAAAACCATTGCTTTGACTAGATGAGCTTTGTTGGCAAAGTAATGTCTCTGCTTTTTAATATGCTGTCTTGGTTGGTCATAGATTTTTCCTCCAAGAAGTGAGCATCTTTTAATTTCATGGCTGCAGTCACCATCTGCAAACCCAAGAAAATAAAGTCTGTCACTGTTTCCATTATTTCCCCATAGATTTGCCATGATGGACAAGATACCATAATCTTCTTTTTTTGAATATTGAGTTTTAAATAAGATACAGTTTTCAGGAAGAAAGATTTTTCTTTAAAAAATCAATAGTAACAATAAATTATGTACTTAGAAAAAAAAATAGGAATGTGAAACCACATGTAATCTTGACCACCAGGGAAAAAAAAACTTGAAATTTTTGTGTAACTCTATAGATACAACTATTTACAAACACCAAATAAAGATTAAATTTGTATTAAGTAGCTTCAAATCTGGTTTTTATATGAGCATTTTTCTTTTCATTTAAGTTACAATGGTTACATAATAGTCCACTATTTGAAATATGCTATGATTTTTTTAAACCATCTTCTACTGTAGTACATTTAATCTTCCTAAGGTGAAAGAGGAGAGTGAAAAAGTAGACTTAAAACTCAACATTCAGAAAACTAAGATCACGGCACTTTATGGCAAATAGATGGGGAAACAATGGAAATAGTGACAGACTATTTTCTTGGGCTCCAAAATCACTGCAGATGGTGACTGTAGCCATGAAATTAAAAGACTCTTGCTCCTAAAAAAAAGCTATGACGAACCTAGACAGCATATTAAAAAGCAGAGACATTACTTTACTAACAGAGGTTTGTCTAGTCAAAGCTATGGTTTTGATGTACCGATGTGAGAGTTGTTGTGTATTCATGTATGGATGTGAGAGTTGGACTATAAAGAAAGCTGAGCGCCGAAGAATTGATGCTTTTGAACTGTCGTGTTGGAGAAGACTCTTGAGAGTCCCTTGGACTGCAAGGAGATCAAACCAGTCAATCCTAAAGGAAGTCAATCGTGAATATTCATTGGAAGGATTGATGTTGAAGCTGAAACTCCAATACTTTGGCCACCTGATGCAAAGAACTGACTTATTGGAAAAGACCCTGATGCTGGGAAAGATTGAAGGCAGGAGGAGAAGGGGACGACAGAGGATGAGATGGTTGGATGGCATCACCGACTCAATGGACACGAGTTTGAGCAAGCTCTGGGAGTTGGTGAAGGACAGGGAGGCCTAGCGTGCTGCAGTCCATGGGGTTGCAAAGAGTCAGACACAACTGAGCAACTGAACTCAACTGAACTGAACTGAATGTTTCATCAGTTTTAAGGACTGATGTTCTATGACTAACATTCTGATACATATTTGTCTTTATTTCTAATTTATCCTTAGGCTGTATACCTAGAAGCAGATAAATACCTAGGTTAAGAATCATTAGATCTTTTACTATCTTGGTTACGAATTGGCAAAAATGTTTTCCAGAAATGTTATACCAATGTAAATTCTCATCAGGTATATTTTAAGAGCACCTCTGAGACCAGGAGTTTGTTTATTTGTTTGTTTTTCAAAATCTTGTATAAGACATTAAAACATCTTATAAGTCAAAAAGTGTATAGTTTTCCTAAACAATCTTTCCTCCAACTGACTGTTTTTAACATTATTCTTTGTACCATTTTGTTCAGGATATATGGGCTGCACAGATCAGATGAATGTTTTCTAGAACAGTAATCTTATAAAAGCTATGATGTGGTCATCACAGGGTGTATCCTATGCCCTTTTTTCGCTTATGCATGTGTGCACAGTCGTGTCTGATTCTTTGCAACCCCGTGGACTGCAGCCTACCAGGCTCCTCTGTCGATGGCAAGAATACTGGAGCGGGCTTCCATTTCCTCCTCTTTGCTTATATCATCCTGTTTTTTCTTTTCTTTTGGAAAAGCATATCATATCTTCCCTTAGGCACAGGATATACAGGGTGTGACCAAGGCTGGTTATTCCAATATGGTCATATGATTTTACTGGCACAGTCACAGTGTTTCCTAAGAGCTAAGAGGGAGTCCAGGAAGTCATTCTGACGATCACAAGAGGAGCCCCTGCCTGCAGATGGAAATTAAGTAGAGACAAGCAAAAGAGTGCAGGAGAACCCTGAGGACAATTTCTGATTGCCAGGATGCAGCTATTATCTGAAGTTGGCTCTGTTCCAAGAATTCTAAGTTTCATGAGACAGTAGTTACTATTTAGTTCAAATAGGTTATAGACTTTTTTGATACCTTCAAACCAAAAAAAAAAAAAAAAACCTTATTTGAATATACAACTCCAAACTATCCCACAGAGCTATAGGAGATATAAAATCTTAGGCCAAGTCAGAACCACATTGAGTAGAATGAAGTTTATGGGGTTGGTGGAGAAATTTATCAGTTTGATCAGAACTACATATCTAAGGAATGGAACAAATTATCAGGTTAAATAAAATGAAATGTTATGTTATGCTCTATAAATAGATTTTTCAAAGATTTTCAGCTTTCCTATAGGAAAAGGAAAAGTGACGGCAGAGGATGAGATGGTTAAACAGCATCACCCACTCAATGGACATGATTCTGAGCAAACTCCAGGAGATAGTGAAGGACAGGGGAGCCGGGAGTGCTGCAATCCATGAGGTCACAAACAGTCAGACACGACTGAGTGACTGAAGAACAGCAACCAAAGGAAAGAATCTGAGTTCATCAGTGTAAATGGTCATCTCTGCCTATGGGGTTAAAATCAGATGGTCCTAGATCTTTTTTTCTTTTTTGGCTAAAAACCTCAAAAGAAAGGAAAATGGACACAATGGTGTTGAGTACAGATGAGTGAAAGAACTGGTTTGATTCACAGCTTTTTTTGAAGATCAATGAAGAAAATTTTATGCTATGATTCCATCAAACTCAGCACTGCATTGTATTATTGGGCTAAAACTCTCTGTAAACCTGCAAATATACGGCGGTTGGTGTAGTCGCTAAGTCATGTTGGACTCCTGGTGACCCTGGACTGCAGCCCAGCAGGCTCTCCATCAGCGGGATTTCCTAGGCAAGAATATTGGCGTGGGTTGCCATTTTCTTCTCCAGGGAACCTTCCCAACCCAGGGACAAACCCGTGTCTTCTGCATTGCAGGTGGATTCTTTACCGCTGAGCCACCAGGGAAGCCCATCTAGTCATTTGAAGCACTAAATAATCATTTGCTATTATGATAAGGAATGGTTGAATATTCGTTGCTAGGGAGAAAGGTGGACACTATAAGAATAAAAGGAACAATTATCTGGAAACATAAAATGTCAAAAATCATTTCATTCAATTTCATTGCTTCAAAATATATGAAATTTAAAACGGATGGAATGACAATACTCGTTCAGCAATCCATACAAATGGGGGCAGAGTTTCACGCAGCTTCTCAGTAAATGATAGGTCAGAAACTGCTACGAACTGAATGTTTGTGCTCCCCAAAATTCACATACTGAAGTCTAACTCTCAAGGGGATGGTATTTGGAAGCGGGGCCCATGGCATGTAGTTAGGGCACGGGGATGGCGCCTTCATGAATGGGATCAGTGCCCTTACAAAACAGACCTCAGAGAGCTCTCTAGCTCCCCTCTGCCACAGTGAGAAGATAGTCACCTATGGACCAGAAAGCAGGCCCTCACCAAACTTCAAACCTGCCAGCCTGGATCGTGGGATTCCCACCTCCACAACTGTGAGAAATGAATTTCTGTTGTTTAGAAGCCACCCAGTATTTTTGTTGAAGCAACCTGGCTTAAGACAGAGGACAATATTTTAAAATTATAAAAAACTTTTGAATATATACATATATATATATATATGTGTGTGTGTGTGTGTGTGTGTACATATATGTGAGCTTCCCTGGTAGCTCAGCTGATAAAGAATCCGCCTGCAATGAAGGAGAACCCAGTTTGATTCCTGGGTTGGGAAGATTCCCTGACGAAGGGATAAGCTACCCAATCCAGTATTCTCGGGCTTCCCTGGTGGCTTAGTAATCTCCCTGCAATGCGGGAGGCCGGAGTTTGACCCCTGGGTTGGGAAGATCCCCTGGGCATGGCAATTCACTCCAGTATTCTTGCTTGGAGAATCCCACAGACAGAGGAGCCTGGTCGGCTACAGTCTGTGGAGTTGCAAAGAGTTGGACATGACTGAGCAACTAAGCATATATATATATATATATATGTATATATATATATATATATTTCTATTAGAATTAAAATACTGTTTACAATTACTTGCTATCAATCTAGTTGGCTAGAATTATGTACATCTATTTATCAATTTGGAGATTGTTTTATGTCAAGTAAAATAAAATAATATTAAATTACTAAAATTGCTTTTGGAGATTGGTTGAAGTGAACAATATAACATAATTTGAAAATGAAATACAGAGGCTGTCTGATGCAAGTTCATGCAAACTGACTTGGAGTTTTATTTTGAATATTAGAAAACAGACTTACATTGGGAAGTTACAGAGCTTTCTACGAACAATTGTGTATGAAAGTGAAAGCCACGTCCAACTCTTTGCGACCCCATGGACTATACAGTCTACGGAATTCTCTAGGCCAGAATACTGGAGTGGGTAGGCTTTTCCTTTTCCAGGGGATCTTCCCAACCCAGGAATCGAACCAGGATCTCCTGAATTGCAGGGGGATTCTTTACCAACTGAGCTATGACAGAAGCCCCAGTTGTGTATAGGTACATCAATTTATTGTTGTTAATCTTTGAAAAATGAATATGAGGCTTAAGTCTGGTGATTGCACATACCAGATTTGAAATTGAGAGAACAGCATCGAAACATGTGTATTATCAAGTGTGAAACAGATCACCAGTCCAGGTTGGATGCGTGAGACATGTGCTCGGGGCTGGTGCACGGGGATGACCCAGAGGGATGGGATGGGGAGGCAGCGGGGAGGGGGTATCAGGATGGGGAACACATGTAAATCCATGGCTGATTCATGTCAATGTATGGCAAAAACCACTACAATATTGTAAAGTAATTAGCCTCCAACTAATAACAATAAATGGGAAAAAAATTGATAATTGTAAGGGTGAAGTGAAGTTGCTCAGTCGTGTCCGACTCTTTGCAACCCTGTGGACTGTAGCCTACCAGGCTCCTCCATCCATGAGATTCTCCAGCCAAGGATACTGGAGTGGGTTGCCATTTCCTTCTCCAGGGATCTTCCCAACCCAGGGATCGAGCCCGGATCTCCCGCATTGCGGGCAGACGCTTTATGGTCTGAGCCACCAGGGAAGCCCAATTGTAAGGGTATCTACTCTAAAAGCTTTACCTCAACACTTGGCTTAGTCTCCACTGGATTGCTGCTTGTTAATATCAGTCTCACTTCACAATGCTTAGGAACCTATGTCCTAAGGGCGATTTCCTTTTGGTTTAATCCCATTTATTTTTCTAACTTACATGTTGACAAAATACTATAAATTGACGTATTTATACTTTGTATAAAATGAAAGCAATAGCATTTGTTCCTTTCTTTGTTCCCATAGTGTATAAATAAAGTGATAATATGAAGGTTCCTACAAGTATGTCCAAAAGCAAATTGATAAAACATCCCCAAACACAAAAATAATTCCCATTTAAAATAGTAAACATAAATTGCAAAATCATCCATCATTTAACAAATATTAATTTGGCACTTTCTCTACCTCAGACACTATGATCAATGACAAAAATGAAGAAGGAAGGGTCCCTTTTTTCCAAAATTTTACCACCTAATAAAGGATATGAATAAATATAAAAGGGTAAATTCTGTATGTATGTATGAAGAGGCTCTCAAAATATAATGGTCAGCTTAATCTGAAGTTATCAAGAAGTAACTTGGTAAGATTTGATGTTTAAACAGAATCTTGAAGAATTAGTCTTCAAGCTCATTCACTTAAAAAATGAAGAGAAATGCTGTATCAGACACAGTGACATATAATGGGAATGTGTTCATGTGGTACTTTATGGCTACACATTGAATGTATGAGTTTCAATTATGTATATAAATCACTACTCTGATGCAAGAGAAATACAGCTCAAGTGAACTTAAACATATAAGAGAAATCTGAACTGCAGAAAGTCAACAGTAATCTTTAGGGCAACGGGATCCAGAGACACAACTTCTGTTAGTGCTCTGTTTCTCCACCTTTGTCTCTAATCTCTTCTTTGTTTTGCATCTTATCGTTCGTCCCTTTTCACTCTGCCGGGACCTCTCTACAGGGTGAAGAACACGAACACAGGGAGTTAGAGTCCCACATGCTGATAACTCCATCAAGAGAGAAGAAAGGTTTTTCTCTTCCAGCTGCAGAATGAGAACCTCCAGGGAAGGAGTAATAATAAAATAGGTCCAGTCTGAGTCTTAAAAAAGGAAGCAAATATAATAGCTCCAAACATGATTACAGGTAAGGTAGGTCATAGTCGGATTATTGAGAATGGTTTAAGCTATGCAACATTTGGATTTCACCCATTATCTTAAAGGGGATCAGTGAAGGGCTTTCAATAGAAGAGTAATATATCTGGTTTCTATTCTTAAAGCACAAAGAAGGATGGGGTAACAGGAGAGGGTAGGGTGGCAGGAGATGGTTGCCTTGATCTATATGCGAGATGATAATGGTTTGCATCAGAATAACAGCAGTGGAAATTTAGGAGAAATTGAGTAAATGGGACTAGTACTCACTAGTCATATGTGTGTGGGAAGGAAAACTGTATGGAATGACTAGAAGATTTCTGGTTTGAGTGCTAGGTACATAATGGTACTGTTAACCAAAATGAGACAAAGAGGAAAGAGACAAATTCAGCCTGAACAAATGGAAGATTAAGTGAGATATCGAGGTGACGTCTATCAGCATCTTGGTTATCTAAGACTATAGAGAAGACTATAGTCATCCAAGCTGGGAATATAAAGTTGGGGAATATTCATATAGACATGGTAGTCAAAGTCATAGAGAAGACTGAGGTGGCCAGGAGAATATGTAAGGCGAGAAAAGAGAACAAAATGCAATTGTCCCTTGAAATTCTCGGGGACTCATTCCAGGACCCCATACAGATGCTCAAACTCATCATACAAAATCATGTGGTATTTGCATATAACCTACACATATCCTCCCATATACTTAAACTTACCTCTAGATTACTTATTAATATAATGCCTAATACAATGTAGATGCTATGCAAATAGTTGTAAACACAAGGTAAATTTTGAAATAAATAGTAAATAGTAAATTCTGAAATAAAAAATATAAATAGTTCCTGGTGCAGGGCAAATTCAAGTTTTGCTTTCAGAAACTTTCTTGATTTTTTAAAATATATTTTTGGTCTATGTTTGGTTGAACCTGCAGTTGTGAATATAAGAAGCATATTGCATAGAACTCTATAGACTTAATGCATGACTGTTGACTTTGTAAACTGCCTGTTTGACTGAACTATATTCCCATTATCTTTTTGGTACATTTCCAGTTGAAGTGGGCTAGTGATTCTCTTACTAGACATAAGGAGGCAGAAAGGAGCTGCCTCTCTAGATATAAGGCATATATAGAGAGAGTTTGACTGGAGAGTTTAAATCATTTATATTTGAAGTAATTGGTGATAGGAAAGAACCTCATATTGTCGTTCTGTTTACTGTTTTCTGATGCTGTATGATTGTGTTGTCCCTCCTTTCCTCTCACTGCCTCTCTCTGTGGTTTATTTTTTTTTTTTTTCTCTGTGGTTTACTTTTATACAATGGCAGACTGTGATCCCTTTCTCATTTTCCTTTGTGCATTTTCTACAGGTATTTTCTTTACCGATTATATAAAACGTATTATAACTAAAATAATCAATTTTAAACTGATAACAAATTAAGTACAGTGACATTACAGCTCTACTTCTTTAAGTCTTCACCACTCCTTTGTTATCAATGTCAAAAATTCATCTTTTTAAAAATATTTTTAATCCATTAACATATTTCATAAGTATATTTTTATAATTTAAGCTCTATATCTGAATTGAAAATGATTTATGTACCACCATTAAAGGATTCTGTATTTATCTATATACTTCCCTTACCAGGGAGAGTTTTATATCCTTTTGTGTTCCTGCCTAGGGTCTTTTATTTTAACTTGAAAGACTTTCTTTAGCAACTCTTGTTAAGGCAAGCCTAGCAGTGATGCGCTCCCTCAGGTTTTATCTGGGAAGTTCCTTATTTTTCCTTCGTTTTTGAAGGACAGTTTTGCTCCATTTAGCATTCTTGGTTGGCAAGTGTTGCTTTTTTTTTCTTTCAGCTCTCTGACTGTATCATCCTACTCCCTCTGGCTTGTAATGTTTCTGCCACAAAATCCTCTAATAATTTTATGAAGGAACCCCTGTATATACCAAGACTTTTTTTTATTGTGATGCTTTCAAGATTCTTTATCTTTGTTTGTGCGTCTCGTACATTTATCCTCCTGAGTCAGCTTACCTATGCTATATCACGCCTGCTGCTTAGTTGTGTCCAACACTTTGCAATCCTATGGATGATAGCCCACCAGGATCCTCTGTCCATGATTTTTTCCAGGCAAAAATACTGGAGAGGGTGGCCATTTCCTCCTCCAAGGTCCTTCCAGAGCCAGAGATCAAACCCATGTATTTTGTATCTCTTGCATTGACAGATGGATTCTTTACCGCTGGGCCACCTAGGAAGCCCCATGGGTAAACTGAAAAATGAAACTCCTGGACTTGCAAACCCAAGAGCAAAACCATAGCTTCCTAATCAGTTTATTTCCCAGGAAGCCCTCTCTTAACTGTAAACTGTGAGCTCCTTGGGAGTGTCTTTCTTCCTTTTTAGCTGACCTAGTTACTGCTCAGTCATAATTTGTTACATAATTGAAAGAGTAAATGGTAAGCCAGCATGTTTAAATGATTGTTCTATAGTCCAACTCAGCAATATGGATCATATTTGGAGGATTTTGAGTTTTTCTTTTTCTGAAAGATGAATCATTTGAAACAAAAAGAATGTAATAAAACAACATGACTATTAATCTCTAGTGTCTTAGAAACATCTTTATTAACATTTTGTTTTCTTGATGAATACAATTCTCAGAAAAATTATTCAGAATTTTATAACACTGTTGCCCTGATATATTATTCTCGAAAGGGGACTCTGACTCAGAATATGGCTTTAGCTCTTCTAGGGTGTGATGGCATTGTCTCAGAGTTCTGTGAACTCTGACCTCCCCTGGGTTGTTTGGTAGAGTCTTGGACTTAGAAGTTAGGTCCACCTGGGTGTAGATGCTCCCCTACGTTTTCATGTGGGTGTTGAATGATTTATATTTTTAATCCATTTTTTCCCATTTTTATCCTACACAAATAATATTGGTTGTCAACTATTTGTCCAATATATGTCTTCCAAGGTGCTTATCTTGGTTCTTTAATATATTTCAAAGTAATATCAGTAATATCTGTCTTTAAGTAGATAAAATTGCCCACTTACTAAGTAAATTTCTTTAGGTATCATGACCAAAGACAAGAGAATTTCTTATTTAGCTTTTAAAACTCATAATAGAAATAATGGTTTATTGATGATTTAATCTACTTCATATTCATAATCTTCAATACAAAACCATTATTAGCTATAATTGTGAATGGATTTCCCAACTCTAGAAAAAAAATAGTGTACATTTAGAAATCTTGGTCAGTTTGGATTAAATGAAATTTGTAGGTCAGTCTATCTAAATTTCTATGGTTTAATTAGTTTCTGCAAAGAAAGTTTCTGAATTAATCACAAGTGCAAAATTCATGCTTTTTGCACTCTTACTAATCAGGTTAGGATTTCTCTTCTACAAATGTAAACACAGAAAGTCCCAACAGTTTTGCTAGAGGCATGTTCCAAGGCATAGAAATTAAGTAAAAAGTCATCCTTCATTCTCTTGCTGGACTAAAAAGAGCCTCTTTCCTCAATACTGAGTTTCAGATCATGTGAAATGTACTGTATTTACAAAGCATATACTTTCTGAGAAACAATGAAGGTCATTTATCATAGGATCATCAGTCAAGTTCACAATGATTCTTCGATTAGTGAAAAGTGGTTTTTGCATGTTATGCTCCAGAGGATTTTATAAATTGTGATAATGCTCCACGTGCTGATTTTTAGTACGAGGTTTGCTACATGATGTGCCAAAGGTGATGGACAATAAAGAGAGAGCTTAAATTAATTTAGAAAGTTTGTGTTTTTCTCTAATGGAGAAAATTGTTACTTTATAAGCCCTTATAAAGGACAGCAGTGGGAAAATTACATAAAGCAAAGTTCTTCACCCTTAAAAGTTTTAGAATGCAATCATTTTTTTAAAAATTGTAAAATAACGGGTGAAGTTTTGCACTTTTATTTTCGGCTAACCCCAACCCGTATATACCACAAACCCATTATGCTCTCTTGCGTGCTCAGTTGCTCAGTCATGTCTGACTCTTAGAGATGCTATGGACTGTATAGCCTGCCAATCTCCCCTGTTCAAGGAGTTTTCCTTGAGGCAAGAATACTGGAGGAGGCTGTCATTTCCTACTCCAGGGGATCTTCCCAACCCAGGGATCAAACAGTGTCCTGCATTAGTAGGTGGACTCTATACCACTGCACCACCTGAGAAACCCAATCTTGCTCCCTTAGATACATCAGAATACCAGAGATTTATTCTGTGGTGGCTATGAGGCTTCATAAGATCAGTCAAAATAATTTCAAGTGAAAATACTCTTCAGTTCCAATATCTATACAACAACTTCAGACAGCCTATTTCACTCAGTCAAATAATTGTGTGGCAACAAAGAAATGGGTTTTCCTGGTGGCTAGTGGTAAAGGATCCTCTTGCCAATACAGGAGATGCAGGCTTAATCCGTGAGTCAGAAGGATCCCCTGGAGAAGGAAATGGCAACCCACTCTGTATTCTTGCCTGGGAAATCCCATGGACAGAGGAACCTGGTGGGCTGTAGTCCATGGGGTCACAAAGAGTTGGACATAACTTAGCGACTAAACAACTAAGAAATGCTGGAATGTGATTCCCTTCTACAACTTTATGTTTTTGTTCAGTTTTCTGATTTTTCTGGGTTTTTAACCAATCACTGAATGGAGAATCTATGCCTAAAATCACCTAGGTATTTGAAAACCAGAGTACTTACTTGTTCATTTTCTGTTCAGCCATTGAAAAAAATGCATATTGGACCCTTCTTCAAGCTTGTCACTGTACTAGGTAACATATTTTTCCCCAAAGGCCTCGGGGTGCTCTTCCTAGGAAGTCTCAGCTCCCTCTAACACAAATGGTTCCCTCAGTTTTGCCCAAAGCGTGCTTCTCTGGCATTCTCAACACCAGTAAGCACAAGAATAGAAAGATATAAGGACAGTGGCTGCTCTCTGGTATTGGACTCTCTTATCGCTAATGATACATTGCTTACCCAACTGCCCTTCCAGATCCCAGAACAGAACCCACAATTTAACGAAAGGACCATCCTCAATCTAAAGAAATCTGTGGAGTCTTAGGTACTCACTGTCCCCAGTTATCCCACGAAGCCAAGAAAGTGTCCAACAGAAGTTACATCCTCTCCCTTCCCCAACTTCTAATAGACACTTTCCAAACACCCCAGCTTACACCAGAAACAATACCAACAAACAAATATTGCCCTCCTGGAAGGGAACTGCCATTGTTGAGATAACAAACAGAAAGATTAGCTCGGTCCCTGTTACCTACCATTATCACTTGACACCCTCTCAAATGTCTAGGTCTAGAGCTTGCTAAGGCTCTGATTGGCGCTCCCTCTTGAGTCTCTAGCTCAACTGCTCACTAGAATTTGGACTTTATCCCAAAGTTCTGTTTGGGTAGCAGATCTGATCTCAGACACCCTGGCACTCGATTGGCAATACAGAATAGATGGACCCATGTGGAATCAGCCACAGGACACCCCTGCATGCCCGACACTCAGGCACCTGGGTAACTGGCTCATTTGTCATGGGCTCTAGAAGTGGTACACAACTCCGAAGCCAAGTTGGCTGAGGATGGGTCACCTGCATCGCCTTTCTTTTCCACTGATTTGGTGCCTACCAGGACTCAGACTCAGTCCCAGGAATTTAGCATTCATTAGTACCAATCTCCACTAACAAATTCTTCTACAGTATAGGCACAGAGAAGTTTTTGTCACCCAAGGACACAAAACCAGAATTATGACTTCTTCAACTTTCTGCGTGTGGTACTAATTCCCCAACAGGGTTGATGCGCTCCCTTGAAACCAGTCCATTCAGCTGGTACCTGTGTCATTTGCCTGATTCTTGCCAGTTCCTTTCTCCAAGACAGAAGCCTGTTCACCAGTACCCCAAGACATCCTCAGAGACCCTTACATTTAGTAACTTTTATTTGGACAGACTCTATGAGTCCGGATACTGCAATTTACCTAGCTGAAAATGTCTTCATCACCTGGAAACTGTGGCCGACTTCACCCACTAATTCTAACTTCTTAGATGATGATGATATGAGTGATGTGGGAGTCACCAGCTTTCAACGTGTCAGATACCATACTAAAACCTTTGCATTTAGTATGTAATTTATTGATCACAAAAATTCTATGATGTGAACATTGTCATCTTCGGTTTATGAATGAAGCCCAGAAAGTTTAAGCCACTTGCCCAAGTTCTGTGACTAGAAACTAAATTCATACTCACTGTAGCTTACTCCGAAATCCACATTCTGCCGTTTAGAAAATATTGTGATATAGGGTTCCATTTAAAGGATCAGCCTGTCTGATTTAGATGACCCATCACCCTGATTCCCCTGGGACTATCCTGGTTTTAACTGAGATGTGCCTCTTTTCTCCAAGGAAACACCTCAGTCTTGGAAAAGGCCCCTAGCCTGTTAGAAACCTTAATCCTGGCTCCTCTTGTCTTTGTGGTGCAGCACGGCCAGGCCTGCAGTAAACTTGAGGTAGCCGTAGACACACGAAGGCCAAAGTGACCCTTTCCTGGTGTAACCTAGGAAAGGTTAGAGGCTCCCAGCACTCTGACCTCAAGAGTTACTCAATTCTGAGGCTGTTTTCAGCTGTCTTGGTAAGGAACTAGGGGAGCATAGGTCAAAATGGCCCTAAATCACGTATTTTTAACTTTGTCCTGTTGACTTGCTTCTCAGTCGTGAACAGAAGAGGCGACAATCTTCAAATGAGCCCAAGTTGTTGCTATGCTACCAGGGGAGCCACCTACAACTTCAGAGCCCCCGTGCTCTGGGATGGTTTCTGGTTGGACTCCTCCTCAGGTGGGCAGCAGAGGCCCATTTACCATGAGCTGCTGAAGCGTAGAATTTCAAGACCCTGCATGTGCATGAGTCCTTTCAAAGTCCCTGAGAAAGGTTTCATTAATGTATTCCATGATGGAACGCTTTTTAATAACATTTTTCAAAAGTCAGACCTTTTAACCTGACTTGATTAAGACGGGTGTATCTTTCCATTCCTAGGACTCCTACGTACACTTTACCTTTGACCATGGCTTTAGCATGGCTATGACTATACCCTGACCATATTTTAGGATCTGGCTAAGGAAGAGGTAAACTGGGGTATGCCATATTGAATGAAATAGAGAAAGATGTTTTAGAAGGTTTCAGTAAAATACATGGAAATTACAGATAATTGATTTGACTTTATATTTTGTCTGTTTTAAATTTACCTATTAAATATGCTTTTTAAGCTCAGATTAAAAATTAATGGAGTAGGAAACAGAATAAAAATACATACAAGGAAATTAAGACAATGTTTCTATAACAAGAGATGAATTTCAGCACAACAAAACTCACATAATACTGAAGTCAGTAGCTCTTTACATAAGGGGATCATTTCCAAATAGAAATAATGAATAGGCATTTGGTTTATTTAAGAATTCAATTAATGAAAAGAAGTAAATCATATTAATACATTTGAAGAAAAGATTTAAATTACCTTCTGATTAAACCAAGATGAACAAGGGGAAAGATAATAAAATACTCAAAATTCTACAGTACAACAAAAATGCCAATGACAAACCAGTTAATGCCCTTTGTTAATTCAAAGACCACTTGAAAGTAGTCATCGCACAAGAAAACTTGAAATGATCTGAAATGAGATAGCTAATACATGAAAAAAAATTTTTTTGATAGAGATTTTTCACAATTTTGACAAGTATCCCAAATGTCTATATGACATTATTAATCCAAATTACAAATCTAAAGTATTTTCAAAATTACCAACACAAGAATACAAATTCTACTCAACCATGTTAAAAGAAATAATAAATTTTCAATGTTTAAAAATTTACATAATTGCTGTCATTTTGAAGTGGTGATTAAAGAGTATACAGGGAAAGAATGTTTTAAAAAAGTTATGGAAGTGGGCTTTCCCTGGTGGTCCACAGGTTAAGACTGTGCTTCCAATGCAGGTGGCATAGAGTCAGTCCCTGGCTGAGGAAAACTAAGATCCCATAGGCCATGACACATGGCCAAAAAAAAAATTATATAGGTTTAATTGACTAAAAATAGTGTTATTTGTCTAAGCTTGGGAGTGTTTATAATATTTGTCAGTTTTATCACATTTTTAAACTGTTTAATTTTTTTCCTAATATGAATAAATACTTATTTTTGTACCTGATAGCATAATCTTTTTTTCTGGATTTGAGAGGTCACTTCCCATAGTTTAAACTCCAGTTCCCACAGAGCCTAGACCTACTTTCTTATTATTTACAATGCCTAAGGGCAGTAGATTCAATCAACCAGGCCAGCCTAGGTTATTTCTGTATGCAGAGTCAGACTCCATCTTATATAAATAGAACTTCCTCTTCTTTCTTCAGGCATTAGTCTGAGAATTGAAACTGCTCAGAATGTTCCCATTTTAAGCACAGAAGATGGTGATTTTCCAAAGCAACATTTTAGAAGTATCCTTCTTAGGATACAAAAGGGTCCACAACTGTTACTTCCCCCAGTACATTCTAGAATCTGTTCTTAAAGTTTTTGGCTAAATGCTACAGAGCCCTAGTAGATGTTCAATCATGTATTAATTTATTTGCCTGCAGTTAGAAGATTTAACAGCAAGTCACGTTTTATAAATTTAATCACAGTGACAGCAGAATCAACTGGCTTGCTTTGTTTATTGTCACTACATTATTATAGTAGATCCAGCCAGCAGCATTAGAACTGGGAAAATCCTAAACATGATATATCAAATATACCTAAGGGGACTATGCTATCCTATCCACCTCAGACCATCTGGTCCCTTCACTTAACCCAGATTCTATCATTTATCGATTGCATTGAGGAGTCTGGCAAAACTAAATTCTATTATATAAAAATTTGAGGTGAATTGAATTCACCATAAATCAGTTTATTTAAAATAACATCAACCTTTAGGGGACTATTTAGTTACTTACTAATGTGAACAATCAAGTTTATCTGAAACATCTTACCTTATTTATTAGAAACAGTCCAGATCCCATGACAGTGATGTTTGCTCAAATTATGATTTCTAATCCTGATTTTACCTCAAAAATATAGCTTATGATTTCAGAATGGTAGGGCAGTAGAATGAAAAGTGTACAACAGCCACACCTGGAGGTGACAGACTGAATCCCTGAAAATAAATGTTTTAGCACACAAAATTTGTAGCAGGAAAAAAAAAATAATACAAACTGGTATGTAAAAACAGCATAATAATAGTGATCTTATGAGGTTATTGAGAAAAATGTACATCATAGACACCAATAAATGGGAAATTTATTATTCATTCATTAACTCTGCTTTAAATAAATGTTATATAATGCTTTTTAAAAATGAGTGATGTCTGTATTCTTTGTAAAATATCTTCCATTGTTTATTATACTTGTTTGCCAATGTACAATCCTTACATAATTAGGCACAAAATTTGGGAGGCAGGGAGGATCTTTCAAAATATATTTGTCAGGGAGGAACCTCAATCTTTAAGAGAAAGGGAGGGAACAAACAAGGTGCTACCATTCCATAGATGTCAAATGTAGATGAGACAGTTTATCACTCACAGCAGAGCACATGGCAGGGACATTAGCACAGTGGTGCGGGATCCTGGGCCCCCGAGTCCTGTGGGCAACCCATGGGCCCAGATGGAGGCCCACAGCCAAGGGAGCAGCAATCCTTGAGCGAGCAGCAGTTCCCTTCCACTAGGAAGGAGGCCACCTGGGTCATCTGGACCTCCTTAGTGGCCCGTGTGTCTAACTAAGAAGAGTGCTCAGGGTCAGAACGTGGATAAACCCTGTAGCTTATATACAGGGCAGGAGTATTCAGGGACACTTGCTTTGTGGACTGTTATTGGACTTTTGTGTTTTTGTCTTATCTGTTAGCACATCCATCCCCCTGTGGCTGAGTAAAAGATGGAGGCAGAAACTAAAGGGGCGGGTGGGGGATGTGTATTTGGGAAAGAATAATACAATAGCCAAAATGAAATGGTTGGTTTGTACAAGAGCAGTTTATATTATACTATACCAGTTTGAAATATTGCACTAAGTTGTAAAATCTAAAGTTTTAGACACGTAGGAAAAGAAGTAGATTCTTCATCATCTCATAAGCTGTAATTTGTGTAAACAGGTTAAATGTTCTAGATTTTGAAAGAGTTAAAGATCACTGAATCAGATCATGTAAACAATAGTATATCCAGCTAGTGTTTAACCTCAAAGGAATATTGTTGATTCTTGAAAATAATATTGTCAGGGAAAGCAACTGGTAGGAGTCATGAGTGTCCCTGAATATTTTTACCAAAGCATTAGCAGTTAAAAAAAAGTAGAGTCCAAAATCAGACAAAACTATTACAAAGAGATCAAATTACACGTCAATATAACTAATGAACAATAGGCATAAAAAATCTCAACGAAATACTAGCAAACAGAATCCAACAACACATTTAGAGGATCATACACCATGATCAAGTGAGATGTATCATAGGAATGCAAGGATTCTTCAGTATAACACAAATCAGTCAGTATGATACAGCATATTAACAAATCAAAAAATAAAAATGATCATCTAAGTAGATGCAGAAAAAATTTTTCACAAAATTCAACACCCACTTATGATTAAAAAAAAGAACAAAAACTCTCCAGAGTGAGCATGGAAGGAAACTATCACAACATAATAAAGGCCATATATGGCAAACCAAATTAGAGATATCATGCAAAGATGAATAGTTCATGCAAAGGGGAATAATTCACACAAAGATGGAGAAAACAAATGACAGAAATGGTAAGGACCTAATAGAAGGAGAAGGGATTAAGACGAGGTGGTAAGAATACACAAAAGAACTATACAAAAAAGACCTTAATGACCCAGATAACCACCATGGTGTGGTCATTAACCTAGAGCCAGACAGCCTGGAGTGTGAAGTCAAGCATTACCAAGGACAAAGCTAGCGGAGGTGATCAATTTTCAGCTGAGCGAGTTCAAATCCTAAATGAAGATGCTGTTAAAGTGCTGCATTCAATATGCCAGCAAATTTGGAAAACTCAGCAGTGGCCACAGGACTGGAAAAGGTCAGTTTTCGTTCCAGTTCCGAGAAGGACAATGCCAAAGAATGTTCACACTACCGCACAATTACACTCATTTCACATGCTAGCAAAGTAGTGGTCAAAATCCTTCAAGCTAGGCTTCCGTGGTACAGAAATTCCAGAAGTACAAGTTTGGTTTAGAAAAGACACAGGAACAAGAGATCAAATTTCCAACATTCGTTGGATCATAGTAAAAGCAAGGGAATTTCAGAAAAACATCTACTTCTGCTTCTTTGACAACTACTAAAGTCTTTGACTGTGTGAATCACAACAGACTGTGGAAAATTCTTAAAGAGATGGAAATACCAGACCACCTCACCTGCCTCCTGCAAAACCTGTATGCAAGTCAAGAAGCAACAGAACCAGACGTGGAACAATGGATTGGTTCAAAATTGGGAAAGGAGTACATCAAGGCTGTATATCGCCAACTTGCTTATTTACTTTATAGGCAGAGTTGTTGTTATTCAGTCACTAAGCTGTGTCTGACTCTTTGCAACCCCATGAACTGCAGCATGCGAGACCTTCCTGTCCCTGACTATCTCACAAAGCTTGCCCAAGTTCATGTCCATTGAATTGGTAATGCTACACAATCATCTCATTGTCTGCCACCGTCTTCTAATTTGAAATTTGCTATGCTAGTCATCTTGTGAATAAAATACTTAAGAACAAATTTACCTCAAGAAACAAAAGACCTGTATAGAGAAAACTGATGAAAGAAATAAAAAAAATGTAGAAATATAGATCCATAGAACAAAATAGAAAGTTCAGAGATAAATCTATGCACCTATGGATAACTTACCTTTGACAAAGAGGCAAAACTATACAATGGATAAAAGATAGTCTATTCAACAGTGGTGCTAGGAAAACGGGTCAGTTATGTGGAGAGACTGAAGCTAGAACACTCTCTGAGATCACATGCTGTTGCTCTTCAGTCACTCAGTGGTGTCTGAATTTTTGTGACCCCACGGACTGCAGCATGACCGGCTTCCAAACTCATGTCCACTGAGTCGGTGACGCCGTCCAACCATCTCACTCTCTGTCATCCCCTTCTCCTCCTGACTTCAGTCTTTCCCAGCATCAGGGTCTTTTCCAATGGGTCGGCTATTCAAGTCAGGTGGCCAGAGTATTGGAGCTTCAGGTTCAGCATCAGTTCTTCCAATAAATATTCAGGACAGATCTCCTTTAGGATGGACTGGTTGGATCTCCTTGCAGTCCAAGGGACTCTCAAGAGTCTTCTCCAACACCACAGCTCAAAAGCATCAATTCTTTGGTGCTCAGCTTTCTTTATGGTCCAACTCTCACAATTCATACATGACTACTGGAAAAACCATAGCTTTGACTAGATGGACCTTTGTTGGCAAAGTAATGTCTCTGCTTTTTTAATATGCTGTCTGGGTTTGTCCTAGCTTTTCTTCCAAGAAGCAAGCGTCTTTTAATTTCATGGCTGCAGTCACAATCTGCAGCGATTTTTGAGCCCAAGAAAATAAAGTCTGTCACTGTTTCCATTGTTTTCCCATCTATTTGCCATGAAGTGATGGGACTGAATGCCATGAACTTAGTTTGGTGAATGCTGAGTTTTAAGCCAGCTTTTTCACTCTCTTTCACCTTCATCAAGAGTCTCTTCAGTTCCTCTTTATTTTCTGCCATATGGGTGGTATCATCTGCACATCTGAGGTTATTGATATTTTTCCCAGCCATCTTGATTCCAGCTTGTGCTTCATCCATCCTGACATTTCTCATGATGTACTCTGCATACAAGTTATATAAGCAGGATGACAATATATAATCTTGACATAATTCTTTCTCAATTTTGATAGAGTCCGCTGTTCCATATCCAATTCTAACTGTTGTTTCTTGGCCTGCATACAAGTTTCTCAGAAGGTAGGTAAGGTGGTTTGGTATTTCCATCTCTTTAAGAATTTTCCACAGTTTGTTGTGATCCACACAGTCAAAGGCTTTAGCATAGTCAATGAAGCAAAAGTAGCTGTTTCTCTGGAATTCTCTTGCTTTTTCAATGATCCAACGGATGTTGGCAATTTGATCTCTGCTTCCTCTGTCTTTTCTAAATCCAGCTTGACCATCTAGAAGTTCTCAGTTCTCATACTGTTGAAGCCTAGCTTGGAGAATTTTGAGCATATTTTAATAGCATGCTTAATGAGTGTAATTGTGCAGTAGTTTGAACATTCTTTGGCATTGCCTTTCTTTGGTATTGGAATGAAAACTGACCTTCTCCAGGCTTGTGCCCACTGCTGAATTTTCCATGTTTGCTGGCATATTGAGTGCAACACTTTAACAGCATCATCTTTTAGGATTTGAAATCACTCAGCTGAAATTCTATCACACCCACTAGCTTTGTTTGTAGTGATGCTTCCTAAGGCCCACTTGGCATCACACTCCAGGATGTCTGGCTTTAGATAAGTGACCACACCATTGTAGTTATTCTGGGCCATTAAGATCTTTTTTGTACAGTTCTTCCATGTATTCTTCCCACCTCTTCTTAATATCTTCTGCTTCTGCTAGGTCTGTACCATTTCTGTCCTTTCTTGTACCAATTTTGCATGAAATGTTCCCTTGGCATCTCTGATTTTCTTGAAGACCTCTCGTCTTTCCCATTCTATTGTTTTCCTCTATTTCTTTGCACTATTTACTTAAGAAGACTTTCTTATCTTTCCTTGATATTCTTTGGAACTCTGCCTTCAAGTGGGTATATCTTTCCTTTTCTCCTTTGCCTTTCACATACACAAAAATAAATTCAAAATGGATTAAAGACCTAAATCTAAGGACATAAACTATAAAACTCTTAGGGGAAAACATATGCAAAACACTCTCTGACATCCTCACAGGAAGATCCTATATGGCCCACCTCCCAGAGAAGTGGAAATAAAAACAAAAATAAACAAATATGACCGTAAACTTAAAAGATTTTGCACAACTAAGGAAACTATAAGCAAGGTGAAAAAGACAGCCTTCTGAATGAGAGAAAATAATAGCAAATGAAACAACTGACAATCTCCAAAATATATAAGCATCTCATGTGCTCAATACCAGAAAAATGAACAACCCAGTCAAAAAGTGGGCAAAAGACCTAAACAGACATTTCTCCAAAGACATACAGATGGCTAATAAACACATGAAAAAATGCTCAACATCACTCATTACTAGAGAAATGCAAATCAAACCACAATGAGGTATCATCTCACTCTGATCAGAATGGCCATCATCAAAAAGTCTACAAACAATAAATGCTGGAGAGGGTGTGGAGAAAAGGGAGCCCTCTTACATCTGTTGGTGGGAATGAAAACTGGTACAGCCACAATGGAGAACAGTGTGGAGATCCTTAAAACTCTGGAAGTAGAACTGTTTATGACCCAGCAATCACACTGCTGGGCATACACCCCGAGGAAATCAGAAATAAGAGACAGATGTACCCCAAAGTTCATTTCAGCACTGCTTACAATAAATAGGACATGGAAGCAACCTAGACGTCCATTGGCAGATGAATAGGTAAGGAAGTTGTGGTACATATACACGATAAAATATTACTCCATTTTAAAACGGAACACATGAGTCAGTTCTAATGAGGTGGACAAACCTGAAGCCTATAATACAGAGTGAAGTAACTCAGAAAGAGAAAGACAAACACTGTATACTAATGCATATATATGGAATCTAGAAAGACAGTGCCAAATTCCTACATTAAGGGCAGCAAAGGAGACACAGATATAAAGAACAGGCTTCTGGACTCAGTAGGAAAAGGCGAGGATGGGATGATTTGAAAAAATAGCATTGAAACATGTACATTACCATATGTAGAATAGATGACCAGTGCAAGTTTGACGCATGAAGCAGGGCACCCAAAGCCGGTGCTCTGGGACCACCCAGAGGTATAAGGCGGAGAGGGAGATGGGAGGGGGGTTCAAGATGGGGGAGACACATGTATACCTACGGTCGATTCATGTTCATACATGGCAAAAAACCATCACAATATTATAAAGCAATCATCCTCTAATTAAAAGAAATAAATTAATTAAAAAAAAATAAGGAATCCAAATTGGAAAAAGAAGCAAAACTTTTTGCAGGTGACATACATAGAAAATCCTAAAGATGCTACCAGAAAACTTCTATAGCTAATCAATAGATTTGGTAAAGTTGAAAATTAAAGGAAGTGAAAGTGTTAGTCACTCAGTCGTGTCTCTTTGCAACCCTATGGACTGTAGCCTGCCAGGCTCCTCTGTCCATGGGGATTCTCTAGGCAAGAATACTGGAGTGGGTTGCCATGCCCTCATCCAGGGAATCTTCCTCACCCAGGAATTAAACCCATGTCTCCTGCATTGCAGGAGGATTCTTTACCATCTGAGCCACCAGGGAAGTCTGGTAAAGCTGAATAAAACAAAATTAATGCACAAAATTCTCTCGCATTCTTATACATTAATAAGGAAAGATCAGATAGAGAAATTAAGGAAATAATCACATTTACCATTGCAACGAAATGAATAAAATACCTAGGATAAACCTACCTAAGGAAGCAAAAGATCTGTCCTCATTAAACTATAAGACAGTGATGAAAGAAATCAAATATGACCAAACAGATGGAGAGATATATCATACTCTCGGATTGGAAGATTCAATATTGTGAAAATGACTGTACTACCCAAATCAACCTACAGATTCAATGCAATTGCTATCAAATTACCAATGGCATTTTTCACAGAATTAGAACAAGAAAATCTTACAATTTGTATGAAAATACAACAGCCCCGAATAGCTGATGCAATCTTGAGAAAGAAATACGGGGCTGGAGCAATCAGGCTCTCTGACTTCAGAGAGTACTACAAACTACAGTAATTAAGACTGCATGGCACTGGCACAAAAACAGAAATATAGACCAATGGAACAAGATAGAAAGTCCAGAGATAAGCCCGGGCACCTGTGGACACCTATGACAAAGCAGGCAAAGACACACAAAGGAGAAAATAGAGCCCCTTCATAAGTGGTGCTGGGAAAACTGTACAGGTGTCTGTGAAAGAATGAAATCAGGACACTCCCTAACATCATACATAAAATAGACTCAAAATGTATTAAAGATCTATATGTAAGATGACATGGTAAAACTCTTAAAGAAAAACATAGGAAGGTCATTCTTTGATATAAACCACAGCAAAATCTTTTCTGACCCACCTCCTAGAGTAATGAAAATAAAAACAAAAGTACACAAATGAGACCTAATTAAATTTTAAAGCTTTTGCACAGCAAAGAAAACTATAAACCAGATGAAAGGAGAACCCTCAGAATGGGAGAAAATAATTGCAAATGAGGCAACGGACAAAGGGTTAATCTCCAAAATAAATAAGCAACTCATACAGCTCAGCATCACATAAACAAATCAAAGAAAAAAGGGCAGAAGACCCAAGACATCTCTCCAAATAAGACACACAGGTGACCAACAAACACATGAAAAGATGCTCAACATCACTAATTATTAGAGAAATACAAATAAAAACTACAATCACACCGGTGAGAACGCTGCTGCTGCTAAGTCGCTTCAGTCGCCCCATAGAGGGCAGCCCACCAGGCTCCCCCGTCCCTGGGATTCTCCAGGCAAGAACACTGGAGTGGGTTGCCATTTCCTTCTCCAATGCATGAAAGTGAAAAGTGAAAGTGAAGTCACTCAGCCGTGTCCGACTCTTAGCGACCCGATGGACTGCAGCCCACCAGGCTCCTCCATCCATGGGATTTTCCAGGCAAGAGTACTGGAGTGGGTTGCCATTGCCTTCTCCCCAGTGAGAATGACCATCGCCAAAAAGTCTACAAACAAATGCTGGAGAGGATGTGGAGAAAAGGGAACCCTCTTGTACTGCTGGTGGGAATGCAAATAGATTTTCAAAAGATCAACTGCATGATATGATGTTAAATATAGTTGAATGTGGTCCCACATGTCTGCGCTGCTTTGCCAAGCTTCCGTCGGATGTGATTTGCAACAAGCAACATATTAAACCTCCATAAATAGTCATTATAATGTAAACACTGAACACGCCTTATTATAGCAGTGAAAGCAGCCTCTCCAAAATATATAAAACAGAAAACAAATCCTTGAATTTCTTCTCAGGGCAGAAGGTGGATTTGAATTTGGAGACATGCCAAATGGTAATTTTGGGCACAAATATTTCAGACAAAGCTGATGTATTATGAGTAATAACAGCATATGTTAGTTTCTAAGTCAGTTTGCATATGTCACAGGAAGAACACCCAATTAGTATATGAGGCCATTTACACTTCAACAAACTTATTAACAGTAAAAAATAACAAGTAGGTATAATCGAATTATACCTTCTATTTTAAATATACATAAAAATTTGATGCAAAAGCATCAATACAGGGAAATATAGGATCTTGAATTAAATCATCAAATTGACTTATTTCTTTCTTCTTTTTCTTCTTGTTTTATTTTCACATAGCTAGTTGCTATGGCTCTTGACAGTTCCCCTTTATCTAACTAAGCCTTGGAGGGTTAAAGAAGACAGTTGGCTTTATGGTTTTCTGTGTCTGAATGTGCATGTCCCAAGGAGAGAAGGAGCTATGCCAGAAGTTATTAAGCCCCAGTGAGTGAGCTTGTATGTGGACGATCTGACTTGTGCTCAGTGAAACAGATGGCATGTCCCAGAATTCGCTGAGCTGCCTCAGGCTTTTGCTGGTGTCAACCCTGTGGTAAATAGGTTTTCATAATGAATTTACTGTTAATTTTCACACACACACACAAACCATTAGAATCACATTAAAGGGCTGACTAAATGCCATCAAGACTCCAAGCATGACTGTCTTTTGTTCATTTGGAAGAAGCTCTGAAGAATCCAGAATCTCAAATCAATCATTCACAACAGTTTGCAGAGAGGAGCAGGCATTCCTATGCTTGAAAAGCGACAAATTTGGGGGCGTTCCCAAATCCCACTCACAAGACCAAGGCTCCTAATTTTTGTCAGATAATCAGAGTTATGATCATTCCTCTCAGTACCAAATATAGGCTATCTGATCAAACTAACTTGATTTTAAAATTTTTATTTAGTCTTTTCTCTTTAAAAATAGGTTTTAATAAATAAATAAAAAGTTAAAGTAAAAGTGTAAATGTTTTTGAGAAACAAATATTCCAAAGAGTCTACCAACTATGTGTAGAATACCTAGAGGGTATGATAGCTTAAGATAGATACTCTGAAGGTAAGCACGAAAAGCAAGAGGGAGAGTCATGGAGACTGACAGACAGACAGACAGATAAGAGGATTATCAAAAGGAGACATTCAAAGTGAGATTGAGGCAGAAGAGAGATGGGCTCCAGGCTAGGTACTTAACAACTGGCCTCCTGGTCACCTCTCCTGGGGTGAGAAGATGAGCTCCAGGCAGGACATTTATTACCAGCCCTCCGTTTACATTTCCTTACAAAAGACAAAGGACTCCAGGACGTCGTGTTTAGGACTGAACTCCTGCCTATGTTTTGAGATCTGCGCTGTGCTTAGTCGCTCAGTCATGTCCAGTTCTTTTGAGACCTCATGGACTGTAGCGCGCCAGGCTCCTCTGTCCATGGAGATTCTCCAAGCAAGCCCACTCTGATATAAAAACCATTAATACTAATGGGGTAAGTGACCAGACAATGGGCATTTTAATGGCAAGGACAGAGTAGGACTAAACCCTGTTGAAAGATCAAGAAGTCACACACTCCCCATCTTTAGCACAAAGGGGACACTATGCATGCACAAAATCCTTCATGGGGTCAAAAAGGCAGGGGATGCCAGACATACACGTTTTGCTATCCCCTGCCATAAGTCTCCACAGTGGGATTCATCTTAACTGAGGGGTGCAGCACACCCTCGGGAGGGTCCAGAGGCAAATTAGCCACAGGGGTCAAAACAGAATGATTGGTCAGAAAGAAGACAAAGATCCGGAAGGCTGCTCCTTTTGTCGGGGGAGTGTGTAGTAGTTTCCTCGGTTCTGTCTCATCGTAGCAAAAATTTGAAGCGACGGCCAGACCAGTGTTACAGCTCCGTGTTAGAGCTCAGTTTTATTTAGAAAGTAAAGGAAAATACACCCTCGAGGCATGAGGGCATGCTCACCCAAAAGACACAAAGGGAAGAAAGGTCCCTAGCCCAGTTCTGGCTCCTCTTTTTACATGTTTTTTCGCCTCGCCCTGTGTCTGCCCTATGTAAACTGGGCTAGCCAGGAGTACTGTTTGTTTTACCTGAGGTCCTCACTCCAGTCCTCAGACCTTCCTTTGCTCTATTTTCGAGGGTTTTTCCCTTCCTTGTCTTTTAGCCACCTCCATTCTGGACTCCTTTCTCCTGTTCTAACTACCCAACACTTTTAAAGGATTTAAACTCCCCAAAGGTGCCTTTCTCTCTGAGTTCCGTACATCTCTCCACATGCACTTTTCTTTTCCAATAAATTTTACTTTTCTCTTTACCTTCTACCTCCTCACCTGAATTCTTTCTTGACAAAGCAGGCATAAATGAGGGACTCAGGCCCTCACAGCTGGTCTCTGTGGGCCAGTGGTTAGGACCTCCAGTCTGGGAACTAAGATCCTACTTCTAGCCACTGCTTACTGCTGCATATGACCCAAATCAAGAAAAACTGTTTTCAGAAAATAGCAAAGCTACTAGGACTGCTAAAAATAACAGCTACAATTAATTCTGTTGATTGAGCACCCATTATGTTTCAAGCATTATACTAGATAGTTTTCATGCATTATCTTGTTTCTTTCTCATAAAAATGTCAAGAATAAAAGCTAAAAGCATTTGTAGATACTTCCTTCATGCCAGGTTCTGTTCTCACCCCCACACCATCACCCTCAAGCCATGCTATTGTCCTTTCAGCATTTAACACTTGTGCTCTTTCTTGCCGCTGAGTTTTCCTGTTTTAGAGTCATCTTGTGTCAGCTTCACCCACCTTAGACTTATTTTTTTTTTTGTTGGGGGGGTGTCTCCCGCTTCTCCATAAATTTTCACTTAAAATCATCTCCTCTGAGAAGTGTTAGGTTCGCAACTGTCTCAGTCAATTGCTCCTCTCTCCTCCTCCTTCCAAGCTGTGTTCTTCTCTACCATGGTGGTAACTTGTTTAGTTCCTCAAGGCACTTTCCAGTTTATTTATTTTTGTCTCTTCTTTACTATAATAAAGTAAAAGTCAGGTTCCAGCTCCTTCTCAGTCCCCAATCAATACACAACACATAACAAGGAACCCGGCCCATGACTGGTGTGCTTAATAACCATTCATTAGATGAAAAAATGTTCTGAATGCCTTGCATTAATTCTCCCATTTAATGAATGGTCTTCCTGTGAGCTGACTGAGGACAACGTGCTGTTGGTCACACAGCGAATAAATGCCTATGGTAAAATCCAAAGCCAGCCAATTCTGTAGGCCTTCAGACCTGGACCTTCTCCATTATGTGCCCATTTGACAAACTCACAGATTCAGAGCATCAGTTTGGCATAGATATTTAGAATTGTTTGTGTTTTTTAAAAGGCTCTTTCACAGTTTTGACCAATACAAAATCCTGTTCAATGTCTCTTTAGCGCCACTTCTCCCAAGTGTTCATCATCTATATTCAGCTTAGTAGCTCTTCGGCAACTTGGAGTAAAGTAGATCAAGAAAGGAAAAAAGGCAAGACACATGCTCCCCCGTATATATAGCTCCTGCTATATACAAGCCCTGGGAATAAAACTCTCGCTCTCTTTTAACACCTCAGTATGAGTTAGAGCTGCATGAACCTTAGCAGTTTATTAGATGGAGCTTTGGTTAGAATTTGAAAGGAATCTTTGCAGTATTTTACTGAGGCTTCTAACTTAAGCTAGTAAGGACATATGGGTTGTTTTTAATTTTATTTTTTTTTCCATTTATTTTTATTAGTTGGAGGCTAATTACTTTACAATATTGTAGTGGTTTTTGCCATACTTTGACATGAATCAGCCATGGATTTACATTTGTTCCCCCTTCCGATCCCCCCTCCCGCATCCCTCCCCACCCCATCACTCTGGGTCTTCCCAGTGCACCAGCCCTGAGCACCCATCTCATGCATCCAGCCTGGGCTGGTGATCTGTTTCACCCTTGATAGTATACTTGTTTCAATGCTGTTCTCTCAGAACATGCCACCCTCGCCTTCTCCCACTGTTTATAATAGCCAGGACATGGAAGCAACCTAGATGCCCATCAGCAGATGAATGGATAAGGAAGCTGTGGTACATATACACTATAGAATATTACTCAGCCATTAAAAAGAATTCATTTGAATCAGTTCTAATGAAATGGATGAAACTGGAGCCCATTTTACAGAGTGAAGTAAGCCAGAAAGATAAAGACCAATACAGTATACTAATGCATATATATGGAATTTAAAAAGATGGTAACGATAACCCTATACGCAAAAAGAAAAAGAGACACAGATGTACAGGATATATGGGTTGTTTTTAAAAGAGAAAGCGATGAAGTTTCTGTTATGGATTGAATTGGGCTCCACCCCACCCCCCCACCCTTTGATTCATATATTGAAGCTCTAACTTCCGATGTGAAGATATTTAACCATAAGGCGTTTAGGAGTTAATTAAGCTTTGTTGTTGTTATTGTTCAGTCCCTCAGTTGTGTTTGACTCTTTGCAACCCTACGGACTGCAGCACACCAGGCTTCTCTATCCTTCACTATCTTCTGGAGTTTGCTCAAACTCATGTCCATTGAGTTGATGATGCCTTCCAACCATCTCATCCTATGTCTCCCCCTTCTCCTCCTGCCCTCAAACTAAGTTTAGATGTGGAGCCCTCATTAGAGTGGAGCCCTCATGATGGAATTTGTGCCTTTATAAAAAGAGACATCACAGGGCTTGCTTCCTCTCTCTCTCCAATGGAAGGCACCAAGGAAAGGCCATGTGAGGACACAGGAAGAAGGCAGACACCAAAAACCTGAAAAATGGAACATTTCCTGCCATAACAGTAAACAAAGGATGCCACAGTCATCAAAGTTTGCAGCCCTCCTACATGAGCTGGTGAACTCTGCGGAAAGGCAGGGAGAAAAAGAATATCTGATGCTGCCCCCAGCTGTGAATCCTGGGGAAACTCAGGATGTGATAATAAAGATATTGGCCCCAGATAGGTGAGATGAATATTAAAAAATGATTTCAGTGGGCCCAGACTCTTGCATCTTCCCATACATAGAAAAGCACTAAATTGCTTAACTTGAGATATCTGGTTTTCTTTAGCTAACAATAATCTTATGGCATTCCTGACTAGCTCCCCTTTGTTACAAAATTCCTATGTGTTCTAGCTCCTCTCTTCACCTCCTTGGAGCAGCCTTTCAGAGCTATTTGAGTTGCTGTTTCCCAGGTTACAGCCCTGATTTTGCCCCAAATAAAACTACTCATAACTCTCACATTGAGCCTTTTTTTTTTTTTTTTTTTTTTTAACACATCCAAGGAGAGAGCTCTCACCATACACTGATCCTCTGTCACTTTGACTTCAAACTTCCAGTCTCCACAACTCTGAGAAACAAATTCCTATTGTTTAAGCTACCCCTACTGTGGCATTTTGTTTATAGTAGCCCAAGCTGACTGGGACAGTTTCCTCTGCCAAAAGCAAAACCCTATATAGTGTGAATACTACTATCACTTCTCATATGTCATCTCTTTATGATTTTAGGTCATGTCTTTATGTTGCTGTCTTCCCATAGTCACTCAGTTCAGTTCAGTCATTCAGTCGTGTCCAATTCTTTATGAACCCATGGACAGCAGGCTTCCCTGTCCATCACCAACTCCTGGAACTTGCTCAAACTCATGTCCATTGATTCAGTGATGCCATTCAACCATCTCATCCTCTGCCATCCCCTTCTCCTCTTGCCTTCAATCTTTCCCAGCATCAGGGTCTTTTCCAATGAGTCAGTTCTTCACATCAGGTGGCCAAAGTATTGGAGCTTCAGCATCAGTCCTTCTAATGAATATTCAGAACTGGTTTCCTTTAGGATTGACTGGTTTGATTTCCTTGCAGTCCAAGGTACTCTCAAGAGTCTTCACCAACACCACAGTTCAAGAGCATCAATTCTTCAGTGCTCAGCTTTCTTTATGGTCCATCTCTCACATCTACTACTCACATGGCTACTGGAAAAACCATAGCTTTGACTATAGGGACCTTTGTTGGCAAAGTAATGTCTCTGCTTTTTAATATGCTGTCTAGGTTTGTCATAGCTTTTCTTCCAATGAGCAAAAATCTTTTAATTTTATGGCTGCAGTCACCATCTGCAGTGATCTTGAATAGTCATTGACCTTTGGGATGTTGGGGAAATTTAATAAAATAGGGACCACTTGCATACTGGCATCTACATATTTGGTGACATAGCATTTCCCATATTATTGGATCTGAGCATTTTATATGATAGGGAAAAATTATATAAAAAGTTTTCACAAAACCTTTGGTGGTTGGTGGTTTAGTCGCTAAGTCTTGTCTGACTCTTGTGATCCCATGGACTGTAGCCTGCCAGGCTCCTCTGTCCATGGGATTCTCCAGGCAAGAATTCTGGAGTGGGTTGTCATTCCCTTCTCCAGGAGATCTTCCCGACCCAGGAATCGAACCCTGGTCTCCTGCACTGCAGGCAGATTCTTTACCAACTGATCTACGAGGGAAGCTTTGTAATATTATGTCATATTTTTCTTACAATCTCATCTTTATTTTATATCTATATGAAAAAGGAGAAGAGATTCTTAAATATATCATATCTTCTATGATAGTCTAAAACTTTTATCTCAGAATGTCTCTGTGGTTTGAAAACTAATGCTTTTAAGCTCTGTAACTTCTTAACTTTAAGAAAGTACCCCCAAGCATAAACTAACTACACTGAAGGGGGGAAAGCACAAAATAAAGCAAAATTGTGTATAAATTCAGCTATTTTCCCTTAGAATACATAGATACACATAAAGATAAATACAGAGAAGAAAACGTGGATATTCCTAGAATTTTCAAAAAAGAATGTTCAAATCCTTGGTTATCTTAACCAGAGTTTAAGAAGAACAACTTTGAGGAAAACCTTCTATATCACAGAGTTGCTTTAGGCTTTAAATTACTATAATATTTTGAAGGAGGTAAACCAAAACTGATCATTTATATTTTACCTCATAAACATTTTAGACACTCTTTTATATGGCTTAACCTGTCTCCATTTTGTCAGCTCCATCTTAGGACCCACCCCTTTCTAGATGACTGAGCCTTAGCCTTCCAGTAAGAAATGTGTCCGAGATCTATGTTTCCTGCAACCTTTACTCTGCCTTCATCTGATATGAAAACTGGAAGAATGCCTTTTGCTGATGCAGTTAGTGGCCTGAGACCCCTGGCGGGTACAGATGTGTTTCTCCCTAATGGTCAGACTCTACTTTTAGCTTTGACCCCTTCAAATCCTCCTGTACCCCTTTCAGCACAGAGTGCAGCTGCAAGTGCCTACGGACCCTCATCAACCCAGTCCTGCCCACATTTATGTTTTTTCACTAATTAATCTTCATAGGAGGCTAATTACTTTACAATATTGTAGTGGTTTTCGCCAAACATAGACATGAGTCAGCCACGGGTGCACTTGTGTTCCCCATCCAGAACCCGCCTCCCACCTCCTTCCCCCTCTCATCCCTCAGGGTCATCCCAGTGCACCAGCCCTGAGCACCCTGTCTCATGCATCGAACCTGGACCATCGATCTGCTTCACATGTGATAATATACACATTTCAACGCTACCCTCTCAAATCATGCCACACTCGCCTTCTCCCACAGCGTCCAAAAGACTGTTCTTTACATCAGTGTCTCTTTTGCTGTCTCGCATATAGGGTCATCATTACCATCTTTCTAAATTCCATATATCTGTGTTAGTATACTGTATTGGTGTTTTTCTTTCTGACTTACTTCACTCTGTGTAATAGGCTCCAGTTTCATCCATCTCATTAGAACTGATTCAAATGCATTCTTTTTAATGGCTGAGTAATATTCCATGGTGTATATGTACCACAGCTTCCTTATCCATTCATCTGCTGATGGGCATCTAGGTTGCTTCCATGTCCTGGCTATTATAAACAGAGCTGCGATGAACATTGTGCACATTCCTTTGCAAAGTGGCTCTGCTGCTCCTCCCACACAGAGATGGAGTCTGTTTCTCCATTCTCCAGTCTCTTAAAATTGAGCTGGACTTGTGGTGGAAAAAAGGTGGTGGAAGTGACATTTTTAAGTTCCCGATCATGAGCCTTAAGAGACCTTGAGACTGCTGCCTTCATTGTCTTGGATGGTAAGACTTCCAGGTTTGTGAAGAAGCCCAGCCCTCAGCTAACTCAGCAACTGAACACAGCAACACGAGTGAGCCCAGGAGAGCCCAGCAGATCCAGCCGACAGACAGAACTACCAGAAATGATAAATCACTATGTTTTGGAGTTAGTTTGTTAGGAAGAAATGGATAATTTAACATACTACAACTGACTGCCAAAAAGATATTTCTATTGATCCAATATGTCCCACCTGTAAGTTCCACTTACCCCAGTCCCAGGTTTTGGTAGGCAATAAAATATAGTATATTGTAATAGTAAGTTAATATCTTAATTTTTGCTTTTCATATTATAGTATTTTTATTGATGACATATGGAATTAATGCTTTACTGGAAAAGAAGAGTTTTATCGGTAAAAATTTTGAGAACTGTCACAAATTGGCAAAGTATTTGAAGAATTGAAACTTCTGATTCCCCCTCAGACGGCATCTTACAGATACCTGCTTACTCCACCTGAAACTAGAGATTAGTTCTCTGCAGTCAAGGTTAGAACCCTGCAGTGTAATTGTCACTAGAAACTGGCATGCTTACATTTTTCAATAGAGAAAGTAACCTTTTCATGAAGAAATTTCTATTTATCTCCCCAGAATTACTTCAAATCACTGACATTTTTATTCTTTCCTAAACACATGGGCTTTTTGAGTCCCTTGAAGGGACTTCTTTTTCTTAGTTGATTCCTAGGTTTTTAATATCTTTAGATAGTGTTAATTTTGATTGACTTATCACTTCCTTCATTCCTTCAACAAACACATATTAAACATAACAGTCACTGAACCAGGAACACAATGATTACTATATAGCTGATGCTTTACCTTAAAAGCATATAAATGAACAATTATAATAAAATACTTAGAGGAAGGAATAAATAAAAACCTTAGAGGAAGGAATGGGTAGTTATCTAATGTAAACTGGGTGAATTGTAAAAAAGACTTAAGACTCTATTATGTGACTACTGCTGACAGTTTTTAAGCCAAACACCTCTCATTTCCCCTTCTGCCCCACATCTGGGCAAACTTCTAAGCAGACTTGAGTGTTTCCTCCTTTGTTATGGATAGTTCAAGAAGATTTTCCCTGAAAAAGTGAAAGTGAAAGTTGCTCAGTCGTGTCTGACTCTTTGCGACCCCATGGACTGTAGCCCACCAGGCTCTTCTGTCCATGGAGTTCTCCAGACAAGAATACTGGATTGGGTTGCCATTTCCTTCTCCAGGGGATATTCCCAACCCAGGGATGGAACCTGCATCACTTCTGTCTCCTGCATTGGCAGGCAAGTTCTTTACCAATAGCGCCACCCTAACCATACCACTTAAATCCCATAAAAATCTCAAACTCACCTCCTTCCCTTGCTCTCTCAAATCATTTTTTTACCAGGGTAGGAGGCTTGCCCTGCTACCCACAGAAAGCTGATTATGTAAGCAACAAACATTTTCAAAATGTATTGGTGCCTATGTCCCACCATCAGTCTCAAACCAAGTTTTGAGTAAGTGTAGCTATCTTGTCACCACAAACAGATGATCATAAAAGGTAGCCTGGATGACATTTGAATGGCATTTTAAACTGTGTGTACTTAGCATGTGGGATTATAATCCTTTTTTTTTTTAACCTGTTTATGTCTTGCCCAGAGATATCTAATTCGTGTGTGTGTGTGTGTGTGTGTGCGCGTGCGCGCGCGTGCACACAATGTCACTTCAGTCATGTCAGACTCTTCATGATCCCACGGACTGTAACCCACCAGGCTCTTCTGTCCATGGGATTCTCCAGGCAAGAATACTGAAGTGGGTTACCATGCCCTTCTCCAGGGGATCTTCTTGACCCAGGATCAAACCCATGTCTCTTATGTCTCCTGCATTGGCAGGCGGGTTCTTTACCACTAGTGCCACCTGGCAAGACCTTCTAATATATTAAAGGTGGTAACATATAATATTTGTCTGACTATATGCACTTCAATATAACAGTATTTGCTGATGTGTTCAGTATATGTTAACAAGGGCTGTTTTAATTTATTGAAGCTTCAGGCCTGTGTATTTGTAGTACGCCTTTAACACTAGTCATCTCTTTCTTGGATTGATTTTAGGAGAGCTGAGTGTTAGCATCGCTTTTATGTCAGGCTGTACAGTCTTGTGACACTTGCCCAATTGTCAGACACTACTCAGGAGGAGCCCACCGCCTCAGAACTGGAAGCACCTACTGTGTGCCTGGTCCAAGGTCACCATGCTTGGCTCAGACCAGTGTTCTTTCCTAAGAAACACACAACGTGGTCAGAAGCTCTATGACAACTAATTATTTTTCATAGAGCTTAACTACAGTTGAAGGATTCTTTGGAATAATTGGAAATAGCAGATTTTAAGGAACATTTTCCATTTACTGGTTGCTAAACTGTTAAAAGATTTGTTGTGTGGGTAATTTTACTAGAATCTTGCTTATTTTAGTGGCTGAGGTGCTTCAGCCATTTTAAAACCACTTCTGGGGCTTTTAAAATATAGGACCATGTTTTTGATCAGTGTCTTGAGAAAGATTACTCTGGTGCTCAGCAAATCTTATCTCATGCTGCTGAAACCCCCAGGTTAGGAAAGCAGCTTTGGAGGCAGTAGACTCGTCTGATTTGAGCTGAGTGGAGCTCAGCGGTGTTTGACCTGCATCCTCTCAATTTGTTCTGTGTTAGGTGGCTCAGATGGTAAAGCGTTTGCCTGCAACGCGGGAGACCCGGGTTCGATCCCTGGGTTGGGAAGATCCCCTGGAGAAGGAAATGGCAACCCATTCCAGTACTCTTGCCTGGGAAATTCCATGGACGGAGGAGTCTGGTAGGCTACAGTCCATGGGGTCACAAAGGGTCGGACATGACTGAGCGACTTCACTTACTTACTTACTTAGCGCCACCTGGCAAGCCCTTCTAATATCTTAAAGGTAAGATATTACTCATTCTTGTATCCATATCAACCAGCATGGTACATGGAATGCAATACATGTTCAAATACTTTTTGAACACATGAACACATGAATGATTTCTTTTAAAAAAAAAAAAGAAATTAAAAAGGATTGTGAAATTTGTGAGTACAAATACATATTTTATTAATTTTGGGATCTTCTGAACATTTAATGCAATTAAATCCATTACCCATAGAAAGAAAATCAGTTTAAAAAGTGGATAAGGAATATACTGCATTAGGAATATTATAGAAAAATTAAACCTGAAGATATAAATTCACACATCTGGTAGTGATTCATAACTGAATATCATTTTCTCTGTAGTTATGATGGTTTATATCAGCCCCATTCCCAAACTAAAAATAGCTGAGTAATATAATTACTGCCACCATCACTTTATTACAGCTCCGTACGTGAAGAATGAGAGATTTTAACTACAGTTCACTCTGGTAGCATTTCACAGGAAATTTCAATGAAGGGGCTGAAAGAAAATAGTTACCCAAGGAGCCTTAGGCTTGAAGAGAAATCTCTCTTTATGAAGTGTTTCTAAAGGAAATGTGTGAGGAGCAACTTGGAGTATGAGACTGTTTTCTTCTATGACCACATGAGTATCTTTCAGAAACAGTATAAATTTGTGAAAGAAGGAGGAGACTGAAATTTTCCATGATGAAAGAGACTAAATACAAATTTCCAATCTTAGGAAATTCACCCAGGAGGAACTGAATAGGGATAATATGTTTCAGATCCTTTCTGACTCAGACAAACCCATACTGATCCAAAGTTATGGTGAATTTGACATGGCGCTTTGCCGTGTTACACTCAGTCCTGGTTGCTGAAGAATAATAGCACTGTAGATGCAGTATACACCCACAACACTCTGACCGTTGCACAAGCCCAAATAAAGCAAATGAACACATATGTGCCAAGTCTTAGAGTACAGGGCTTTTTTCAAATACTAGACTAAAGAAAGCCTTTGTGACTGTGATTCCAAACTGTAGTATATAAAATGAAAGTGAATGACTGTTTAAAAACTCTTATTCTAAGCTAACCCCAAAGAAATTCTGATCCTCTAGGTTTGGGGTAGAGTGCTTAAATCTACGTATGCAGAAAATACCCGTAGTGATTCTTGTGCAGACATTATAAGGATCACATTTCAACCAAGGTTGAGGAGAGACCTGGCATCATCATTTTCTTGGTTTTAATTGAATAAGCCTCTACTCTGGTGAGACTCACACTACTTCAATCTTTTCATTGGCAGAGTGGAAAGAGCAATTGAAGAACTAGGTTCATACAAGATAAAAATTGTATGTCAATTCTGTTTTTGGCAGTTACACTGCTACTGTTAAATTTTAATTCCAGAGCAAAAGTGAAAGGCCCGGGTCCAAGCTCCAAGAAAAGATGATATATGGGAAGAATTGTGTTTGACTTCATGAACACCAGTTAGTTCCACCATGTCTGTGTCTTTAGAGTGGGGTGATGAGGAGAGGGCCCTGGACATCCACGCATGCTTAAGGCATATTGCTCAGCCTGTATCCCCAAATCACATCACCATTCTCATCCCTGCCCTCAGCAGGGGGGGAACTCCAAAAGAGAGTTCTAACCAATCTTCCAGGTGGTGCTAGTGGTCAAGAACCTGCCTGCCAGTGCAGGAGATGTAAGAGACACAGGTTCCATCCCTGGGTTGGGAATATCCCCTGGAGGAAGGCATGTCAATCCACTCTGGTATTCTTGCCTGGAGATTCCCATGGACAGAGAATCCTGGCAGGCCACAGTCCATAGTGTTGCACAGAGTCAGACACCATGAAGCAACCAATCTTCACCAAAGTTTATTCTGTGCTTTGTTTTCTCTGGCCCTTGATGACGATATCATGTATGTGTGTTAGTCACTCAGTCCTGTCCGACCCTCTGCGACCCTATGGACCATAGCCTGCCAGTCTCCTCTGTCCATGGGATTCTCCAGGCAAGAACACTGGAGTGAGCTGTCATTCCCTTCTCCGGGAGATCTTCCGGACCCAGGGATTGAACACAGGTCTCCTGCACTACAGACAGATTCTTTCCTGTCTGAGCCACCAGAGAAGCCCAACAGTGTCATAAGCTTATCGAATGAATTAGCTCTTTCCAAGACTAACACAATGCATTGCAGGGCTTACATGCATCCTTCCTTTCTTATCGTATTTACTCCACCCTAAATAAGTGCTGCAGACCATGGGGCCGCAGAGAGTCAGACATGACTGAGCGACTGAACAGCAACAAAGTGGTTAACGCTGAGAATCTCAGGCCTCTTAAAAGAATAATATTGCAAAATAATTAGCCTCCAACTAAAATAAATTAACTAATTAAAAAAAAGAATAATGGAGTATATGTTTGGACTCAGAAGACAGCTAGAAATTCCTAAAATCATAGCGTTAGTCATGCTAGCCAACTCTCTCCTCATCTACTCACTACCTGCCTTTACCCTCAGTTTTTCCTCCTGCCCCAAAGCCTTCCAGTGGCCAGGCAGTGCATTCACTGCCCTCCCTTCCCCACACTGGCTCAGGCTTCATTAGCCTGAGGAAAGGCACCTTTATTTAAGCAATAGATCTCTTACTATTAACACTAATTTAAGAAAACAGGGAGCAGGTAAGCTTGAGAACTCTGTAGGATATAAATCAAGGTGAAAGGAAGTGTGGAAATAGGGGTGTTAAATATGGAAGTTGAGGAAAACATACTCTAGTCTAAAATAATCTGCCTCTCCTCACTTTTCTGCCCTCACAAGGCCATAAACTGCTTCAAAACCAAGAAGGGGAAAAAGGCAGCTCTAGTAGCAAAGGAGATAAAGACACAATTCCAGATTTTTTTAATTGAATCATTTTATTTTTTAATGCAACAGTTGTTCTTGTTAAGTATAAATTCTCACCAGACTTATTTATTAGCCAATTTCTAAATGTGGCCATAAAAACACATGGTACCAAATTGGGAAAAAAGTACTGAAAAGCTTTCTATACTTAGTGGAGAGAATGGTCTTTATTATTAAGGACAGAAAGGAAATAAGCTTGACCAAAATGACCTTTCTAGCCTGGAATCAGTAGAAAATGAGTGAGGATTTTTACATAATGAGCACCCTGAAAGCCATCATTTCACAGCACTTAGCTCATTCGTGCAGTAACCTACTATTCTTTTCTTCTTAGTAAACAAAAAACAAACAAAAATGTGGAAAGCTCTCACTGCAGTTGGCATCAGGACTCTGTTCTGCGTCTGTCTCTGTGACTGCTGGTAGAATTAAGCACATCTCCGCTGTTATTTTCTTTAAAACAATATGAGTTAAAGGAAAGCTAACTAATTCAATTCTATCTTTATAACAGGATGGCTAATCCTTAGAAACCATCACCAGAATATAATGTCTCAGCTTTCGAATAGCCATTGGTATATTGCAAACCCATTCCTGAACACTTCACTATGTTTCATAGCCAGAATCTCATCTCAGTAGCCAGATATGGCTGGTAATATCTATGCTCATCTACAGTCTCTAGCATTAAAATACTTTAGCCAGACAGTTCACAATTATTTATCATGTTTTTCATGCAAAAGCATTATGTTAAACATTGGGTCAGTCAAAAAGTTCACATGGGTTTTTTGCAACATCTTACAGAAAAACCCAAATGAACGTTTTAGGCAACCTAACTTATAAAATTCTAGCAAGCCTAATTTTTAGATATAAAAAGGAATGTTTTAAAATAGAAGAAATTTGTAACTCCCTGCTATGGACTTGTGTTTCCCTAAACCCCAGTGTAACTGTATGTGGAGGCTGAGCATGTTCAGAAGTAATAAGGTTAAATAAGGTCATAAGGGTGAAGTCCTAAGCTTACAGAATTATAGGATCTTTCAGAAGAGAAACCAGAGCGCACTCTCTTTCCAACATGTGAGGGCACGTGAGGACAGCAAGAAGGCAGCTGTCTACAAGACACAAAACAAGCTCTCACCAGAAGCGGAATCAGGTGCTACTTTGATCTTTGACTTCCCAGCCTACTGAATTTTGAGAGATAAATGTCTACTGTTTAGTTCTCCGGTCTGTGCTATTTGATCATAGTAACCTGAGCTTACTAAGACATTCTCATTAGTCACCATGCCTGTCACTCTATCTCGGGACACAACACCCACCTTCTGCCATACATTTTGTGCTCTTTCCTTAATTTATTCTTATTCTCAGCACATATTTTCATTTAACTTAAAGGTATTTAAATTTTATTCTATTTATTTTGTCTTCCCCCAGTAAGGATGCAAGCTCCATAAGGGCAGGGATTTTTTTTTTTTTTTCTGCTTTATTCACTGCCATATCTCCAACACCTGGAAAAGAGCCTTATCTTCTTGTTCTTTGAGCAGTCACCTAATTCTGGAGAATATTGAACTCAGCCTAGAAACTCAGAAAAGACAAACAATAGTATATAAATGAAGAGCCAAACAAATTAACAAATTAAATTATGTATTAATTAAAATTAGAACAAGAAAGGATTTAAACTTGGTGTAAAGGACTGTGTAAAAGTAGTGTTGCAGCAAAAAGTAGCTTTATTAAACTTCTGTAAATTGACATACAACATTTTACAATTTTAGGCTGAAATTTTGTAAGAATAAATTACAAAGAATATTGAATCCAGTAATTGTCAACACATAATACTCTGTAGGTCAGTCTAAGCAAGAAAAATGTACTATTTGCTCTTCAATAAGTACTTTCAACTAATAGAAATCCATTTAAGTTTATTTCAGTTTATTTTCCATGTAAATCAATTGCTATATGCTGAGTCATTGCAAAGGATTATTTAAAAAGTAATTAAATGTATTGAAACATAAAAATGTAAGTGTGACATACTAGATGATATGATTTGTAACTAAAAATCTCTATATTGTGCAAGCCTCACTAAACTCCCTATTGAAAAATTGGCAACAAAATCACCATAAAAAGGATAGTCTATGTTGAAGTAGATGATCATCCCACAGAATGTAGAACATGCATCTCCAGTCATATGTATATTCAAAAACATATTAACATATTTGGGTAAACACTAAATGTCAAACATCATCCATACAGGGTATTAATACATTAACATTTTCATTAAAAAAGAGAGATCTCTTTTCTCATTATATTACGCATTTACACAGTAGAGATCTGTCAAATAAATTACTGCAAAGTAATTCAAGTTAGACTTTTAACACTAGAATCATACAATTGGGAGCAAATAATCTTTAAAATGAAAGACAAATGGTAAATTAAGGACATTTAATCCGTATAAATGTAATATTAACAGTCTTTTCCTGGTTACTTGCTTTATGGTTAATTTGTATATTGTATGTCCCTCTGTTAAGTCCTTAACACTCTTATAGGTCAGTTTTAATTTTTCCCTATTTTATTTTACCATAATAAGTAATATATAAGTAGTTTATCATATACAAAAATAAATAATCTCATAAAAACAGTTCAACATGATTAGAAACATTCTAGCATTAGGACCTTATTGTAGTTTTTCTATTATCAATATCTGTTTTGAAATAAACATGTATACTTTAGGAGGATCTTGTGTGTGTGAAACTCATACTGAGTTACTGGGCTTTCAAGACTTAATTCCAGGGCGTTCCTCTAGGTCTACAGTCACTGTGACCTAGCATGCAGAATAAGCCTTAGAACAAAGGGTTTATGGTACCTTTGTTTTGATAGCTTTCCTATATCCTTGCTGTTTTCTGTTTAATTGTTTCATCAGTTGTTGAGAGAAATGTTGGAGTCTGCAACTGTATTTGTATTGCCAGTATTTTTGTTTGCCACTAACTTAATAGATGAAATATCAGTTTAGTTCAGTTCAGTTCAGTCGCTCAGTCGTGTCTGACTCTGTGACCCCATGAATGGCAGCACGCCAGGCCTCCCTGTCCATCACCAACTCACAGAGTTTACTCAGACTCATGTCCATCGAGTCAGTGATGCCATCCAGCCATCTCATCCTCTGTTGTCCCCTTCTCCTCCTGCCCCCAGTACCTCCCAGCATCAGGGTCTTTTCCTCTTTGCATGATGTGGCCAAAGTATCGGAGTTTCAGCTTTAGCATCAGTCCTTCCAATGAACACCCAGGACTGATCTCCTTCGATGGACTGATTGGATCTCCTTGAAGTCCAAGGGACTCTCAAGAGTCTTCTCCAGCACCACAGTTCAAAAGCATCAATTTTTTGGCATTCAGTTTTCTTCACAGTCCAACTCTCACATCCATACATGACCACTGGAAAAACCATAGCCTTGACTAGACAGACCTTTGTTGGCAAAGCAATGTCTCTGCTTTTAATATGCTATCTAGGTTGGTCATGTCCGATTCTTTGCGACCCCATGGACTGTAGCCCACCAGACTCCTCCATCCATGGAATTTTCTAGGCAAGAATACTGGAGTGGGTTTCCATTTCCTTCTCCAGGGAATCTTCCCAACCCAGGGATTGAACCCGGGTCTCCCGCATTGCGGGTAGACGCTTTACCGTCTGAGGCACCAGAGAATCCCATTTGAGACTTTCAGAAAGAGTAAAGCTGTTTATCAATTTTTAGCTCCTCTTTTGTGAATTAGCTGTCACATCTTTTACCCATTTATGTGTTGGCATATTATGTGTTGTTATTTTTTTTCTTTCAATTTCTGCTTCACCTATTAGTTCTAGTTCTGTGTATAACAAATATATTAATTCATTAATTTTCAACGGGTGAGATTATGAGTTGTTTTTATTTTCTTATTTATTCTGACAATAAGGCAATTGATTTTCTGAAAAATCAATAAAGTAACACACAAAAATTAACTAGGTCTTATTTTCTTGGAAGCAGTCTCGTCACTGGGGAAAACCCATGTTTCCTTCTACTTTTTAGTAGGACTTTGTGTCTTTGAGACCTGGGCTTCTTTTTTCCTTCCAGAGAGTGAACAGGTCTTTGTTCGTGAAATCTTGGCTTGTGGACGAGATTCGGCTACGCTGCCAGAGAAGACAGGGTTGGGGATGTGTGACTTAGTGGAGTGGATGAAGATGTGGAGTGGTCCAGTTGTAAAGGAGCCTTCTTAAATACTGAGAAAGGGCAGCAGGTTTCTTGGCAGGGTAGAAATTAGGATTTCACTAAGTGTGTTCTCAGAAGTTGTAAAACCATGTTATGGTTACTCTTCTGTGTTTCTGTTTTTAGCATTGAATAGCAGTAAACAACCAAGCAACCAATAAGGGATTTAGAGACAGTAAAGAAGGTTGAATGCTTGCCTGAAAGATGATTGATTATTCCTCTTGCTGAAGGCTTATAAAACCATAAGATGTAGACTCCTGCCTCTAAATTATATCTCCAGCTCCAACCCTGTCTTCTTGGACAGTGCAGCTGAATGTCTTTCTCATTGTGTTACCTGGGCTCTGTTTCCAAAAATCAGTCAACCATATATGTGTGGGTCTATTTCCAGGCTCTGTTATGTTCCACTGACGTGTGTATCTATCCTTACATCATTTCCACACTGTTTCGTCATATAGCCAATTATAGTCTCTAAGTTTAATCCAGTCTATATTTTGTTTCGTACAGCCTATGGGCTAAAAATGGCTTTTATATCTTTAAAGAGTTGTATATGGTACACAAAGCCTTAAATATTTACTCTCTGGCCTTTTACAGAGAAAGTTGCTAATTTTGTGGCAAGTCTTGAAATTAGCTGTATAATGTTGTTCTGTGTCAGATTTCCTCTGGATATTCTGGGTATATTGCATTCACATACATTTTAAAATCATATTAATTTCTTTAAAAAAATTGCTGAGATTTTGAATGGAATTACATTGACTTTCTGGTCAGTTTGGGGATAACTGACATTTTAAAAATATTGAATCTTCTTACTTCAAGGGCATTTTTTTGCACTTAAAGAAAGCTGAACTTCTAATAAATAAAGTGCGTACCACTAGGGATGGTTAAAAAAATAAATAAAATAAAAATATTGAATCTTCTAGTCTGTAACCATGAATTATCTCTCTATTTACTTAGGAATTCTTTAATTACTCTCAAAGGTGTTTTATAGTTCTCTGTATCCTGATCTTACACATATTTTGTTAAATTTATCCCTAAGTATTTGTGTTGTTGATATTATCACATATGGCATTTTAAATTTTATTTATAAATTGTTATTATTAAATATAATTGCAATTGGGTTTTACTGATTACATTGTTTCCTAAATTTGCTAATTCTGGAAATTTTTTTGAGTATTTGTTATGATTTTCTGTGTATGTAATAATATCATCTGATAATAAAAAGTTTTACTTCTTCCTTTTCAGTCTGTATTTCTTTCATTTCTTTTTATTATCTTATTGTATTTACTAGACTCTTCAATAGATTGTTAAATATAATTGATGAGATTATCCCAGTCTTGAGAAAAGCACTCAGTCTCATATCACTGAAGGGTTTCGTTTGTTCATTTATTTGCTGCAGATTACCCTGACATGTTAAAGATGTTTCCTTTCGATTCTAGTGTTCTGAGAGATAGATGTCATATTTTCTCAAATACTTTCTCTAGCTCAAAAAAATACTTGCATTGGTTTTTTTTTTTTTTTTTTTCTGTCAATACTGTGAATTATATTGCCTGATCTTGTAGTGATAAACCAATCTTACATTCCTGAGATAAACCCTGTTTTTTTTTTTTTTAACTATATTTTCCAAGAGTCAATTCATTCAGGTTTATTGCTTTTATTTAAAATTTCTACTGTGTTATCATTCTCTATCTCATTGATTTCCACTTTCATTTTTATTATTTTCTTTCTACTCCTTACTTTGGGTTTAATTTGCTCTTTTTTTCCCTCATTGTTCTTAAGGTGAAATTTTAGATAATTGATTTTAGGCCTTTCTCTTTTTAAAAACTATAAGAATATATAGGCATACATTTCTCTCTAAGCATTGATTCAGCTGCATCCCACAATTTTTCTTATGTTTTACTTTTATTTCATTCCATTAAATTTTTCTAATTTCTTTTATGATTTATTCTTTGCCTCTTGGAATATTTACATGTTTGTTGCTTAATCTACAAATATTAGGTTTTTCAGATATCTTTTTGTTACTGATTTATACTTTAGTTTCATTACGTCAGAGCATATATCCACGTGATTGCTGTCCTTTTAAATTTATTTAGTCTTGTTATAGCCCAGCATATCATCTAAGAGTGTTTCCATGTGCACCTGACAAGAATATATATTCTGCAATTATTGGGTATTGTCTAGGGTCTACTGAAGGTCATCAGTTTTCAGTATGTTCTCTCCGCTCTGGCTCATAGAAACTCAAATGTCTCCCCGCTATGTGTGAGCTATGGAAATTGTTCCATTTAGAGCTCTCCAGCAGCTGTTCTTTGCACAGTCCTGTAGAATTTAACTCTGTGCATACACAAATTAGCGTTCATCCAAAGACAGAAAAGGGAACCTTATACAGATTTGGGGAGGATTTTCTCTGCTTAGCACTCTCCTTTCTGTTATTCTTCCCCACAAATTCCAGTAAGCTCTGTCTTCTATTGTTCTTATCCTAGTCTCTTCAACTTAGCAAGATTTTAGTTTTAGTGTGGGCTTTTCCTGCCTCTTCCAAAGTTCCAGAAATTAACCCCAAACAGCCAGTGCATTCATAAAGCCCATATAATTTTATTCAAACTCAGCAGAAAGCCAGTGCCTTCCTAAAACTCATCCTTACTATTTCCTACTCTCAGTAACTTTGCTGCTTATTGTCCAATGTCTAAAATAAGTTTGTCTTGCTTTTTAGGTGTTTATGGTATAGACATGGGATAGTTCTTATATGTGTGCTTTGGACAAAAACTTTAATGAAATGAACAAGCAAGCCATGTAGATACCTATCTACAGGAAAAAGCATTCTTGAAAGAAGCAAGAATGGGTTAAAATCTCTGAGGCTGACCCATGTGTGACTTAGGTTCTACTATTCCTGCTTCATATTTAGGAGCCCAAGAATCAAAGAGGTTAGCCATCTATCTAATCTCTTTTACAGATAGAAAATGGCAATTTCAGCCCACACTTGAAAACAGTATCTGAACTCCTTCTCTTGGGTCTTATTACCTTCCCTGAAGGCTGTCCTGTTAGTGAAGGTGAGATTTATGGACTATGACTAACAGGTGGAACTTGTTATTCCAGTAAGTTTTATGAGCTGAAAAATATAAATTGCTTAAAAACGTGCTTAGACGAACTCAAGGTTGGTAGATTTGTAATGGCTTATGGGCACCAAGGGACTTTCCAGTGAACATTTGTTAGTTCTGGGAATGGCACCCTCTCAACACATTTTTCCTCTGCAGTGCTTTCAGCTTGCTTGCTGGGTGGAGGCAGAGCACCTCTCCGACTCAGTAGAGATGAATGAGGTCTGTGCATTAACAACAGCTCCAGAACTTCAAAGTCCAGCGTGCTCCAGGTGCTTTACATGGATTATCTTGAGTCCGCCAACAGCTCTGTGCAGTAGCGTTGTTACACCAGTTTGCAGAGCAATAAAGGAGAGCTCTGAGAAATAACTTGTCAAGTCCATTCAGTTTGCAAGTGGTAGAATCAAGGCTTAATTTTGCTTACCCTGTTTTTGCTACATTTCGTTCCAGTGTTTAATAAACACTAGACAGAAGGATGTTGGGACAGAAGAATACAGAGGGATTATGTTTGGAGTCACTTTATCAGGTATGAGACTCTACTTTTTTTCTCTTATTTTTTCTGTGATTTCTGTGAGAAGGTTAATAATGAGAAAAATAAATGGCAAATTCAAGGAAAGTTGAAGAGACGTGTTTCTCCCCCCTTCTAAGACTGTGGATTTTTGCTGTTGTTGTTTATTTTGTGGGGAGTGATTGCAGGTTTAGGATGATGAATCAGGAAGAGCACAGAGTCCAGGTCATATCGTATGGGAGAAGAGTTATTGTAGATTCTCAGGTGTGTGAGGTGGTGTAGGTGCCACAATCCCAGAAAAGAGAGAGAGGCCAGATCCCAGCCAGTCGTGTGTTCACCTACTGCAGAGAGCTTGGGAGAACAGAAAGAACCCGCTACTGGATTTCTTCTGCCCCCGGCAGAGAGGAGAAGGACTGTGTGGGTGACTGTCAGCATCCATAGATAATGTGATCACTGGGAAGTTTTTCGCTGTTTCTTTTGAAGCATAGTATTAGGACTGCTTTCAATGCTTGGGTACAGAGTGAATAAGGAAGAGGACACTGCTTGTTCAAGCTACGAGACATTTCTAGGTATACCGTATGTGCAAGCAATGTGAGAAATCTCTAGAAGTAATAATACTTTTACAGGCCAAAGGAAGACATCAAGGTCACTTTTTTTCTTTTCCCACTTATCATTTATGAGTAAGGAGCTTTCTCTCACTTTATGGCATTTCCTCCCCCCTTTTCTTCCTCCCTCTCTCTACCTCTCCCTTCCTTCCTACCTTTCTTCCTCCTCCTTCCCTCCTCCCTTCTGTAATATTTATTGAATTACCTGTTATGTGCCAGGCCATGTCCAAAACATAGCTACCTTTCAATGTTCATAGATGTATATCGCAATCTTGACTACACTACCGCACCACCACTGAGTTCAACATCCCTTTCATCATGACAACAGTCCACAGGCTGTGCTAAGTACCCGGGAAGTAACTGAAAAAGAGGAGAAGCAGAAACTCGCAAGACCAGTTAAAACAACTCTTCAGCTAGTCTATGGCCTATGAGCAGTTTGCAGATGGACCTGGGATCTTTGACATTATGGCAAAGGAGGGCTGCCATGGTCCTCCATCATTAATAAATAACATCAACATCAAAACAGCAAAAACCTTACACATCAACCAGGGGAAAGGGGGGACAAGTTCATTGACAATGGAATATTGGTGCAGGCTTATTGCTCAATGGGTTTTGTTTTTTTTTTAAATGTAAGAAAATGCAAAAACTGAGAGGAGAGAATACACTGCCGTCACCTGGTCAATTGACCAAAGATAATTTAACTCTAGGCTCCTGTCATTTGAACCATTGATTTTGATTGCATCTTCTCAACATTATCACTTATTTTTTAAAAAAAGATACAAAGTAATTTACAGTAAAATCAAATTAAAAATAAGGTAAAATACAATAACAGGATAAAGAACCTAGTGAAAAGTACCCCCAAAAATATGAGAAAAGTGCCTCTATAAAGTCTGTAGCATTTGCACACAAAACTTAGTTGTGAGCTTCCTGACAACTTTGGAAAAGAAGGAAATGTTAAGGCTGACACAGCTCTGACAGTCTGGTGGAAGGATGGCTGCAAATTATTCAGAATCACAGCCCTGAGCTGTGGGAGAATTTTTCACATGACCCCCTATACTGGGGCATCGAATTCTATAATCTTGTGGAAAGATTTATTTGCAAAGATACTCCATGCAACTAATGATCTCAATACTGGTATGCAATGAAAATACTAGTATTTCTGTATTCATTTCATTTAATACCAAGCTATATTTTTATTTTTATTTGAATTAGCTAATTAATTTAATTATTAATATAATGATTGAAATTCAATTGAAGTAAAAATGAATAAATGCAATACATAGACATTTACCATAATTCACATAAAATTTATTCACATTAAATTTATTCACATTTCAAAGCATAAAGTCAAAACATCTATAAAAATGCTACATCCATTATGGGCTTCCCAGGTGGCACTAGTGATAAAGAACCTGCCTGCCAGTGCAGGAGATCTAAGAGATGTGGGTATGATCTCTGGATTGGAAAGATCTCCTGGAGAAAGGAATGGCAACCCACTCCAGTATTCTTTCTTGGAGAATCCCATGAACAGAGGAGCCTGGCAGGCTACGGTCCTTAGTCACGAAGAGTCAGACACGACTGAAGTGACTTAGCATGCAGGCATGTAGTGAGTATCAAGCATAGGAGAAGGGATGAAGGAGAGAAGAATTATAGACAGAACAAATGGTGAACAGAATTAAAATATGTGGCCCAGAAATATTGCTTTGTCCATAAAAATGTCATTGTTTAGTAGAGTCAAAAATATTCAAATTTGCATTGCAATCACTAATTGCACCATTATCTTTAAAGAGAAATAATTTATAATCTTGCTTAGATTAGTATGTGTCCAGATGATGAAATATTCAATGACCATTGGCATATAATGTCAAACAATTTTTTATGACTTGAAAAATGTTCACAATACAACTTTAAGTTAAAAAAAGTCAGAGTCAAAAATTCTATATTCATCATTATCTAACTAAGAGGATCCTGGAAAAGATTGGGAAAAGTAAAACAAATGTTACCATGGAAAGCAAAAAGGGGAAAATTGAGCCAAAGAATTTGAGCTAAAAAAAAATTGAGCCAAAAAAAAATTAAACCTAAGAATTGCCATCAGGGGCTAGGCTAGGACCTTGCCCAAGACCCAGAACCATACCTGGGACAAAACATGTTGGCCAAGTTTTTATGGCCTAGAGCAAGAAGCCAAGGCAGTATGGATTTCCGCTTCTCCATTCCTAAGAAGACAAAAAGAGGACTACGTCTCCATCATCTTGGCACCACTCTAATGGGTGTCAAGCACCATTTGTTCATGATCTCAGGGGTAATGCAACTTTTTTACTGTCATTTAAACCATGGATTTTGATTACATCTTCTCAACATTACCACTTATTTAAAAAACAGATATGAAGTAATTTACAGTAAAATCAAATTAAAAACAAGGTAAAATACAATAACAGGCTAAAGAACCTAGTGAAACTTGACTTGGGTGGGTTGAGTCTGAAGGTGGAAAACTTATAATACATTTCTGTCCCTGACTTTCTTTGTTCTAAGAAGGCAGCATCCTAGACAAATGAAATCATCTTAACAAAAACATGTTCAGTTAAGTTCTGATCATTTAACATGACTATGTAGGCAGCGTCACATTCTTGACTCCTACTCAGACAAGCATTACATACACCTGGTCCCAAAAACACCCCCAAGATTTGTTTTATCTTTGAAGCTCTGGTCAAGACTTCTTTTTCTGAGTTTGGCCACTAGAAAAATTCAATCCTGTGGGACATGGTTGAGGATTTAAAACAAGTTCTTGGCTTTTAGGATCACAAGGTCTACATTGTATTCTTCTCTTTTAGCGTAAGTTCCTCCCATGGTTCTTGGCACCTATCAGATGCTCAGTGGAATCGGTTATTTCTGTAGTTACCAGGAGGGCTCAACAGAGTTCATATGCCATTGCTTGCTCAATTGCTCAACCTAGCTTGTCCAAAACAGAACTCTAGACTTCCACCCCAATGACTTCTTCCTCAAGTTTTCCCTACCTCCACTCAACCAATGGCTCAAACCTGATCCTAAGAGTCACCTCTGACCTTGACTCTTCTCTCCTTCATGTCCAGTCTATCAGCAAATTTTGTTGGCTCTGCTTCCAATAGATCCTAAATCTTACCACTTCTCTTTGCAACACCATCATCGCTCAAATAGACCAGGAACTACTTGTATTAGTTGGCTGGGCTGCCATAACAAAATACCAGAAATTGGGTGTCTGTAGCAATAGAAATTTATTTTCTCATAATTACGGAGGCAGGAAGTCCAAGATCAAATTTTCAATAAGGTTCATTTCTTCTGAATCCTCTCTCCTCAGTGTGTAGATAGCTATCTTCTTCCAGTGTCTTCACATAATCGTCCCTGTGTGTCTGTGTCCTAATCTCTTTGTAGTTAGTATTAGTCACTTAGTCCTGTCCAACTCTTTGCGATCCCATGGACTGTAGTCCACCACACTCCTCTGTCCATGGAATTATCCAGGCAAGAATACTAGAGTGGGTAGCCTTTCCTTTCTCCATGGGAATCTCCCTGACCCTGGATTGAATCCCGGTCTTCTGCATTGCAAGCAAATTCTTTATCATCTGAGCCACCAGGGAAACCCAATCTTTTCTTATATGGACATCAATCTCATGGAAATAGGGGCCATCCTAATGACCCCTTTTAACTTAATTACCTTTGTAAAGATCCAAATACATTCTGAGGTACTAGGGGTTAGGGTTTCAAGATGTAAATTTTGGGAGGACACAATTCTGCCCATTACACAGGTATCCTTGCTTTGATTCTTGACTCCTAAAGTCTGGTTCCCATAGTGAATTAGAGTAATCTTTACGTATCTTGGCACTTCGCCATTCTGAAAATTCTCTGGCGGTTTCCTATTGCACCTGTATTTACACCAGAGATTCCCCGGTGGCTCAGATGGTAAGTGTCTGCCTGCAATGTGGGAGACCTGGGTTCAATCCCTGGGTCAGGAAGATCCCCTGGAGAAGGAAATGGCAACCCACTCCAGTATTCTTGCCTGGAAAATCCCATGGATGGAGGAGCCTGGCAGGCTACATCCCATGGGCTCACAAAGAGTCGGACACGACTGAAGCGACTTAGCATGAGTGACTTCACTTTCTTTACATTTAAGATTTCTTCCTCAGCCTGTGAGGCCAGCCGTACCCTCTGCAAGCTCATCTGTTCTGACCCTGGTCTGCTCAGCATGACCTAAATCTCTCCCCCACGCATGCCTAAATCATCCTCACCTCAGTGACTTTGCACCTGCTGTTCCTGTTGGGCAAAGCACACTTCCTCCAGCTGTCCCTCAAGGCTGGCATCTGCTCACAATCTGGTTCACCCCAGAGTTGCTATCACTTTCCTGGGTGCTCCCCTCTCCCTCCTGCCCAGCCAGTGTCAGCTTCAGCATGCAGACCCTACCGAGACCCTCATCCTGTTTGACTTCTTTCATAGAATAATCACTTTCTAAAGTTTTCCAATGTTTAAATTTGTTTTTTTAAATTGTCTACCTCCCCCATATTAATGTAAATTCTAATGTAAATTCATAGTTCAGTAAGTAATATTTATTTAATTATCAAAGGGAACCTTCAAAATGTGGACACAGCACTTTTCTTTTGCCAGTAAACCAGCATTTATTTACTGATGCTCTTCACAAATGACATCATTCATTAAGTCATTCAACAAGTATTGATCAAATGCAGGATGGTAGAGCAGACAGATCAATGGATTCTGCAGTAAGCAGATGGGTAATTTAAATGCTATTTCTACCACTTTGCCATGTTGCCTTTTGCAAAATGTTTAACCTGTCTAAAACTTTGTGAATCTGTAAAATAAAGACTGAAAATATATTTGTCCTTACTTTAAGATGCACCAAAAATAAGGTGGATTGACAAATATAGCAGGATGAACAGATGGAGAGTGTGTGATAAAGCAAGCAAGCAACCCCATGAATAGTCCATGGAATTCTCCAGGCCAGAATACTGGAGTGGGTTGCCATTCCCTTCTCCAGGGGATCTTCCCAACCCAGGGATCGAACCCAGGTCTCTTGCATTGCAGGCAGATTCTTTACCAACTGAGCCACAAGGGAAGTCCATAAGCAAGTATGACAAAATGTTCACTGTAGAATCTGGGTGGTGAGTCTATGGGTATTCATGAAAAAATTCTTTCAACTTTTCTGCATGTTTAGAACTTTTCATAATAGTATATCAGGGTGGGGGGGAGCAAATCAAACAACAATCTTGCAGGTTTGTTTTCAGGATTAAAGGATATGGTGTTTATAAGGTACATAGGCGTGGTTGGAGTGCTATCAGTTCAGTTCAGTTCAGTCACTCAGTCGTGTCCGACTCTTTGCAACCACATGAATCGCAGCACGCCAGGCCTCCCTGTCCATCACCAACTTCCGGAGTCTACTCAAACTTGTCCATCGAGTCAGTGATGCCATCCAGCCATCTCATCCTCTGTTGTCCCCTTCTCCTCCTGCCCTCAATCTTTCCCAGCATCAGGGTCGCAGAGAGTCGGACACAACTGAGCGACTGAACTGAACTGAACTGAATGTGGCAAGCAATAGGGAGGGGAGTGGGGTGGGTAGATTTACTGTAGCCTTTGCCCTCTAAATAAGGAAGATCTGATCTGATCAAATCAACAGAATTGATCATGGATGAGTGTTTTCCTCCAAGGAACTTGCAAATAAATTGAATATATTCATTTCTTACAACTGATGTTATTTCTTCCTGGAAAACCCAGGCAAAAGAAATGTCTAAATGCAGCATAAAATTCAAGGCAGCCAACTGTCAGCCAGGGAAGACGTGAACAAAATCTTTCCAGGTCACAAAGCTGTAGCTACGTTCCAGGCATTCCCTCATTCCCTCAGCAAACTTGCACAACCTTCTGTTCTGAGTCAGGCCTTGTGCCAGAACTTGAGAATGTGAAGGTGACTTTGTGGGGGTTCAGAACAGGCCTTCCCAAGATGTGCCACCTTGACATGTGGCCATTGAGACCCTCTGGACTCAAGAGAAGCTACTTCCCCTCCCATAACTAACCTAGAAGAATTTAAACTGGAGATTTTTCCTAGGAAAAGAGTTCTTTTCAGGGATAAATTTGATCTAAGTTGCTGTCTGTAAGGCAGGGCAAGCACTTAATTACCAAACATGTGCTCTTCTTCTTGCCGCCCTGTGACTGACCCTCCTGTCCTTGAGAGCCCCAAGTCCCTATCCCATTCCTTAGCTCAGGATGGCATTTTTACCTGGTTTTACTTTTCTCTGAACCTCTCACACATGTGGGATTCTTGTACCCAAGAAATTAAATTCAATTTTCTCCTGTTAATCTGTCTCATGTCAATTTAATTCTTAGACCAGCCAGAAGACGCTACAAGGGTGAAAAACAGTTCTTTTCCATCCTAACAACTTGGACACGTGCCAGTTCCCCAGGAGCCCACAGGCTAATGGGGTGGACCAATGCATGTGGACAGATATTAACTATGTGAAGAGGGCCAGCATACATACAAAACATACAAAGTGGTGGGACAGAATGAAATTGTGTTGGACATATATAAAAGCTATAAATTCATTCTTATGAATCAAAACCAGAATATCTTTGTTCTTTTCCTTAGAAAATCATCAAAAGGAAAGGCTTTGTGCCTGTTTTCAAGCAGACCATGTCAAACATGCCAAAAAGAGCTTTAAGACCTAAGGGACTTGAAAAGAGATTTCACCAAGGTTGTGGTGATAAAAGAAGGGAAGGGAGACCCAATGAATACAGAGCATTCATCCTGGGCCAACTCTTAACAGAAAGCATTTCATATCATTCTCACAACAACAGTAGGACATATCACAGGAGGAAATGAGGTTCAGGGAGCTTGGGTGCTCCTCTCAAGCACATGGACCAGAGCTGGGATGCTAACACTAATCTTCCAGTCCCCAAAGCCCATACTCCTTCTGCCAGACCCTCACCTCCAATTTTAGAGAGAATTCTTTTTTTTTTTTTTTTTTTTTTAGGGAAAGAAGGGCGTTATCATCTTTTCAGGGGCAAATCTATGTCTTGTGAGGTTACTTCGGAGGTCAGGATAAAGGTCACTGCCCTTGACCATGAGCCACAGTAACCTCTGGAAACTGAGGGGAGGAGGTATAGGGAGAATTGAATGGTTGTATCTTTAGGCAAAGGCCCCTCCAAACTAGGGTTTCCCAGGGGGTGCTGGTGGTAAAGAACCCCCCTGTCAATGCAGGATACTTAAGAGACACAGGTTTAATCCCTAGGTCGGGAAGATCCCCTAGTGGAGGGCGTGGCAACCCACTCCAGTATTCCTGCCTGGAGAATCCCATGGACAGAAAAGCCTAGTGGGCTACAGTTCATAGGGTTGTGAAGAGTCGGACATGACTCCAGTAACTTAGCATGCATGCCTCCAAACAAGGCTGGGATTTAGAGCTCTGTTGTATCATTTTAGAGTCTCTTTGGTATTTCTCTTTGGGTTTCCCTTGTGGCTCAGACAGTAAAGAATCTGCCTGCAACGCGGGAGACCTGGGTTCGATTCCTGGGTTGGGAAGATCCCTTGGAGAAGGGAATAGCTACCCACTCCAGTATTCTGGCCTGGAGAATCCCATGGACCATATAGTCTATGGGGTTGCAAAGAGTCAGACCCAACTGAGCGACTTTCACTTCACTTCATTTAGTATTTCTCTGAAGAGGTTCAGGGATGTAGACAACTAAAGAACCCCTGGGTCAGCTGGGATGTAGTCATTGTTAATTGGGGTACTTAGGCATGAAGGGAGGGTAATATTGATATGGGAAGGTACCATGGACAAGGACCGAGGCAGGAGTGCTCAAATCCCGTTCTGTCAGTCACCCTCCACCCCTGGAAAAGTACCTAAGGCAGCTTTACACTGAGCATTAAGAGAAAAGCTAAAATTAAAACCACTACTTTGTCAATATCTGATTAAGTATGTGAAGAGTTTTCTGGGAAAGGTTTCTCCAAACCAGCTCCTCTTCTTCAGATCTAACTGAGGGACCAGAATGTCCATGTGGGCTTGCTATGGAAGAGAGAGCTACCCAGACCCATGGGAGGTCCACTTCTCTGAGTGGTAGGGAAGAGGCTGACCTTCCCTGAAGAACTAGACCCATTAGGAGATGTGAGAGCATGAAGAGGAAACATTTAAGATATAGCTACAGTTTTTCCAGTGGTCATGTATGGATGTGAGAGTTGGACTATAAAGAGAGCTGAGTGCCAAAGAATTGATGCTTTTGAACTGTGGTGTTGGAGATGACTCTTGACAGTCCCCTATCCACGTGGAAGTAGCCAGCTCCACATAAATGTGAACAGAACTTACATATACTTTTGTGGGAATAAACTTAAAAAGCAGGTTCAAGCTTCATCATATTTTTTAACGTTGAGTGACAGGTCATATTTCTGCAATGAACTGTTGCCAGTCTATATGAAGGATTATTATATAAACATGGAATTTTGAAACTTATATAACTCTAGAAATAGAACACACAACTAATCATTACAATTTTCCGTGTCCAAATTTATTGTTTGTTGTTTTGATTACCTGAATAGCAAAACTTATTATAATAAACTGAACAATCTCAAAAAAAAAAAGGGAAAAAATAGAACAATTTACTCTGTGGTTTCCATAATTAACAATGATGATCATTTTTATATTGATCATTTCTAATATGAGTATATATGTAAGTTTTGAGGTGGACAACACTTGTGCTTTTATAGCAGATACTTACTTTTACAAAAATTTAAATCCTTTCCCTTTCCCCCTAACTTTCCTATCCCCACTATCATCTCTAGGAAAATATATTAAAAAACCATGACTTGTGAATATCCCCATCAGTTTTTTCCAGTCTCATCTTATACATGTAAATATTTTAATAATATCTTTTGTTTTATAAATTCAACAAATCATATTATTATTTACTCTGATATGCACATAAATGATGCCTAATATTTATTAATATCATTGTGCAACATCATTTGTTAAACTACATTCCCAATGAAAGGTGCTTTTTACTCTAAGAAATAATTTCCCTGTAGAATAATTGCTAGGCCAAATTATATGCAATATTTTAATTAAGGTCCACTACCAACTTAGTTTTAAAAATTTCTGCAACAACTCTATGGAAATGAATAATATACTTTCAAATAAGTGATATAACTGAGTCTGTATTACAACTGGGTCTGTTAGAGCAATTCCTGTCTGAAGTTCTTACTACGAGAGAACATTTCACAATAAGGTTACAGAATTCCCAAATGAATGACTTGCTATTTGTTAACCTATATACAACTGTATAACTGCAGACAGAAATATCTTTTAGAGTTACAAGCAATTTTTATTTTGGTAATAACTACCACTTTATAGACAGATTAAATTGAGTTTAAGATAAATATTTATTGAAAATTTATAACAAATATATAAGAAATCAACTTCTGAAATACAAGTCACTTTTTCAATGAACTAAGGTATTTGCCAAAGCCTTTGACTGTGTGGATCACAATAAACTGTGGAAAGTTGTGAAAGAGATGGGCATACCAGACCACCTGACCTGCCTCTTGAGAAACCTATATGCAGGTCAGGAAGCAGCAGTTAGAACTGGACATGGAACAACAGACTGGTTCCAAATAGGAAAAGGAGCACGTCAAGGCTGTATATTGTCACCCTGCTTATTTAACTTATATGCAGAATACATCATGAGAAACACTGGGCTGGAAGAAGCACAAGCTGGAATCAAGATTGCTGGAAGAAATATCAATCACCTCAGATATGCAGATGACACCACCCTTATGGCAGAAAGTGAAGAGGAACTAAAAAGCCTCTTGATGAAAGCGAAGGAGGAGAGTGAAAAAGTTGGCTTAAAACTCAACATTCAGAAGACTAAGATCATGGCATCTGGTCCCATCACTTCATAGGAAACAGATGGGGAAACAGTGGAAACAGTGTCAGACTTTATTTTTGGGGGGCTCCAAAATCACTGCAGATGATGATTGCAGCCATGAAATTAAAAGACTCTTACTCCTTGGAAGGCAAGTTATGACCAACCTAGATAGCATATTAAAAAGCACAGACATTAATTTGCCAACAAATGTCCATCTAGTCAAGGCTGTGGTTTTTCCAGTGGTCATGTATGGATATGAGAGTTGGACTGTGAAGAAGGCTGAGCGCTGAAGAATTGATAAAACTGTGGTGTTGGAGAAGACTCTTGAGAGTCCCTTGGACTGCAAGGAGATCCAACCAGTACATCCTAAAGGAGATCAGTCCTGGGTGTTCATTGGAAGGACTGATGCTGAAGCTGAAACTCCAATACTTTGGCCACCTGATGTGAAGAGTTGACTCATTGGAAAAGACCCTGATGCTGGGAGGGATTGGGGACAGGAGGAGAAAGGGATGACAGATGATGAGATGACTGGATGGCATCACTGACTTGATGGACATGAGTTTGAGTGGACTCCGGGAGTTGGTGATGGACAGGGAGGCCTGGCGTGCTGCAATTCATGGGGTCGCAAAGAGTCAGACACGGCTGAGCGACTGAACTGAACTGATACCATGTTCATATTTTTATACCTTATTTCACTTTAGTCAGATTTAAGATACCCATGTGTTCATGCTAAATTGCTTCAGTCATGTCTGACTCTGTGCAACCCTATGGACCATGGCTCACCAGGCTCCTCTGTCCATGGGATTCTCCAGGCAAGAATACTGGAGTGGGTTGCCATGCCCTCCTACAGGGAATCTTCCAGACCCAGGGACTGAACCTGTATCTTTTACATCTCCTGCATTGGCAGGTGCGTTCTTTACCATTAGCACTACCTGGGAAGCCCAAGACATCCATATGTATATATTAACATGAAAAGTAAATTTAGAAAATATATTGACCTACAAGATATACGCCAGTTTTTCCCACACTCATGGATGTTCCAGAAGAGATTTTTCCCCACAGCACCAGCCTTGTGGAGAACAAAGACCAGGACTTCCTTAGTTTCTTCTGGGTCATGATTTTCTGATCTTAGCATGAATTTTATGTAATGGAGGGCTATGGGAAAGTTTTATTTTTTAATATTTATTTTTATTTATCTATTTTTTTGGCTGCTCCAGGTCCTAGTTGCAGCAAACAGGATCTTTAGTTGCAGCACATGGAATCTAGTTCCCTGACCAGGGATCGAACCTGGGCCCCCTGCATTGGGAGCTCGGAGTCTTAACCACTGAACCACCAGGGAAGCTCCGAGGAAAAATTTTAACATGAAAGTGTTATTCTCAAATTCATTAAGTTCTAGGATTTTTTTTAAGTTTTTTCTTCTACTTTTGGCTGTGCTGCACCTTCACTGCAGCACATGGTCTTCTCTAGCTGGGGCACACAGGCTCTAGAGCCCACAGGCTCAGTAGTTGCTGCTCTTGGGCTGCTCTGACCCACTGCATGTGAAATGCTTAGTTCCCTGACCAGGAATCAAACCTCTGTCCCCTGAGTTGGAAGGCAGATTCTTAACCACTGGATCACCAGGGAAACCCCAAATTCTGGGATTTAAATATTGAGTCTTGTCATGACTGAAAGAGCAATCTACCCTACCTTTACCACAGCTGAACCTGATTTCTAATTGCTTCTCATGTCACCCAATCAGAACTGGCTACATCATTTGCAAGGCCCAGTGCAAAATGAAAATATGGGGCCCTTTGTTCAAAACTTAAGAATTTTAAGACAGCAATATCAGAGCTTAAAATTAAATGTGGGACCCTTCTAAGCACACTGGCCCCATGCAACCGCATAGCCTGTGTGCCTGTGAAACAGACCCTGGGCATGTGTATTTGAAGTGATCATACCAATTACACATTTTGCAATGGCGAAAATATCATTAAATTGCTTATGTTGGTAAAAGTTTTAGTAGAGGGTACAGGGCACAGTAGACAGACCTCCCCAGTGATCTATGAAACAAGGAGACTGTACTATTGGTCAAGGTTCCATGAACACTTTGGGGTGATGAGGGGAGACAATATTTCAGAGGTTCACCTCAGGTCTATCCCTTGTTCATTTCACCACTGGAGGCAGGTCAGGCAATAGTCCCCTGATGATTTACTCTGAGCATCTCTGGAGCTTCCATCTTCCAACTCTACCATCTTGGAGTTCTTTGCTTCTAGTCACAAGGAGGGGAGAAAGAGTAGAGGAAGCCCTTTGCTCATGTTCTCATTGACCAGAATTCAATCCAATATTCCCAGCCTAACCTCATGGAACCTGAGAAATACCATTTTCTTGTCTGTTCCCCAAAAAAGCAAAGAATTGTGAACATCTAGCTTGACTTTGCTACAGAAATGGAAATATGGAAGTAAAATAAATTCATCAACTACATATTAATTCGTGTTGACTAAGTAGATAGGATTGTGCTGCTCTTTGAGAAGACATTAGAGAAAATACTAGTGTACCTTCTGTCAAAAAGCCTAATGTTTCATTATGGATATAAGACACACAAACACCAAAAGGATTCATATCAAAGGAAGCTACTATATCAGTGTAGCCTGAAGAGTTAGGCAATCTCCTTGCAGGAAATTACTTAAGAGCAAGGATAAATGAAGGCCATTCAAATGCGAACAAGCAAAGGCTTTTTTAAATTAATTTTTTATTGAAATATAGTTGATTTACAATGTTATGCTAATTTCTTCTGTATAGCAAAGTGATTCAGTTATACATATATAAACATTATTTTATATATATCTTTTCCATTATGGTTTATCACAGGATGTTTAATATATTGATATTTTCCTGTGCTATTCAGTAGGACCTTGTTGTTATCATTCTGTATATACTAGTTTGCATCTGCTAGCACCAAACTCCCACTGCAACCCTTCCCCACCCCACTTCGGCAACCACAAGTCAGTTCTCTATGTCTGTGAGTCTGTTTGTGTTATATTTTAGATTCCACATATGAAGATATCATATGGTATTTGTCTTCCTCTTTCTGATTTACTTCACTTAGTATGATCATCTCTAGTTCCATTCATGTTGCTACAAGTGGCATTATTTCATTCTTTTTTAGGAATGAGCAGTATCCCATTGTATATATGACCACATATTCTCTATTCATTCATCTGTTGATGGACATCTTTTTTGTGAATTAAAAATTTTGTGAATTTATTTTTTTATTCAAAGCTAACTATAGCAAGAGAGTTAGCCACCATCACTTGCATTTGGCAGGGACTCAAAAGCAGGTGGAGTAGCAGGAAAGTTTCACTGTGGAAAAAGAGGAAGGCTTCATGTATGCCCTGGCTAGAGGCTGCCAACCTATGACAGCTGTAGGTGAGAGAGGTGGACAAGGGACACTGGCTGGGTAGGGGTGTATATTTGACTGTCTCCAGTTGGCCCTAGGTTGGAAGTGAGGGGTGAGGGATGAGGGAAGTGGTCAGTTATGAATCAAGTCTTAGCCGTTTGGGCCATTGGTCACAGGGGTTTTGGATTCCTAGACTGGCTGCAGGAGACAGAGGGCTTATTTCTTACAAGCTGTGGATAGTAAGTTAGTTTCCTGGGTTGCTTTCTACAGATTGTGGGTCGGAGTTCTATTTTTACACATGGTCTGGGTATTATCTGTTTGTGTATTCAGTCTCTCAAGGAAATCTCAACCACAGGACTGAGCTATGTGGATCTTGGAGCCCAGGCCCAGTTTCAGAAAGCTTCAAGTGGGTGTGTATCTGGTTCTAACTTAGCCTCATCAGGAGGTGGCCATGTGTATCCCAGAAGAAAGTCAGCTTCAAGTTTGCAATCTAATTCTACCCCTGATGAGCTCTGTAACTTTCATAGCTGAGTCTACTGGTCTGGGTCTAGTTGCTTCATCAGTAGAAAGAGAGAAAACACACTTGATAAGGTTTTGGACAACTGAAAAGAAATTACTATTTAAAGTAACTGAGAGGGAGGACTTCCCTGGTGGTCCAGTGGTTAAGACTCTGTGCTCACAATGCAGGGGGCCTGGGTTCCATCCCTGGTCAGAGAACTAGATCCCACATGCTGCAATGAAGATTGAGGATCCCACGTACTGCTACTAAGACTCTACAGATCCAAATAAATAAATAGATATTTTTTAAGAAATAATAAAGTAACTGAGAGGGTACTGAGCACTTGTGGGATCTCAAGAACCCTTGGTTCCTCTCCTTTTCCTGCCTCTTTGTTCATGTGCCACCATGAGGAGGTCCCAGTTCTAAGGATTTTCTAGGCGGGAAAGGTCTTAGCAGATCTAATCTCATCTCAGGTCCAGCTCTGAGGACTCTGTGACCCACAGTGACCTTGGGCTATTGAACACAAACTGTTCCCTTCTCCTGGGCTGACCTTCTCTTGAATATGCAACTCTGGATAAAACGTGCCCTCTGCAGGCCAGACAACATGGTGGATCATGTGCCCCGTGTTTTAGAAGCTTGTTTCCAGTCAGTCAGTTTCACTTGAGGAAAGAAAGACTTCATTAAAGGAGGCGGCCAGAGAACAAAGGAGTCACTCGCTCCCCCAGTGCAAATACCTCCGCCAAAAGGATTTAACAGGGCCAAACTCCCAGGGCCCCCGCCAAGGTCCAAAGTCACACTATGCCCTTTTGTACACTGACCCTTGAGTGCTCAGATTCATAATGAGATTATTACACCATCAGCTCCCTGGCATCCACTGTTCTGACTCAGAAATCTAGTTCCAGGCCACCTGACCTGCCTCTTGAGAAACCTGTATGCAGGTCAGGAAGCAACATTTAGAATTGGACATGGAACAACAGACTGGTTCCAAATAGGAAAAGGAGTACGTCAAGGCTGTATATAGTCACCCTGCTTATTTAACTTATATGCAGAGTACATCATGAGAAACACTGGGCTGGAAGAAGCACAACTGGAATCAAGATTTCGGGAAGAAATATCAATAACCTCAGATATGCAGATGACACCACCCTTATGACAGAAAGTGAAGAGGAACTAAAAAGCCTTTTGATGAAAGTGAAGGAGGAGAGTGAAAAAGTTGGCTTAAAGCCCAACATTCAGAAAACTAAGATCATGGCATCTGGTCCCATCACCTCATGGGAAACAGATGGGGAGACAGTGGAAACAGTGTCAGACTTTACTTTGGGGGGCTCCAAAATCACTGCAGATGGTGATTATAGCCATGAAATTAAAAGACGCTTACTCCTTGGAAGGAAAGTTATGACCAACCTAGATAGCATATTAAAAAGCAGAGACTTTACTTTGCCAACAAAGGTCCATCTGGTCAAGGCTATGGTTTTTCCAGTGGTCATGTATGGATGTGAGAGTTGGACTGTGAAGAAAGCTGAGTGCTGAAAAATTGATGCTTTTGAACTGTGGTGTTGGAGAAGACTCTTGAGAGTCCCTTGGACTGCAAGGAGATCCAACCAGTACATCCTAAAGGAGATCAGTCCTGGGTGTTCATTAGAAGGACTGATGCTGAAGCTGAAACTCCAATACTTTGGCCACCTGATGCGAAGAGTTGACTCGTTGGAAAAGACCCTGATGCTGGGAGGGATTGGGGGCAGGAAGAGAAGGGGACGACAGAGGATGAGATGGCTGGATGGCATCACCAACTCTATGGGCACCAGTTTGAGTAAACTCAGGGAGTTTGTGGTGGACAGGGAGGTCTGGAGTGCTGTGATTCATGGGGTTGCAAAGGGTCGGACACGACTGAGTGACTGAACTGAACTGAACTGAACTTCCTTTGGAGCAGGGAGTCATGGTCCCTCACAGGAGCCTCTCAGAGCACACAAACCCCTATGCTCCCATGCTGCTCCACAGGTTCCTTGCTCCCTGCATTTCTGAGGCTGGAGACACAAGTGAAATCTTCCTCTTCTCTATAATACACTCCTTTCTTTCTCACCCACCAAACATGGCTGGCAGCTCTGATGACCACAATAAGCACTGTGCAAAGAGAACCAAAGTGACTCGCTCCCCCGCAACTCAGCAGCCAACAGGCCCTGAGACCCACTTCAGCATGTGGCTGTGTTTTCTCAGTTGGGACTGGGATAAAGCCTCTTTATACAGTTGTGTGGATTGCACATTGGCATGAGGCTATATCCACCAAGAAGACATTAGACGTCTTTGCCTAATCTGCAGAGCTATGGCAACTCTGAATGTCAAGTTATATGCATTCTACATTCTAAAGTATTAGAGCCAAAAGAAATCGACCTATTTGAAGGCATTTCAGGATGGTGAGTTGCCATCTCCACCAGTCATGCCAACACACGTCTGCATCAACCTGTATATCATTTCAGAATCCAGTGTCCTCATGTAATGTCAATAGAAGGCAGGACTTGATGTCAGCTGGACTGGGTTAGACCCTTGGATCTTTACCTTCATTCATTCATTCAACAACTATTTACTGAGGACCTCTTCCATGCCAAGAGTGGGGCAAAGCGTTAGGGACACAACAGTTAATAAAACAGACAAAAATCCCAGCCTTCATGGTGTTTACAAACTATCTGAAGTAGACGGACAATAAATAAAATTAACAAGTGAATATGTTAGAGGGTAGAAATTGCTGTGGATAAAGTAAAAATGGGAAAGGGGATCAAGTGTCCTGGAGCAGAGGGCATTTGTACATATGTGGTAGATAAATGGGGGAAGAGCGTTCCGGGCAGAAAGAATAGCAAAAACAAAGGCACTAAAGCAGGAGAACGCTGGGCTTGTTTGGGAGACAGCCAGGAGGCCACTGTGGCTGGAGCAGCATGAGGAAGGGTTACCAAAAGTAGAAGATGCAGTTTAACTATGAGGTTGTGAGCTGTCTTGTAGCCCTTTTAAATCCTTAGTTTCCTCCTCTGTAAAAAGGGACCAGGGATATCATTTCACAGGGAGTGATAAAGTACTGGAATACATGTGGGAGAGCTCTGCACACAGTAAGAAACTGTAAGGTATTTGTAAACTGGGACAGCCACTCTGTCCCTCCTCCCATCGGGCGGCCATTCTCATTCCTCCTTCTCCGTGTCCCTACCCAGCCACAGGTGCCACACAGAACGGAAGTGCATCATCCCAGATTCTCCCAGAATGAGGTCTGGAATCACCATCCCCATCATATCCTGACTCTGTGAAACATAGAGCTCTCTCACACCCAGCGCTTGGCCGGCTTTAGAGAAGGAAGAAAGGAACTACCCACCAGACACACTTGGCCACCCACCAGCTACTACAAGACGTCACTCAGCCCCACACAGTGCCTGGAACAGGGAAGAGACTCAAAAATGCCCAGTGAACTGGATCCAACTGAAGGAGTTTAAGGTGCAGATGAGAAGACAGAATGATAAGAATATTCACAAAACAGAGGCAAAGAACTAGGGAAGGTCTCTACAGACACTGATAATTAGGATGAAATCTGCAGCTAAAACTATAAAATCTGGGTCTATCACAGAAACCCTTATTGCCCTGTCCAGCACATCAAGCTACACCTTCATGTCAGATGGCTCCTGTGTGCATCTGCTCCCACACTGAGGATACATCTCTGCTGAGGTTGAGTAGACTTATAAGGGAGTTGGGAAATCACTGGAATGGAGAAAATCCCAGAACATCAAGGCTTCCACTCACATCCTTCTACAGAGCCAATCCATGTTTATTGTCTCACCTTACAGGAAGGCTGGTTCCAGCATTTGACCCTCAGAGGGGCCAGTTCCCCACTCATGGTGGGGCAGTGGCTGAACCAGACCAGTTGTCAGCTAAGAGGGCTGTGGCAACCACCAGGGGTGATCCACTCAACAAGGGAAAGGATGAGGCTATATCCACCAAGAAGACATTAGATTTCTTTGCCTAATCTGCAGAGTTACGGCTTCTCTGAATGTCAAGTTATATGCTTTCTATTCTAAAGACTCTTCAGACCTCGGGGCGATCAAATTACAAACAGCAGATCCAGATGCAGAATCAGAACAGGAGTGAGGAGTCAGGAGCTCACATCTGGCAAACAAAGGAAACTATAAGTAAGGTGAAAAGACAGCCCTCAGATTGGGAGAAAATAATAGCAAATGAAGCAACAGACAAAGGATTAATCTCAAAAATATACAAGCAACTCCTGCAGCTCAATTCCACAAAAATAAATGACCCAATCCAAAAATGGGCCAAAGAACTAAACAGACATTTCTCCAAAGAAGACATACAGATGGCTAACAAACACATGAAAAGATGCTCCATATCACTCATTATCAGAGAAATGCAAATCAAAACCACAATGAGGTACCATTACATGCCAGTCAGGATGGCTGCTATCCAAAAGTCTACAAGCAATAAATGCTGGAGAGGGTGTGGAGAAAAGGGAACCCTCTTACACTGTTGGTGGGAATGCAAACTAGTACAGCCACTATGGAAAACAGTGTGGAGATTTCTTTAAAAACTGGAAATAGAACTGCCATATGACCCAGCAATCCCACTCTTGGGCATACACACTGAGGAAACCAGATCTGAAAGAGACATGTGCACCCCAATGTTCATCACAGCACTGTTTATAATAGCCAGGACATGGAAGCAACCTAGATGCCCATCAGCAGACGAATGGATAAGGAAGCTGTGGTACATATACACCATGGAATATTACTCAGCCGTTAAAAAGAATTCATTTGAATCAGTTCTAATGAGATGGATGAAACTGGAGCCCATTATACAGAGTGAAGTAAGCCAGAAAGATAAAGATCATTACAGCATACTAACACATATATATGGAATTTAGAAAGATGGTAATGATAACCCTATATGCAAAACAGAAAAAGAGACACAGATGTACAGAACAGACTTTTGGACTCTGTGGGAGAAGGCGAGGGTGGGATGTTTCCAGAGAACAGCATGTATATTATCTATGGTGAAACAGACCACCGGCCCAGGTGGGATGCATGAGACAGGTGCTCGGGCCAGGTGCACTGGGAGGACCCAGGGGAATCGGGTGGGGGGTGGGGGGGAGGTGGGAGGGGGGATCGGGATGGGGAATACATGTAACTCCATGGCTGATTCATGTCAATGTATGACAAAACCCACTGCAATGTTGCGAAGTAATTAGCCTCCAACTAATAAAAATAATTGAAAAAAAAAAAAAGACCAGAGCAAGAGAAGCCGACCCAGGAAAAAAGAAGCCCAAGTTACCTGGAGCATGAAATGAGTGTGGGTCAGTCACCGTGGCTTAAAGGGCAAGAAGCAGATTCCACACCAATTTAGGAAACAGGCATCCTTCTAGTCTTCCTCACTGCAAGTGCAGTGATACCCTGTGAGTCCACTTGAGCTCTCTCCTTTCCCCTAGTTACATTTACCCATGCCTATATTTTCATTTTTATCAAATAATAGAGAAGAGTACGGAGATTCCTTTAAAAAGAGAGAGAGAGAGAGACAGAGACAGAGAGAGACAGAGAGATAGCTAGGAATAGAACTACCATATGACCCAGCAGTCCCACTACTGGGCATATACCCTGAAAGTGAAAGTCACTCAGTCATGTTCAACTCTTTGCAATCCCATGGACTATAGAGTGCATGGAATTCTCCAGGCCAGAATACTGGAGTGGGTAGCCTTTCCCTTCTCCAGGGGATCTTCCCAACCCAGGCATCGAACCCAGGTCTCCTGCATTACAGGCAGATTCTTTACCAGCTGAGCCACAAGGGAGGGAAGCCAGAATTGGAAAAGACACATGTACCCCAATATTCAATGCAGCACTGCTTACAATAGCTAGGACATGGAAGCAACCTAGATGTTCATCATCAGACAAATGGATAAGGAAGTTGTGGTACATATATACACGATGGATATTACTCAGCTATAAAAAGGAACATATCTGAGTCAGTTCTGTTGAGGTGGATGAACCTAGAGCCTATTATACAGAGTGAAGTAAGTCAGAAAGAGAAAGACAAATATTGTGTATTAACACACATATATATATGGAATCTAGAAAGATAGTACCAAGGATCCTACATGCAGGGCAAGAAAGGAGACACAGATATAAAGAACACACTTCTGGACACAGTGGAGGAAGGGGAGTGTGGGATGATTTAAGAAAATAGCATTGAAGCACATACATTACCATATGTAAAATGGATGCCAGTAGGAGTTTGATGTATGATGCAGGGAACACAAAGCCAGTATTCTGTGACAACATAGGGGGTGGGATGGGGAGGGAGGTAAGAAGGGGTTTCAAGGGGAGAAGACATATGTATACCTAGGGGTGATTCATGTTGATGTACGGCAAAAACCAGCACAATATTGTTAAGTAATTATCCTTTAATTGAAAAATTTTAAAACTAGGAAAAAATAATATTAATTTCCCAAAAAGTCCTTTACACTTGCATGGGACTTCATATTTCACATCTATGTGACATGTACAGCTACGCTGTGAGGTCAGCCCAGCAGGCAGCAGTAGTCCCATTATACAGATGTGGAAACAAATCCCAGTCACACAAGTCCAGTGGAATTCTAACTGGAGTCTGGATCTCCCGGGCACATCTCACTCAACATGGGATTGGAGCTTAGAACTCCTGGACTTCATGCTTAACATGCTAACAGAAACAAAACAATGACTTCATTGCTCATGTATCAGCATTTTGACTGTGCATTTGATAGATACTGGGTTATGCTAACAGAAGGCTGACCTCTGACCAGCAGCTGAAGTGCCCATACATCTGTACTGACTGACCGGCGAACAGTCAGTCAGAACAAGTCTCCACATATATGCATCAGCATACGATATTTGTTTTCTCTTTCTGATTTCACTCTGTATGACAAACTCTATGTCCATCCACATCTCTACAAATGACCCAATTTCATTCCTTTGAGTGGCTGAGTAATATTCCATCGTAAATACAGATGAACCTATTTCCAAGGCAGGAACAGAGAATAGACATGTGGACACAGCCAGGAAGGAGAGGGTGTGACGAACTGGGACGAGCGGACACATATACACTACCACGTGTAAGTTGGAGAGCTAGTGGGAAGCTGCTGTATAACACAGGCGGCTCAGCTTAGCGTTCTCTGATGACCTAGATGGGGTGGGATGCCGGGAGAGGTCCAAGAGAAAGGGGTATATGTACACATGTAGCTGATTCACTTCATTGTACAACAGAAATACACCATTGTAAAGTAATTCCGATTTAAAAAGAGAGGAAAAAAAGAACTAGTCTTCACTCACCCTCCATCCTCATCAAACAGACAACAAAGGAAACATTTCATTTTAAAGACAAAGGATCTTAATTTTTCTAGGAAATCTTGAGCCAAAAGCTTTCTGGCCTCCTATGAAAGCAGGCTACAAGGATTCAAACCAAAGGATGAAATATTTTCTCCCCAATTACTACCACACAAGCTTAGAAAAAGGCAGTCATGCTTTCTTTCACTAAAGAAAGAAACATACAAGAACAGAAATATAAGCATAAGCACTCATGTGCTCCACAAAATCCAGCTGCCACCACCACCAAAACACACCTTCTAATTCAAGTAGTTCTTTGAGTGTTTTCTCTCCATCAACATTGCTTTATTGCTCATTAGATGGGATTCTGCCTTCACTAAGGTTGGGAATTTGGGAAGAAACTGATTTTTCCCAAGGTCTGCCCCCTCCAAAGATGGCACATTCATTAAGCTCAATCTTTCGAGACAAAATCATTTAAACACATTTCTGTGGTTTCATCTGAAACATGGGTTCTTCCACCTGCCTTTTCCCAAGTCTGTTTAAGAAAATCAAAACATTGTCCTTAAATAATGCATGGCCCTGAAAAGGATGGTTGTGGTAGAACCAACAAACTCTTGACTTGAGGAAGGCCAATAGAGAATGCTGTATTATTTCTAAGATAATTTCTATGATTTTTTTATTATGATTTTTTATTTCTATGATTTTATTTCTATGATTCTGGACTGCTACCAGCCCCTGTCTCCAGCAAATGGTTTTTACAAGTAACTTGAATGTATACATTTAACACTGATTACTTTCTTCTTAATAAAATACTGCCACATTTAGACTTCCATGGCGTATTTTTGCCTTTATAAAGATATTAATAACTTTTTCTCTGATACGAGTCCCGAGAACCTCTAGGTAAGTGAAGCTGGCATGGGACCGTGACATGTTAGATGTCCAAAGGTAACAGCTATTGGAAATTTTTATTTACTTTCTTCTGTCTGAGTGGACTTAATGCTATCAAAGTTCTGTCTGGCAGCAGAAAAGGGTATAAACTTGGCCACTTAAGAAAAGCAATTTGGCCATTTGTGACAACAGCTGCCTGTTATTGCATTTTATTTAATTGGAAAAGGATGCAGGAAGTCTGTGGCACATTAAAGAAACTCAGAGTTTGAAGATCATAGGAATTTTCTCCTCTACTTTCTTCTATAAAATTAACATTATTAAGTAATTTATTGAGTGTCAAAAACATACTAGACACTTTTTAAATTATTTGAAATGGACTGATTTAGAAAAAAATTATGCAAACTCTATAAGAAGGGCTTTCCTCAGACCTTGCAGGGCATATGTTCAACTGACAGGGTGACACTGTCATTAAGACCATCCCCCCCATAGCTGTTGAGTTAAAGCCAAGACCCTAAGCAAGCACGTAAGGCTCTGCCTTCACCCTCTAGTGGGACACTGTCTCCATCCTCTGGCTCTGCCTGGCTCCAAACACTTCTCCACCATTCAGTCTCCCAACAGCAGCAACTGTCTACTGCTCCCCAAGGCTCAGCCCCTCTCATTTCCTAGCCTCGGCACCCACTCTTCCCCCTGCATGGCACTCCCTTCCCGACTGGTCTGCCTAGTGAATTTCTTATCCATTAAAATACAGGCATCAGATCTGGCAATTCCCCTTCTGGGGATTTGGGGATACACCCAAAAAGAACTGAAAGTGGAAACTCTAAGAGTTATAGGCACACCCATATTCATAGCAGCACTATTCACAACAACCAAAATGTGGACACAGCCCAAGTGTCCATCAGCAGATGCCTACATAAAGAAATGGGGTGCAAATATAAAACGGATTATTATGCAGCCTTAAAAAGGAAGGAAATTTTTTTAAAAAGGAAGGAAATTCTGACATATGCTACAAAAATGGATAAACCTTGAGGGCATTATGCTGAGTGAAATAAGTCAATCACGAAAAATAAATATTACATGATTCCATTTTAAGGAATCTAGAGTGGTCAAATCATAGAGACAGAAAGTAGAGCTGCAGTTGCCAGGGCCTCGGGGAGGAGGGAATGAGAATGTATAGTTTACTGGGTGTGGAGTTTCAGTTTTGTGAGATGAAGGCTCTGTGGATGGATGGTGGGGATGGCAACACAGGAATGATAATGTATTTAGTAGCACTGTACATTTTAAAAATGGTTAGAGTGGTATATTTTATGTGTGTTTTACAATTTTTTAATTTAAAAACTGGAACATTAAAAATAATTTTAAATGTTTAAACCTCAAGTATTAACATCTCTGTGAAAATATTTCCCACTTCCCAGAACCAACAGAATTTGCCCTTCCTTCCTCTGAGCTCCTACTACACCTAGTACCTAATTAGAATTATTGGTCTCACAAATACCATATGATACCACTTAGATGTGGAATCTAAAACACGACACAAATGAGTTTATCTAGGAAACAGAAGCAGATTCACAGAGAATAGACTTGTGGTTGCCAAAGGGGAGGGAGGGTGGGAGTCTGGGATTAGCAGCCGCAAACTATGACACATAGGACAGAAAACAACATGGTCCTACTGTATAGCACAGGGAACTATAGACAATACCCTGTGATAAACCATAATGGAAAAGAATATAAAAAAGGATATATGTATATGTATAACTGAATCACTTTGCTGTATAGCAGAAATTAACACAATGCTGTAAATCAACTATACTTCAATTTTTTAAAATCTTAAAAATAAAATAAATCTTTTCATTAAAAAAATAAATAATTTGTCTTAGTGTTGTTCTTCCCTCCCTCCAACTGGGAACGCCTTCAAAGTCAAAACCATGTCTTTTTCATCTTTATATTCTGTGGTTGTCACCAGGACAGTTAAATAACCCAAGTATCTCCTTCCCAATAGGATGGCTCTTCTCTATTATGAATTTCTTTGGCCAGTGAATCAATGTGCATTTGCCACATGCTCTTTCCCCTCTGCCAGAGAGTAACTACTCTCTCACTATACCCCAAGTAAAGACTAGATGACTCAGAGTGACCCCCAAGGGACACACAGTGAGAGCAAGAAATAAGCCATGTTATTTAGACCACCAAGATTTTAGATGCTTTGCCACCACAGCTTGGCTCCACCTATCATGATGGATAAATTCCTGAGGCTCAGCATAATCCTTATAACAGGGCCATTACCTGAAAAAAAAAAAAAAAAAAAAGTCCTTTAAAGATATGAGTAACTGCATTAATAACTTAATGAATAATAAACTATCTCTACAGGATAAAGTCAAATATAGAGAGTTTAAATGTATTTTAATTCATTTAAACTTAGTTTGTAAATTGAGGTGACCACATTAGCAATCAAGAGAAATAATGTAATGATCTGCAATTCAATCTCCAGCCCTTTATACCATTATTTATTAATTATAACAATAAAAGCTACCATGTATTGAGTTCTGATAGCTGTTAGAGATTGCATTATGAGTTTTACATGTATTTCATTTAATAATTGCAACAATTTTACAGATTTTAAGACTGAGAACTAAAAAAGTTAACTAACTTTCCCAAGACCACACAGCTAGGAATTAGTAGAGTCAGGACTTAGATCTATCACTTTTTTCCAAAGCCCAGAAGAGTTCTTCTTGAGAACTTACAGATGAGAAAAACAAAGTAAAATCAGCAAGGAGAAAACATCACTCATTCATCTGTCTGGCAAGAATAGAAAAGACTGATTCCAACCAATGCTAGCAAGATTGTCAGAAACAGAGCTTCTTATACTGTGGATCAGAGTGTGAAATGTGATCATGTTTCTGGAAAGTAAATTGGAAGTATTTACTAAGATACACATATTCTGTTGCCCAGGAATTCCACTTTGGGGAATCTTATGCTACAAAGAATATGCACAGATGTTGTGCGAGAACATTTTTAGTGTCAAAAACCTGGCGGGGGAACTAAGGATCCATTCGTAAGGCAATGACTACATAAAGTTCAATAAGTCCTAACCCTTGAACAGAGCACATAAGATCCATAGTCATGTTGCCCAGAGAGATGTCCATGATATATGACTGAGCAAAAGCAAGTGTCACGAAATGCTTATGGCATAATTCATTTTTGTGAAAACAAGCCAAACAAGATCAACAGTAAGAACAACACGTGTGTCTCTACATGGAAGGAATAGCACCAGCTGCTGACTGGTTAGTCATCCCGAGGAGATGAGAAAGGAGAGAACAAGGTCATATTTGTCACTTTTTCTTTATTCAGGTTGAGCATGTTTTACTTGTGTTTGAGATAAAAAAACTAATCTAGACTTTTTTTAAGATATGGATGACATTGAGTTTTTTAGATGTCAATCTACATAAAAAGGGAGAGTATATGAGGTTGTTCTTTTCTATTTCTTTCCTCCGCACCACGATGCTGGGTGAGGAGCCCGGCTCCTCTCCTCACCTTCACGCCCAGTCCCCAGGACCAGACCAGGAAGAGCTCTGATGATGAGATTCACATCCTAGTCTGTACAACTGGACCCACTACCCAGTGCCCAGTCTCCTCCACTTGCCTCAGTCCCTTGAAACTAGACCCTGCTCTCCCTTGGGTCTTCCAGATGAGGCCCTCAGACCATTGACTGATGCCCCCATCCCGGAGACAGTGCAACTCTGGTTCCCAACAGGCCAACCTAAGAACAGTCAAAGGCACTGCAGCACTCTGCTGAAACTGCTTGGCTTTTAAAGATGAGGCATTAAGTGCTAGAGAGGGTGTTGGGGGAAAGGAAACCCTCTGACACCGATGGTGGGAATGTAAATTGGTGCCGCCACTGTGGAAAACAGTATGGAGGTTCCTCAAAAAACTAAAACTAGAAACTGCCATGTGATCCTGCAATCCCATCCCTGGGAATATATCTGGAGAAAACACTAATTTGAAAAGATACATGTGCCCCCGATGCTCAGAGCAGCAGTATTTAAAATAGCCAGGACACGGAAGCAACCTAAGTGTCCATCAAAAGATGAATGGATAAAGAAGATGGGATACATTTATACAATAAAATATGACACAACCATAAAAATAAGAATGCCATTTGCAGCTACATGGGTGGACCTAGAGACTATTATACTAAGCAAAGTAAGTCAGAGAAAGACAAATATCACACAAAATCATTATATGTGAAATTTTAAAAATAATCCAAATGAGCATATTTACAAAACAGATTTACAGACATAGAAAACAAACTTAAGGTTGTCAAAGGGGAAAGGGAGCAGGAGGGATGAGTGAGCAGTGTGGGATCAGCAGATACAGGTTCCTATGTGTACAATCGATAAACAAGAAGGATTAACTATGCAAAGCATAGGAGACTGTATTCAATACCTTATAATAACCTATGATGGAAAAGAATCTGAAAAAGAATATATATGTGTGTATCCCTGGAGAAGGAAATGGCAACCCCCTCCAGTATTCTTGCCTGGGAAATCCCATGGACAGAGGAGCCTAGTGGGCTACAGTCCACGGGGTTGCAAGAGAGTTGGACATGACTTAGCAACTAAACAATGTGTGTATATATATATATATTTATATATTTTATATTTAAATATATATATGAATCACTTCGCTGTACACCTGAAACTGACACAATATTGTAAATTAACAACAATCCAATTTTTAAATTAATTAATTTTTTTAAAAAGATGAAGCATTAAGGATTATTCCAAACTTTCAGCGGCTAGAAGTAAGGCGGGTAACAAATACCTAAGTATCCTTTTAAAAGGCTAATGTTCCTGACTTATAAGAAGGTCAAGAATTCATCCATTAGAATTAGAAGCAACCTGATTAAACACATCATAAAATATAAACTGCACAGGAAGTGAATTTTGTTTGCAAGGTGGGGGTGGGAATGGGTAGTGATGACAGTAATAATTTTAGAGCATAGCCTCTGCTCTGGAGTCAGGCAGAGTTAGGGATAGGGTTAAAGCACGTGAAGGAGGAGGATGTTGGCCAAAAAATGTTTTTAAAAAAAGTTAGGTCTGGTTGGTTCTAGTAATCTATTTGAAAAATATAGGTTAAGTTTCAAACTTTGTTCCATTTGTTAATAGAAGACCTACACTGAATGTAGTCAGAGAGTTATAAGCTAAAGAACAATTTGAGATGAAATACCAAGAAATAACATCCTCTGTGTTAGTTTCATAGGGCTGTTCCAACAAATTACTACAAATGTGGTGGCTTAAAATGACAAGAAAATTCATTCACTCACCATTTTTGGAGGTCAAAAGACTGAAATCAAGGTGTCAGGGGCCACACTCCCTCTGAAGGCTCTTCCAGCTTCTGGTCCCTCCCAGCAATCCGGGGCACTCTTTGGCTTTCAGTTGGTTCACTCCATCCTCTGCCTGTCTCTTCACACAGCCATCATCCCTGTGTCTTTTGTCCATCCAAATCCTCCTCTTCTTTCCTCTATAAGAACACCAATTGTTGCACTTAGGACCCATCCACCCTAAATCCAGGAGGACTTTATCTCAAGTTCATTAACTAATTTCATCTGCCAAGGCCCTATTTCCAAATAAGGAACATTCTGAGGTTACAGATGGACCTGAATTTGGGAGAGACCCTATTAACTCACTAGAGCCTCCAACCGTGAAGCCAGTAAACATGAATACAGAAGTGAGATGAGTCACCTACAGGAATGCCCCATTGAGAATGAGATGCTTCCCACAGTTCATACAGGGAGAGGAGTATCTTCCAAATCTCTATAAGGAAACCACAATGTAAGCTGTATATTATCAACTATTTCTATGATTGAGATGTGTATCTGCACAGAAAGACAGGGCTCTTTGATGCCAGAGGAGAGAGAGTCTATAAATCCCATGGTAATTTCTGGTGCCATCCTAGAAAGAGAAGGTTCTGATTACAATGACCATTATTTGCCACCAAGAACAGAATTTCTCAAATTGATTTTCAAGAAAAAGTAAATCTATGGCATGTTAGTAGAATTAACTCCCAACACTCACACATTTGCATTTCAGGGGGAGCCAAGCTAAGCTTGTGGTGTTGGAGAAGACTCTTGAGAGTCCCTTGGACTGCAAGAAGATCAAACCAGTCAATCCTAAAGGAAATCAACCCTGAATATTCATTTTAAGGACTGATGCTGAAGCTGAAGTTCCAATACTTTGGTCACCTTATGTGAAGAGCCATTGGAAAAAACCCTGATTCTGGAAAAGATTAAAGGCAAAAGGAGAAGGGGGCGACAGAAGATGAGATGGTTAGATGGCATCACTGACTCAATAGACATGAATCTGAACAAACTCTGGGAGATAGTGAAGGATAGGGAAGACTGATGTCCCACAGTCCATGGGGTCATCAAGGGTCAGACACAACTTAGAGACTGAACAAGAACAACAAAGCTAAGCACCTGCCCTGGGCCCTCGGTGGCTGCACATGAGGCGTGTCCTGGGAGTGCCTTCCTAGGCAGCCAGCTGTGCTCCTCCTCAACCCTACCCCCTCTCTGCAACCCCTCTACCCCTGCAAATGCGCACACATTCCACGTGCTGACAAACCATTAACAAGAGATCGAAAATATCCAGCCAAGGGTTTAGTCTCTTTCCATCAGTGAACTGAAGGAAGCAGCTGTTCTCCTAAGAGAATATAATTCACCCTAATTTATAACTAAATTGCAGAATCTACTTCAAATCACACAATGAACTTCTTAAATAACTTTAAAAATCTTAAAAATGACTTTTGAAAATGTGGCTCTGCTCTGAGGCATTCTGAGTTCCACCTATTTAAAAATTCATTAAAGGTAAAAGAGATTTCTAGGGGAACTTCATTTAAAAGTTGGAACTCTTGGCTTTCTGCACACATACATATGCATACTTGCACAAGTACCATACACCCCTGGCCTGGCAACACACATGCCTTCTCAATGCCAGGCACACCTATTCACAAGCAGGAAGAGGGGGACAGGAGAGAAATGTAATCAAAACCTCTAGTATTGAGAGTGGATACATGTGTATGTACGGCTGAATCACATTGCTATGCACCTGAAACTATCACAACATTGTTTTCGGTTACACTCCAGTACAAAGTTAAAAGTTTTTAAAAAATCCAATACTTACTAAAATTCCATTCAGAGAGTCTTCTCAATTACCCTCACAATTGATACCCATTCTCATCACTGACCCTAAACAAGCTCCAGTAACTTGAAGCCATAGTCTTCCGGCAGAGTAGAGACAAGCTGACCATTAGTGGCTAGTTGGCCAAGGAAGCTGATACCCAGGTAGGATGTGTTTCATAAAGCAAAGTTGTCAGGGATGGGGACAGGAGGGAGACAGACATACAAGGCTCTAAATAAATGTGTTTTGGATTCATGGATGGACAAATGGATGAGTAACTGTCCCAGGAAGATGGAAGAAAGTTGTTCACATTGTCAGTCCCATAATAAAGTGGCTAATGAGCTCTGTGTTGGACCACAACTTACATGTTCACGTTTTATGAAATGAGACTAACTGTTAATTACCAAAACCCTTATATAACTGGAACAATATATCTTTGGTTTCAATAAGTCACCATGTATGTGTACACTCAGGACCTCTATTTGTATGTGTATTGCTATTCTTTACCAGATGAGTAAGAAGCTCCAATACTTTGGCCACCTGATGCGAAGAACTGACTCCTTAGAAAAGACCCTGATGCTGGGAAAGATTGAAGGAAGGAGGAGAAGGGGATGACAGAGGATGAGATGGTTGGATGGCATCACCAATTCGATGGACATGAGTTTGAGCAAGCTCTGGGAGTTGGTGATGGACAGGAAAGCCTGGCGTACTGCAGTCCATGGGGTCACAAAGAGTTAGACATGACTGAGCAATTGAACTGAACTGAACTGAAGAGTCCAAATACTCCCAAATTTCAGAAAGTTACCCCCTAACTTAATACCTTCTAAGAATATGTGATAGCTGGTCTCTTGCTATTAAGTAAGCTAAGAATATTTTTAACCTCATACTCACGCAAATTCAAAACGACAGAGAACTACTCTTTCTGTGCTCTGGCCAAATGTATAACAGATTTCCAGGTCACAAAGCTGAGACTAGGGATCTGGGGGTGTGTGATGCAGGGCAGATGGCTTCAGCCTTTCTGAATCTCAGTTTCCTTACTATTAAGAGCAGAATAGACTGTAATGGATTAGGAAAACTTCTTAAATTATATTTTAAAGTATTTCTATACAGTGAAAACAAAAAGTAGTATGACAATAATCATGTACCTAAAAAAACAGACTTCACAAATGTATTGGTAACCCTGTTACCTGGGATCATCAAAAAAGGCCTGGACTGCATATACCCTGAGAATACTGTAATTTGTACCCCAGTGTTCATTGCAGCCCTATTTACAATAGCTAGGACAAGGAAGCAACCTAGATGTTCATCAACAAAAGAAGCTGTGGTACATATATACAATGGAATATTACTCAGCCATAAAAAAGAATGCATTTAAGCCAGTGCTAATAAGGTGGATGAATCTAGAGCCTATTATACAGAGTGAAGTAAGTAAAAAAGATACAAATAAATATTGTATACCAAGGCATATATATGGAATCTAGAAAGATGGTACTGATGAACCTATTTGCAGGGCAGCAGTGGAGATGTAGGCATAGAGAACAGACTTATGAATGTGGGGCAGGTGGGAGGAGATGGTGGGATAATGGAGAGAGTAGCATGGAAACATATACACTACCATATGTTAAAAAGATAACCAGTGGGAATTTGGTATATGACTCAGGGAACACAAACCGGGGCTCTGTGACAACCTAGAAGGGTGAGATGGGGTGGGAGGTGGGAGGGAGGCTCCAGAGGGAGGGGACCTGTGTATAATCTGTCACTGATTCAAGGCAAACCATTCAATATCACACTAATCCAAGTCTATGCCCCAACCATTAACACTGAAGGAGCTGAAGTTGAACAGTTCTATGAAGACCTACAAGACTGTCTAGAACTAACACCAAAAAAAGATGTCCTTTTCATCTGAACTGGAATGCAAAAGTAGGAAGTCAAGGGATACCTAAAGTAACAAGCAAGTTTGGCCTTTACAAAATGAAGCAGAGAAAAGGCTAACAGTTTTGCCAAGAGAACGCACTAGTCATAGCAGACACCCTCTTCCAACAACACAAGAGAAGACTCTACACATGGTCATCACCAGGTGGTCACTACCAAAATCAAATTGATTATACTCTTTGCAGCCAAAGATGAAGAAGCTCTATACAGTCAGCAAAAACAAGACCAGGAGCTGACTGTGACTCAAATCATGAACTCCTTATTGCCAAATTCAGACTTAAATTGAAGCAAGTAGGGAAAGCCACTAGGCGATTCAGGTATAACCTAAATCAAATCCCTTATGATTATACAGTGGAAGTGACAAATAGATTCAAGGGATCTGATAGAGTGCCTGAAGAACTATGGATGGAGGTTCATAACATTGTCCAGGAGGCGGTGACCAAAACGATCCCTAAGAGGAAAAAAATGCAAAAAGGCAAAATGGTTTTGTGAGGAGCCCTTACAAATAGCTGAGAAAAGAAGAGAAACTAAAGGCAAAGAAGAAAAGGAAAGATATACCCATCTGAATGCAGAGTTCCAAAGAAGAGCAAGGAGAGATAAGAAAGCCTTCCTCAGTAATCAGTGCAAAGAAATAGAGGAAAACAACAGAATGGGAAAGACTAGAGATCTCGTCAAGGAAATTAGAGATACTAAGGGAACATTTCATGCAAAGATGGGCTCAATAAAGGACAGAAATGGTATGGACCTAACAGAAGCAGAAGATATTAAGAAGAGATGGCAAGAATACACAGAAGAACTATACAAAAAAGATCTGCATGACTCAAATAACCACGACGGTGTGATCACTCACCTAGAGCCAGAAAGCCTGGAGTCTGAAGTTAAGTGGCCCTTAGGAAGCATCATGATGAACAAAGCTAGTGGAGGTGATGGAATTCCAGTTGAGCTATTTCAAATCCTAAAAGATGATGCTGTGAAAGTGTTGCACTCAATATGCCAGAAAACTTGGAAAACAGCCGTGAGCACAGGAATGGAAACGGTCAGTTTTCATTCCAATTCCAAAGAAAGACAATGCCAAAGAATGCTCAAACTACTGCCCAACTGCACTCATTTCACATGCTAGCAAAGTAATCCTCAAAACTCTTCAAGCCAGGCTTCAACAGTATGTGAACTGAGAACTTCCAGATGTTCAAGCTGGATTTAGAAAAGGCAGAGGAGCCAGAGATCAAATTGCCAACATCCACTGGATCATAGAAAAAGAAAGAGAATTCCAGAAAAACATCTACTTCTGCTTCATTGGCTATGCTAAAGCCTTTGACTGTGTGGATCACAATAAACTGTGATCCCAGCTTCAAGAGTTTGGAATACCACCTTACCTGCCTCCTGAGAAACCTGTATTCAGGTCAAGAAGCAACAGTTAGAACCAGACATGGAACAATGGACTGGTTCAAAACTGAGAAAGAAGTATGTCAAGGCTATATATTGTCACCCTGCTCATTTAACTTATATGCAGAGTACATCACGCAAAATGCCAGGCTGGATGAAGCACAAGCTGGAATCAAGATTGCTGGGAGAAATATCAATAACCTCAGATATGCAGATGACACCACCCTTATGGCAGAAAGTGAAGAGGAACAGAAGAGCCTCTTGATGAAGGTGAAAGAGGAGAGTGAAAAAGCTGGCTTAAAACTTAACATTCAAAAAATGAAGATCATGGCATCCAGCCCCATCATTTCATGGAAAATAGATGGAGAAACAATGGAAACAGTAACAGACTTTATTTTGGGGGGCTCCAAAATCACTGCAAATGGTGACTGCAGCCATGAAATTAAAAGACGCTTGCTCCTTGGAAGAAAAGCTATGACAAACCTATTCAGTGTATTAAAAAGCAGGGACATTACTTTGCTGACAAAGGTCCATACAATCAAAGCTATGGATTTTCCAGTAGTCATGTATGGATGTGAGAGTTGGACCATAAAAAAGGCTAAGTGCTGAAGAATTGATACTTTTGAATTGTGGTGTTGGAGAAGACTCTTGAGAGTCCCTTGGGCTGCAAGGAGATCCAACCAGTCCATCCTAAAGGAAATCAGTCCTGAATATTCATTGGAAAGACTGATGCTGAAGCCAAAGCTCTGATACTCTGACTACCTAATGTGAAGACCTGACTCATTAGAAAAGACCCTTATGCTGGGAAAGATTGAAGGCAGGAGGAGAAGGAGATGACAGAAGATGAGATGATTGGATGGCATCACCAACTCAATGGATATGAGTTTGAGCAAGGTCTGGGAGATGGTGAAGGACAGGGAAGCTTGGTGTGCTGCAGTCCATGGGATCGCAAAGAGTTGGACACGACTGAGAAACTGAACAACAACAATGGCTGATTCACATTGATATATGGCAGATACCGACACAATATTGTAAAGTAATCATCCTCCAATTAAAAATAAATAAATTTTTAAAAAAGGGCCCAGACTAATACTGGATTGGCCAAAAGGGCCGTTTGGGTTTTTCCATAACATCTTACAGAAAAATATGAACAAACGCTTAAGCCAATCCAATAAAAGGTGGAATGGTGTGACAATAGCCCTGAAGAGTATGGAACTCATGTGCTTATAGCTGGAAATTATAGATACAGGATTGTAGGCGGAGATCTGCCACTTGGACCTGGGTGCTTGCAAGAGCACAAGCACCTGGCCAAGAAGTGACTGACTAAAGGGATGTGTTCAAATGGGACTCTGGACTTCAGCTGAGAACACAGAATACTATGTGTCACCTTTTCTAAAAAGAGGTACAAGGTCATTGATGCAGGACTGACTGAGGGCATCCCAAAATATGTTCTTCCATTTAAGTCCATCAACCTCCAGGCTATGAAAGGAAGAGCTAAAGGTCCCTAAGATTGGCAGAGAAGAGCTCTGGTCAGAGAGATGTCAGAGGACTGAGCTTCCCTGGGACTCACACCAAGGATGGGCAGGTCCAACTTGCACAGAGAGCTTGCCTGAACCCCGGGAGTCTAGTGGACACACCAGCAGGTTAAGGAGAGAGTGTGTGCTGCCCCAGTGGCCAAGCGAGGGGAGGAAATCTTGCTGAGAGCAGCTGACATCAGGCAGTGTGTTTCCCCTGGCCAGAAGGGACCCGTGAAAGAGAGTGGGACCCCAGCAGAAAGGCCCTGGGCCAGAAGAAGTACCAGAAGGATAAGCAGAGGACAGCACCAGACAAAGGTATGGTGGGAGATTCCCTGATGGGGAGGATACTCCAAATAGCCCAGATGTGTCCCACATCATGTATACATCTGCTCAACCAGGGGGTATCAGCACACACCACAAACTGAGAGAGTCAGATCGAATTTTTCTGTCTTGACCTCTCCTTCCTGCCTCTGCTTTGCGTGTGCATGGGCATGTGTGTGTAAGAGTGTGTGCATGCATGTGTGTGTGCAGCTGTCCTTCTGCTCAAGGGATAGGAGACAGCAAGAGAGATGCTGAGCCTGTAGTTCCAGGCACCAGACACGGCAGGGGGATGCTTAAAGGACATGTTAAAGCTTTTGTTTAAATCAGATTGAGCTTTTTGAGAACTTTTAAAGGTATTAAAATTTTTAATTTTATTACTGGAGTATAGTGGTGGATCTGACTGTAAAGAGTCTGCCTGAAATGCAGGAGACCTGGCTTCATTCCCTGGGTTGGGAAGATCCCCTGGAGAAGGGAATGGCAACCCACTCCAGTATTCTTGCCTGGAGAATCCCTTGGACAGAGGGGACTGGCAGGCTACAGTCCATGGGGTCGCAAAGAGTCGGACACGACTGAGCGACTGACAGATCGATAGTTCCTTTACAAGGCTGTGTTAGTTTCTGCTGCACACAAAGCGAATCAGCTGTATCTATGCATATACCCCCTCCCTCTTGAGCCCCCCTTCTGGTATTCAATGTTTAATGCCTAAAAGTGACAGCAAAAACTCTAGAATCTGCCCAAAATATTATCTATGGGTAGGAAAAGGAGATTTACACACACACATGAAAAAAAGTGGTGTGAAAACATAAAAGTATCCTGTGAGATCTACCTTCACCAACCCCAGCTGTTACTAAATATTTTGTCATATTGTCCTCCATTTCTGTCCTCAGATCTTTCTATTCAATAAATAAAATTTAACAAAGTCCCCTCTTCAGTCCCCAGTGGTTCAGCAGGTAAAGAATTCACCTGCAGGAGATGCAGGAGATGTGGGCTTAATCCCTGGGTCGGGAAGATTCCTTCAAAGTGGGCATGGCAACCCACTCCTGTATTCTTGCCTGGAGAATCCCATGGACAGAGGAGCCTGGTGGGCTACCATGCACAGGGTTGGACATGACTGAAGAGACAGCACGTACGCCTCTTCAGAATACCACTTACGTCTCTCCCTCCCCAGGAGCAACCTCCACCCTGAAGTTGATATGTGCTGCTTATGCTTTTTTTTTTAAATTTTCTCACAGTGTAATTGTTTATTTGAAAGCAGTATATGGTATTTGTTGGAGATTTTTGGGAGGCTGTCTAAGGTCTTCTGTAAACTGTAATTCTAGACTATAGTTTAGCTTTTTTATTATAGTTATATAACAAGTGAATGGACTTTTAAAATTCTGTCTCTTCACTTATGTCTTATTAATCATGAATGAAATACCGAGGCTCGTGATATGAGAATACAAAGGAGTTCGCCTGAGGAAGTGGCAACAAGGCAGAGGGTGCACTGGAAAGAAACCAAGGTGCAGACACAGAAGGCATCCAGAAGAGGACGACATCATCTAGTAAAAAGAGTACAGATGCACGGGGAGGCTTTGGACAACTGGATCCTTACAAGAGGCCTCTGACAGATTTTAAGTGCTAGAAGGTAAAAATCAGAAAACACAAACTTGATCGTGTGAATTTTTGCCCAAGGTCACAAAGCTAGTTAATGTTTACCCTCTTTGACTTCCCGTTCAGCACTCTGGGAGGTGTGTTCGCAGCCCTGCACAGAGTACGGCAGACACATGAAATCAGATTAGACTAAATCGGATCATGGGTGATATTTACACTAATGGTTCCTTGTGCCAGTTGTAAGATCTCATCGTGTCCAACTGGACGCTTGGTTCATCATGAAGATGACGTTAAGGCTTCAGGAAAGAACCAGACATGAAGGATTTACACACTGATAAAATTATAGAATTGGGCTGAAGCAGGGGTATTTTTAATCCCTCCTCCCCAAAAGAAACCTTAAGCTGTAATTCTTTACATTTGTCTTTAGTGCATGTAGATAATGTTTGTGTGAAATATCTGGAATGATGTCAAAGGTACATTCTGTTGACCACCCAGTGGAGACAGAAGCATTAGACAGATCAGGATGGTTTATGCTGACACCACAAGTACTGCAGAAGCCAACTCCATAAACCAGGGTTCAGCAAATAGGCCCAGAGTCTATTTGTGCAATGAGTCTTAATGGAACACAGCAACACCCACTTGTTTACACATCATTTGTGGCTGCTTCTGAGCAGTTGAGTCATTGCCACAGAGACACATAGTCGCTTCGATTTGGTCTCTTAAACCTGCAAAGCCTAAGATACATATACTGCCAGGTCTTTTATTGCAACATTTGCCAACCCCTCCTATAAAGCAATGCCATCCAGTAAAACTCTCTATGGTAATGAAAATGTTCTTTATCTACACTATCCAATATGGTAGCCACTGACCACATGTGGCCACTGATTCTCAGGACTTGAGGCTTATGGGAGTTCTAATGCCCCTGTGACTGTTAACCACTCCTTGAACATTCTGCCCAGACTCAAGCTTGGAGACGCCAGGGTCACTTCCTGTAAACCAACACAAATCAGTCAGCAACTTCTGCAAGACTTCTTTAGGGTTTTCCATCTGACCCCTAAAGTCCCAGAAAATACATTACAAAGCTTTCTAATTCCCAAAGTTTAATTTTCCTGGAAAACAACTGTTGGCTATGGATATTTTCCCGTGAGACTCAACTGTGTTTTAATTTTGAGCTATTAATACAAAAAATATGCCAATGAAAACTGTATCCTTTTTGGAAACTGCTTTCCATTTTCAAATCTTATCTGTGTTATTTTAATAACTGTAAGTTTCAAATTCTTTATCTTATCTATAACATAAAATGTTTAGAGCCATGAAGTCTTAGGTACCATGATTTCTGGGATTCTGGGATTTCTGCCCTTTGAGCTTAGAACTTTGGGCAGAGTCCACACCACAGTGTAAACAGCTACTCAAACTCCAAGTCTCAAACTGTCATTGACTGATGAGAATGGATTCCCATAGGAAGCTTCCTAGAACTTAGCTCTACTTTTTAAATGACTAGAGGCAACAGAAAAGTGTACTGCTGGACTTTGGAAGAGGAAGAGGTTGAACCTTACTTAATGGCCTGAAGAATCTGTATAAGAGCCACAAAAATGATAAGAGACCAGGGGAAAACAGAAAAGAGGCAGGGGAACTCCTCCCCAGAGCATTCACTCAGATGAAATGGGCTCTGATGCAGGAAACCAGAACTCCTGGACTGGTCAGATTGATCTTCTCCATCCACATCAGAGCCTGATTGGAAGACTATCAAACACAGACTAAAGGTAGGGCTTGTTTCAGGTAACATGGGTCTTCTATCACTGTAGCTGCGTTTTCAACGAGATTTCAATATGTACCTTATAAATGGAAACCTGGAAGTCAGCCCAACAGATATTTCAATTAGTTTCACCATCCTAAAATTCCTGTGCACTGCCTATTAATTAATACCAATCCTTGTCCCTCAAACTCTGATAGCCACCAATCTTTTTACTGTCTCTACATTCTGCCTTTTTGAAAATTGCCATATAGTTTGAATCATATACTATACAGCCCTTTGATATTGGCTTCTTTCACCTATTAACATCCATTTAAGGGTCCTCTATGTCTTTCCATGGCCAGATAGCACATTTCGTTTTAGCACTGAATAATATTCCATTGGTTGGGTGTACCACAGTTTATTTATTCACCTACTGAGGGACATCTTGATTGCTTCCAAGACTTGGCAATTATGAATAAAGCTGCTATCAACATCTATGTATAAGTGTTGTGTTGTTTTGGTGGGAGGGTTTGTTATATTTTTGTCTGTTCTGGGTCTTTGCTGCTGCGCGGGTTTATCTCTAGTTGAGGTGCACGGCCTTCTCGTTCTGGTGGCTTTTCTTACTGCAGAGCACAGGCTCTAGGGCGGTGGGCTCAGTAGTTGCAACTCCCAGGTTCTAGAGCCGCACAGGCTCAACAGTTGTGGCACATGGACTTAGTTGCTCCACGTCATGTGGGATTTTCCCGGACCAAGGATTGAAACTGTATCTCCTGCATTGGCAGGCAGATTCTTTACCACTGAGCCACCAGGGAAGTACTGTGTATAAGTTTTTCCATAGACTTAAGTTTTCAACTCATTTGGGTAAATACCAAGGAGTACAACTGTTGGATCATATGCTATGCTCCTGTTTTAATAGATATTGAAATAGGTCAAAGGAACTTAGAGTCAAAGGCAGAGCGGACTTCCACATTACTCCCTACTTCTCTGCTCCTCTTAACAACCACGGTCTTTATGATTCACCTGGAAATCACCCAGGTTCTGCTTGTTTTCTTTGTGTAATCAACAGGCGTGGAGAGCTTTTGCTTTCATTTGTCTTTCATTTCATCCTGGGTGGTTAAGCCTTTTTCAACTTTTAGTTTAAATTCTCGGAGGGCTTTGCTCTGAGCCTTCGGTAACTGTGTGCACACTTGATTCACTCACAGCTCCTGAGGGTCACAGCAAGACTCACAGGGTATTTGTATTTTTATCAAGAACAATTATTCAATCTTTCAGATCTTCAGACACATCCCTATTAGTATGAATCATTAAGCTCCTTGTTTGCTAAAAATGTACAATTATTGTAACTAGAAATGTACATTTGAAAGCATACAATTTGACTCTAATAAGACCAAACTTGAGGAACATAATTTTCTCTTTAAGAAAAATAATAAGGTTGAAACCATTTTGTAAAAACTTCCTGGCACTATTAGTAGTTGCTAGAACTCCAAATTTTGTTCACCTCACTTTTACTGCACACATATCCCTTCCCTCCTCCAAGTAAAACCAAGGTGTATCTCAACTAGAAGAAAAGCACATCAGATGCCAAGTGCTATGATCTTTTTTAAGATTTCATTCCCCCTCCCATTGTGAATGCAATTGCTACCTTCTAACACAGTGGCTTGTTTGATTGAACACCTGTATAGAGTCCTTTCCCTCAGGTGAGCACCATGTCCCTGAGTTATAGACACCAAAATTTCGTTATGCAACCCCTGGATCTTTTTTTTTTTTTTTTAATATAGTTGCTTTACAATGTTGTGTTTATGCTCTACATCAAAGTGAATCAGCTATAGATATACAGGCATGCACGCTCAGTCACTTCAGTCACGTCCAACTCTGCAACCCTATGGACTGTAGCCCTCCAGACTCCTCTGTCCATGGGAATTCTCTAGGCAAGAATACTGGAGTGGGTTGTCATGCCCTCCTCCAGGGGATCTTCCTGACCTGGGGATTGAACCAGTGTCTCCTCCATCACAGGGGGATTCTTTATCCACTGAGCCACCATAAAGCCCATAGGTATTCATATACACATTCTTTTTTGGATTTCTTTACCATTCAGGTCACCACAGAGCACTGAGTAGAATTCCCTGTGCTATAACAGTACATATATACACATACATATATACATATACATATATATACACACATACATATATATATATACATATACATATATATGTATCATTAACAGACTCTATATAGAGAGTTACATATGTGTGTGTATATACACTATATATGCCTATATAGTGTATATGTAAATCCCAACCTACCAGTTCATCACACTCCCACATCCCCTTTTGGTATCTGTAAGTTTGTTCTCCATATCTGTGTCTCTATTTCTGTTTTGAAAGTTCATCTATACCATTATTCTAGATTTCACAGAGTGATATTACACAATACTTGTTTTTCTCTTTCAGACTTACTTCACTCTGATGACAATCTCTAGGTCCATCCACACGTCTGCAAATGGCACTATTTTGTTCCTTTTTATGGCTGAGTAACATAAACAATCAACAAGGGATTAATCTCCGAAATATAAAACCCCTGGATTTTTTAACTGAAAGCTCATTAATTTTCACTCATTGTCCTTCATGAATAATCACCATGCAGATTACTTTTAAAATAAACATCAGTGGGTAGAAGTAACAACAAAATTTTGGTTCAGTAAAGGAAGTGCGTGAGCGCATGCTCAGTCATGTCCGACTCTTTGTGACCCCATGAACTGTAGCCCACCAGGCTCCTCTGTCCATGGGACTTTTCAGGCAATGGTACTGGAGTGGGTTGCCATTTCCTTTTCCAGGGGATCTTCCCAACCCAGGAATTGAACCCCCATCTCTTGGGTATCCTTCACTGGCAGGTGGGTTCTTTACTGCTCTGCCACCTGGGGAAGCCCCAATAAAGGAAGAAAGTCTCAGAATTCAGAGCTTTTAAAAAATCAAATAGTCGCATTCATACACAATCAAACTGAGGGATATTCTACAGAACTCCTGGTCAGAGCTTTTCAAAAATGTCAATGTCAGGAAAGAAGAAAAAGTAATAAGCAGAGAATTTGTTTGTAAAAATGAAATTACATCAACTGGATTAACTACAGGCTAGATTAAAGGAAATACAATGCAAAATATTTTGTCAAATTCTGATTTGACCAAAAAAAAAGCTACAGAGAACATTATTTGGAAAAGTGGAGAAACAAGTATAGAAATACAGTTCACATTAATAACAGAAATGTATCCATGTTACATCTCCTAGAGGAGAGTACATTGGTTCCCCAAAGTCATAGGAGGGAGGTAGGGTTAAGGCAGAAAGAGAAAAACAAATATTGTATATTAGCACATATATGTGAAATCTAGAAAAATGGTACAGATGAACCTATTTGCAGGGCAGGAATAGAGATGCAGATGTACAGAATGGATGCATAGACACAGGCTTGGGGGGGGTGAACTGGAGACTGGGATTGATATACACACACTACCATGGGTAAAACAGACAGCTGGTGGGAGCTGCTGTATAGCACCGGGAGCCCGGTGATGATCTAGAGGGGTGGGATGAGGCGGGGAGGTCTAAGAGGGACACGTGTGTACACATGGCTGAGTCACTTTGCAGTGCAGCAGAAATTAACACAACGTTGTAAAGCAACTATTCCCCTCACCTGAAAACACTCAGCAGTTTGGCTCCAAAGCAGCTTAAAATTTTCCCATCATAAAGGTGTTTAAACAAAGACGATCAATCACCGGAAGTAAAATTACCAATTCAACTCACCTACCCAGGGAAAGCTTTTCTACACGCTACCCAGCTGTAGTGACCTCATTTTGTAAAGAATGTAAAGAAAGGAGTCTGCTTCATAGGCAGGGACAAATATGTATCAAGGATTTATTATGTGCCAGGCATTAAGCCATGCACTTCCATACATCATCTCCTCTAATCTCTCAGTAGAGAATTAAAAGGAATGGAAAACATATCTTATTAGGCAATAAATTAGTGTGCTACAACCCAGGAAAGAAAATGGTTGCTCATTGCAATGCCCAGAGGAGACAAGTCCCCTCACTCCCTGTGCACACTCTCTACAATACTCTTTCAGCTGTCAACCACGATTCAGCAGCCTCACAGCTTCACTCACGGGCTTCACTCTTGGGTGGTCTCAATGGGCTTGTCTTTTTCCTCAGGCCTGTGGCTTGTCTCCAGACCGGCTTACAAGCCTTAGACCACTGGCACTGAGCTCTGACCCTGCCCCCCACTGTCCACAGCACTGAGTAGATGCCCTGATCCCAGTAGCTGCTCCACCCACACTTATTGAAAGAAATTCCAGTTAGAGGAGGTGAAAGGGGCCTTCACTGAAGAGGGATTCCCAGAAAAGTGCCTCACACAATTAACTCAGCTCTAATTGCTTAACTGGAGCAATGGCATTAAATAACTTAATTAAGCTATTCAAGTAGATTCCAGGAGGCACTGTAGCACCTTTCCTTGCTGCAAAGCTAAAATAACTTTTCATGACTTCATTGAAAACATGTTCCTCAACTCAAGAGCTGCTTCAGTACAGCTCTGCATCTAAATGCAACTCCTGAATTCTACCAGGGGTGCACCTAGGGCTGTTGATTCTGCAGCTTAATTTTTCCAAAGGTTTGTGGAGCCTCCTGAGGATATTGTTATGCTTGTCTATGTTTTTATTCTGTGAGATAGATCTGGACTAGTCCCTCTTCCCCTTGCACTTTTATTCCCCCCCCCCTTATTTTTATTAGCTGGAGGCTAATTACTTTACAATATTGTAGTGGTTTTTGCCATACATTGACATGAAACAGCCATGGATTTACATGTGTTCCCCATCCTGAACCCCCCTCCCACCTCCCTCCCCATCCCATCCCCCTGGGTCATCCCAGTGCACCAGCCCTGAGCACTTGTCTCATGCATCCAACCTGGACTGGCGATCTCTTTCACACATGATAACATACATGTTTCGATGCTGTTCTATCAGATCATCCCACCCTCACCTTCTCCCATAGAGTCCAAAAGTCTGTTCCATACATCTGTGTCTCTTTTTCTGTCTTGCATATAGGGTTATCATTACCATCTTTCTAAATCCCATATATATGCTTTAGTATACTGTATTGGTGTTTATCCTTCTGGCTTACTTCACTCTGTATAATGGGCTCCAGTTTTATCCATCTCATTATAACTGATTCAAATGTATTCTTTTTAATGGCTGAGTAATATTCCATTGTGTATATGTACCACAGCTTTCTTATCCATTTGTCTGCTGATGGGCATCTAGGTTGCTTCCATGCCCTGGCTATTATAAACAGTGCTGTGATGAACATTGGGGTACATGTGTCTCTTTCAGATCTGGTTTCCTCGGTGTGTATGCCCAGGAGTGGGATTGCTGGGTCATATGGCAGTTCAATTTCCAGTTTTTTAAGGAATCTCCACACTGTTCTCCATAGTGGCTGTACTAGTTTGCATTCCCACCAACAGTGTAACAGGGTTCCCTTTTCTCCACACCCTCTAAAGCATTTATTGCTTGTAGACTTTCGGACAGCAGCCATTCTGACTGGCATGTAATGGTACCTCATTGTGGTTTTGATTTGCGTTTCTCTGATAATGAGTGATGTGTAAATAAACCTTTGTTATTATTTATTTTGTTCGGTTTTGTGTGTATTTTTTATCCAACATCTTATACCTGTTTTTAAATCTGGAAAACTCTCCACTGTTACCTCAAATGTTCCTCTTTCCAAGTCTTTTTAGTCCTTTATTCTAGAGCATCTATTAAACATAGATTAGAACTTTTCATTTTATCTGCCATATTCCTAACTTCTGTTTCTTATTTTTCACTTTTTTTTCTATATTTACTCTTTTCTTGATGATTTCCCCAGATCCATATTCCAATTCATGAATTATTTCCTCGTCTGAGTCTAGTCTATTATTTAACAAGTTTAATGAGTCTTTCTATTTTGTCTACTGTATCTTTCACACTTAGAAGCTTCTAGTTGGTTCCTTTTCAAGTCAACCTGTTGTTTGTTCCTTTAAAAAAGTTATATTTTCTTTTCTCTGTAAATTAGTATACAATAATGATACTCTATTAGTTCTTATATTTTGGAGTCTTTGGACATTCTCTTTTTGCTTCATATTTCCTCATGCATCTGTTAATTTATGTCTATAAATTCATCTTCTGGAAGAGTTATCTTTAGAGAGAATTCTGTCCATGCCCTGGGTTAGAGAGTCCTCTTGATGACAAGTTTCACCATTGTTCTTGCTCAAGTCCTACTGAGTCTACTTCTTCCAAACTAACTTTGACACTAGGTTCTGAGCTCCAGATTACCATATTGCTCTGGTAATGGAAAGGTGGTTGGTTATGTACTGGTGTAGACTCAACATTCTAAATCTCTCTTATTGTAGGAGTAGCTGTTGAAATCTCTGTCTCTGAGAGCCTGAGAAAGTCAGCTCACTTCTTCCTGCAATCCTGGTCATATTGGAGGAGATTTTCAGGTAATGTTTTTGAGCTTGTCAGCATTCTTGGAAAATCAGTGCTAAGAGAATGTCCATCCTATTCTTTGACACATGTGAGGCCTGTGGCTTAAATTCCTTTCTCACAAAGGTATGAGCTTGCTATCCCTTAAGATATATATCAGGTCTAGTTTATTAAAAAAAAACAGAGACATTATTTGCCAACAAAGGTCTGTCTAGTCAAGGCTATGGTTTTTCCAGTGGTCATGTATGGATGTGAGAGTTGGACTGTGAAGAAAGCTGAGCGCTGAAAAATTTATGCTTTTGAACTGTGGTGTTGGAGAAGACTCTTGAGAGTCCCTTGGACTGCAAGGAGATCCAACCAGTCCATCCTAAAGGAGATCCGTCCTGGGTGTTCATTGGAAGGACTGATGCTGAAGCTGAAACTCCAATACTTTGGCCACCTGATGTGAAGAGTTGACTCGTTGGAAAAGACCCTGATGCTGGGAGGGATTGGGGGCAGGAGGAGAAGGGGACGACAGAGGATGAGACGGCTGGATGGCATCACCGACTCGATGGACATGTGTTTGAGTAAACTCAGGGATGGACAGGGATGCCTGGTGTGCTGCGATTCATGGGGTCAGAAAGAGTCAGACATGAGTGAGTGACTGAACTGAACTGAACTGACTGAGTTTCTTCCAAGGACTGTGTGGTTTTAAAAACTGCATACTTTAATAATTATGTGTTCCCTCTTCATTTCTGGCAGAAGATGTCCTTTTCTGTTGAGCTCAGCTGTGACTTTAACATGAAACAATAATATATATACGTTATGTAATATTATATATATTTTTAATTGGGCTAAAGTTGTTTTACAATGTTGTGTTAATTTCTGCTGTGCAACAAAATGAATCAGCTCTATGTGTATATACATCCCCTCCTTGTTGGACCTCCTTCTCCCCACCTATCCCACCATCTAGGTCACCACAGAGCTCCAAGCTGAGCTCCCTGCATGATGCAGCAGGTTACCACTAGTTATCTGTTTTACATATGGCAGTGTGCATACGTCAGTCTCCCCCCTCCCCCACCTCCCATCCTCCCATCCATTCTCTATGTCTGTGTTTCTATTCCTCACCTGCAAATAGGTTCATGTGTACCATTTTTCTAGATTCCACATATTGTTAATATATCATATCTGTTTTTCTCTTTCTGACGTACTTCACTTTGTATAACAGACTCTAGGTCCATCCATGTCTCTACAAATGACCCAATATCATTTCTTTCTTTTTTTATTTTCTAATTTATTTTAAATTGAAGGATAATTGCTTTACAATACTGGTTTCATTTCTGCCATATATCAACATGAATTGGGCTTCCCTGGTAGCTCAGTGAATAAAAAATCCACCTGCAATGCAGGAGACGCCAGGTCAATTCCTGGGTAGGGAAGATCCGCTGGAGAAGGGATAGGCTACCTACTCCAGTATTCTGGCCTGGAGAATTTCATGGATTGTATAATCCACAGGGTTGCATAGAGTTGGACACGACCGAGTGACTTTAACTTTCACTTCAACATGAATTAGCCATAAGTGTACATATGTCTCCTCCTTCTTCAACATCCCCCCCACCTCCCACTCTTTCCCACCCCTTTAGGTTGTTACAGAGACCCAATTTGGGTTCCCTGAGCCGTACAGCAAATTTCCATTGACTGTTTTACACATGGTGGTGTATATGATTCCATGCCTCTTTCTCCATTCGTCTTACCCTCTCCTTCCTCCCCCCAACCCATGTTCATAAGTCGTTCTCTATGTTTGCTTCTCCACTGCTGCTCTGCTCTCCACTTATCAGTACCATCTTTCTAGATTCCACATATGTGCATTAATATATGATATTTGTTTTTCTCTTTTTGATTTACTTCACTCTGTATAATAGGCTCTAGGTTCATCCACTTCATTAGAACTGACTCAAATGTTTTCCTTTTTATGGCTGAGTAGTATATTCCATTATGTGTGTGTGTGAATATATATATATGTATGTATAGCTTCTTTATCCAGTCATCTGCTAATGGACATTTAGGTTGCTTCCATGTCTTGGATATTGTAATATATGTTTTATTTCCTTTGTATTTTGAATGACTCTGGAGATTCCTGCATCTAATCAATTGACATCTTGAAGTGAGTGCCTCGGGACCATAATTTACATTGTTCATAGTCCCTGAAATGCTGTTCTTGTCTCTTCCAATCCACCCCATCCCCCAGTTATTTCCTCTTCCCCTTTTGATTTCAGTTCAAACATTGCCAAGCTCCATGAGATCAGGAACATGAAACAATCTGTTCTAGTTTATCACAATCCTACCTGCCTCCACTTATAATTCCTAGGAAAAGAATTATTACAAAAGTCAAAGGCTAAGATAAATAAAGAAAACTCAGTGTCAGTAAATCCAAGTCCACATGTGGAATTACAGTTAAATCTTTGATGACTATGGAAGATGTTGCAACATTATGTGTTTTTGTATGTATGTTGTGACATGTCAGTGTTAATGACATCGAATTATCAACATATTTTTATAAGTAGGTTTAATTGTAGTGCTTGAGAAAATCACACATGATTCAAATCTAACAGTCTTCAGCGCCCCACCCCCACCCCGAAATTGCACACTGGCTAACTTATTGTTGCATGCATGCTAAGTTGCTTCGGTTGTGTTCAGCTCTTTGTAACCCCACGGACTGTAGCCCACCAGCCTCCTCTGTCTGTGGAATTCTCTAGGCAAGAATACTGGAGTGTTGCCATGCCTTCCTCCAGGGGATCTTCCCTTCCCAGGGATTAAACCTGCGTCTACTATGTGTCCTGCATTGGCAGGCAGCTTATTTACCACTAGCGCCACCTGGGAAGCCCCACCTATTGTTGGTTGCAGCTAAAGTCCCTCTAGGAAATGTAAGAGCAAGGTGAAGACTGACTTTTCACCTTGCTTATAGTTTCCTTTGTTGTGCAAAAGCTTTTAAGTTTAATTAGGTCCCATTTGTTTATTTTTGCTTTTATTTCCAATATTCTTGGAGGTGGGTCACAGAGGATCTTGCTGTGATTTATGTCGGAGAGTGTTTTGCCTATGTTCTCCTCTAGGAGTTTTATAGTTTCTGGTCTTACATTTAGATCTTTAATCCAAAAGGGAACCCTGTTACACTGTTGGTGGGAATGCAAACTAGTACAGCCACTATGGAGAACAGTGTGGAGATTCCTTAAAAAACTGGAAATTGAACTGCCATATGACCCAGCAATCCCACTCCTGGGCATACACACCGAGGAAACCAGATCTGAAAGAGACACATGTACCCCAATGTTCATCACAGCACTGTTTATAATAGCCAGGGCATGGAAGCAACCTAGATGCCCATCAGCAGACAAATGGATAAGAAAGCTGTGGTACATATACACAATGGAATATTACTCAGCCATTAAAAAGAATACATTTGAATCAGTTATAATGAGATGGATAAAACTGGAGCCCATTATACAGAGTGAAGTAAGCCAGAAGGATAAACACCAATACAGTATACTAAAGCATATATATGGGATTTAGAAAGATGGTAATGATAACCCTATATGCAAGACAGAAAAAGAGACACAGATGTATGGAACAGACTTTTGGACTCTATGGGAGAAGGTGAGGGTGGGATGATCTGATAGAACAGCATCGAAACATGTATGTTATCATGTGTGAAAGAGATCGCCAGTCCAGGTTGGATGCATGAGACAAGTGCTCAGGGCTGGTGCACTGGGATGACCCAGGGGGATGGGATGGGGAGGGAGGTGGGAGGGGGGTTCAGGATGGGGAACACATGTAAATCCATGGCTGTTTCATGTCAATGTATGGCAAAAACCACTACGATATTGTAAAGTAATTAGCCTCCAGCTAATAAAAATAATTGGGGGGGGGGGGAAGGTTTATTTACTGCCAAACCACCAAGATTAAACAGAAAATCTTGGAAGCTCCCAAAGTAAAAAGTTAGGTTGCCTGAAAAGGAGCAACAATAAGATAGAATTCTTCTCACCAGCCATTATATATGCTTGAGACAATGACTGAATATCTTAAGAATGATAAAGGAAGGGATTTTACTGGTGGTCCAGTGGTTAAGAATCTGTCTTCCAATGCAGGGGACACAGGTTCAATCCTTGGTGGAGGAACTAAGATCCCACACACTGAGGGGCAACTAAACCCATGTGCCGTAACTACTAAGCCCTCACGAAGCTAGAGAAGCCCATACACCACTACCAAGATCCCATGTGCCACAATTAAGACCTGATGCAGCCAAATAAATAATTAATTTTTTAAAGATGAAGGAAAATAATTGTCAGTCTATAATTCTATATCTGGCTTAGTTATACTCTAGGAATTTAGAGGAAACAAAAGCATTTTTCAAACATACAAAGACAAGGAGATAACTTTCCTGAGACCTCACTGGAAAAGACTACCAAAGGATACACTCCCAAAAAATGGATATGAGTAGGTTACACAAAGCCAAGATGGAAGGAAGGAAGGAGGGTAGGAAGGGAGAGAGAGGGGCAGGGAGGAAAAGAAGGGAGTTATAAGTTGTTGGGAAATATCATTTAAAACAAAATCTTCTTCCAACCCAGAAAATCTCTCCACAGGGATAGGAAAGAAAGAAAAAAAGTTTTTTTAATTATCAAATAACCAGTAAACAAGAGTATAATACTCATCACAGGAAAATTGCTAGAGGTCACAAAGACAGAAGAAAATCTCACTTTTTTGTTTACCTGAGTAGATACAACCCATTATATTCATTTTTCAAGATGAAATTGTTAAGCTTACTTTGCCTCATGATTAGAAAGGGGGTTTGCCATTTGGAGCCAGAGGACGACTGAAGTTAGGTGCGTTTTCTCCCGGGTTATTAGCAGCTGTGTTCCAGAGGCATTTTTATCTTTGAAGGCCTTTTCATGACTCCAAAATCATATCTTGAAATGATTAGCTTCTCCTCTTGCTCAAAAAGCAATTCAAGCTTAAATGTTCAAATTTGTATGTTCAACTCAGACGTTCAAAGCGTTTTAGATTAGTAGTCAGGAGATTATCTTCTTTGTCCTGACTGTGCCATTAAGTGAGCTGTGAGAACTCGAGCAAGTCATTTCATCTCTCTGGCCTGAATGCAAAATGAGGGTGTGAGGCTGAATAATTCCCGGTCCCTCAGCTCTCAGTCTGTATGCCTCTGTTTAGGATACAGTTCAAATCAGCTATGTGTGATGGACTCTTATTCCTGTTCCTGAAGAGCTTTAAAGTAGTTCCATCCTGGAGAACAGAGCTCCTTTCAGTCCAAATGCAAATAATACACATGAGAGTGAGACTCAATGAGCAGCTGCCATCTACTCGGCCCGTGGGTAGTGGCAAAGCATTGAGAAGGCAAAATCATAGACTCTGGTTTGATTCCAGAATAAGACTTTGATGTTCACATAGGAAAAAAATCATTAGTGCACCAAACCCTAAAAGTTAGTGTCTTAAAACAACAATCACTTTATTTGCCCGCAATTCTGTGAGTCTACATTTGGCCTAGATTCAGCTAGAAGTTTCATCTGCCGGTCTTGGCTGAAGTCGCTCACACAGCTACAGTCATCCGAGAGCTCACCTGAGCTGGACTGGTCTAGATAGCATGAGTCTAATATCTGAAAGTTGGTATTATTGGCCAGGGGGTCTGCGTGTCCCCAGCAGGTTGAGCAGAGCTTCTTCATTTAAAAAAAAAAAAAATCTATTATTTGGCTGAGACGGGTGTTAGTTGGGGCACACAGGACCTCCGATCTTTGCTGAGGCATGTAGGATCTTTAGTTGCAGCCCAGGAACTTAGTTGTGGCATGTGGGAGCTAGAGTCCTGACCAGGGACTGAACTCGAGACCCCTGCATTGGGAGCTCAGTCTTAGCCACTGGACCACCAAGTCCCTAGAGGATTTCCCTGGGGGTGCAGTGGTTAGGAATTCACCTGCCAATGCAGGGAATGGGGATTTGATCCCTGGTCCAGGAATATTCCACATGCCATGGTACAACTAAGCCCATGCGCCACAACGAATGAACCCACACTGTAGAGTCCACGAGCCATAACCACTGAACCTGAGTGCAGTAACTACCAAAGTCCACTTGTGCCTAGAGCCTGTGCTCCACAACAGAAGCCACCACAAGGAGAAGCTCACACACTGCAGCAAAGAGTAGCCCTTCTCACCACAACTAGAGAAAGCCCTCGCACAGCAACCAAGTCCCAGTGCTGTCAAAAATAAAGAAAGGGGGAAAAAAGGAAGTTCCTAGAGCTTCCTCATTTGACAGCAACATTCCTAGAGGGTGACAGCTCCTGGTCAGGACCTCTTGAGGTATAGTCTTGATTTTTGAATGTCGCACATTATTCCCCTGCCTTCTATGCCTCAAGCAAGACTCAAAGCCAACCAGATTCAAGGGGGAAGAGACGTAGACTCCACCAAAATGGACAGAAGAGGCAGAGGCACATTGCAGGGGGGAGTGAGGGAGGGATTGAGAGGTATTCTGCAAATCCTTTGTAAATAAGTAACCTCATTGATTACAAGCAGCATCTCTAGCCTAGCACAATGCAGGCACTCACAAACACCCGGCTAAAGGATGTATGTCTTCAGCTGCAAAAACTTATGGGTCCTTGCCCCTCCTGGGAGACAGTAACAGTGATGTAGATTAAAGATCTTGCCAGTGAAGAATCAGTGGGGCCACCACTGAGTACAAATTCTGGCGCACATCATTAGAGGAGTGGGTTTTCTTTTCCTTTGGTTTGCAGTGGAATTGTCATTTCCCTCTGCTCTGTGGATACAAACCATACTGACATGGAACATTGATACCATAATAATACCTTAATAATGATAGTTATGTTTCTCTAAGAGAGATACCACAGGTGAGATTTGATTACCATAGATTCACTTATGGCAAATAATAATAATAAAAGTGAAGAACTAAAGAGCCTCTTGATGAAAGTGAAAGAGGAGAGTGAAAAAGTTGGCTTAAAGCTCAACATTCAGAAAACTAAGATCATAGCATCCAGTCCCATCACTTCATGGGAAATAGATGGGGAAACAGTGGAAACAGTGGCTGACTTTATTTTGGGGGGCTCCAAAATCACTGCAGATGGTGATTGCAGCCATGAAATGAAAAGACGCTTACTCTTGAAAGAAAAGCTATGACCAACCTAGACAGCATATTAAAAAGCAGAGACATTAATTTGTCAACAAAGGTCCATCTAGTCAAGGCTATGGTTTTTCCAGTGGTCATGTATGGATGTGAGAGTTGGACTATAAAGAAAGCTAAGAGCCAAAGAATTGATGCTTTTGAACTGTGGTGTTGGAGAAGACTCTTGAGAGTCCCTTGGACTGCAAGGAGATCCAACCAGTCCATCCTAAAGGAGATCCGTCCTGGGTGTTAATTGGTAGGACTAATGTTGAAACTCCAATCCTTTGGCCACCTGATACGAAGAGCTGACTCATTGGAAAAGACCCTGATGCTGGGAAAGATTGAGGGCAAGAGGAGAAGGGGATGACAGAGGATGAGATGGCTGGATGGCATCACCGACTTGATGGATTTGGGTTTGGGTGGACTCCAGGAGCTGGTGATGGACAGGAAGGCCTGGTGTGCTGCGGTTCATGGGGTCACAATAAGTCGGACTGAACTGAACTGAACTGATTGTTCTCTATTTGCTGTACTACTCTTTTATCTTCGTGAGGAAAAAAAATTATCAAAATCAATCAAATTCACCAAATAGGTAAGAACTTCCCTGGTGGTCCAATGGTTAAATTCCAAGCTTCCAATGCAGGAGGCACAGATTCAATCCCTGGTTAGGAATTTAAGATCCCACATGCCACATGATTTGGCCAAAAAAAAAAAGGGGGTAATGAATGCCTCTTTAGAGCAGGAACATAGCACCTGGAAAAAAGGTGACATGAAAAAAATGTGTGTGCCTCCTAGCCCATGCCTAGACTAGGTTTTGTTAGCTCTGGAGATACTAACAATGTTTTTATGTATGTAAAAATGAATGTTTCTTACTGTTCAAACTGTTGCTGGCTCAAGAAGTACATCTGCCAGGATAATTTGCTCTAGCTACCTTTTCTTTCTGATATAAAGTTACTAATAAGACTTAAACAACCACTTGCTTTGGTTGGGCAGTAGGGGAGGGGTGGGAGGGTAATCTGAATTCAGAAATACTATTCTTCTTTTGGAAGTTTCTTTTAGAAGTTTCATTTTATATTGGCATATAGTTGACTTACAATGTTGTGTTAGTTTCAGGTGTACAACAAAGTGATTCAGTTATACATATATCTATTCCTTTTCAGATTATTTTCCCATATAGGTTATTACAGAGTACTGAATAGAGTTCCCTGTGCTATACAGTAGGTCTTTGTTGATTATCTATTTTATAAACAGTAGTATGTATATGCTAATGGTCCAAAGGTTGTGGGTTGTTGTTAAACTATTCCTTTTGAATGAAATGCCTTTCCCCTTTCCTCTGCTCAGCTCAGTTTTCCTTCTCTGAACCCACACCCTAACCCACCAAGTAGCTGGCCATCCATCTTCCAGGCTTTTCATTGCCCTCTGCATGGCTGCATTACACACCCATCACACTTACCATACTATCAAGTCTACGTGGTAATCTCTCCCAGGACTTTGAGCTTCCTGAGAAAGATATTTTTATTTATCAGTACAACTCAAGGCAGATAATAAATGTTTGATCAATGATTTAGGAAATGATTGAAAGAAGAAATGAGCAGATAAGTTAAGAGCAACAGGTAATATTCACTAAACTTCTGAAGCCCCCAGCATGAGCTGACCTCTACTTCTCATCTCAGATCCACAGAACCCATTCCTTTTTGTTTCTGCTTCCTTCATATTTTCTTCCTCTAACACACCTGAAGCAAATTTTTTAATCTATAAAAATTTTTTATGTTACCCTCAAGACAACACAGATGACTTGCTATGAAAAGAAAAATCCCTGTTCTTGACTTTGATTTTTTTTTTTTAACCAAGTGATTACATTTCACCTTTAAACACCTAAATTGTCTCCTATGTTGACAACAGCTGTTGGGTTTACTTTGCCAGAAATGGGGCATAATTTCACTGGAATCCAGAAAGCATTCTGGAGAGACTGGTTTTGTGTGTTGCTCAGTCATGTCCAAGTCTTTGCAACCCTCTGGACTGTAGCCCAGCAGGCTCCTCAGTCCATGGGATTTTCCAGGCAAGAATACTGGAATGAGTTATCATTTCTTGCTCCAGGGGACCTTCCTGACCCAGGGATCGAACTCAAATTTCCTGTGTCTCCTGCATTGTAGGCATATTCTTTACCACTGAGCTATTGGGGAAGCCGCCAGACACTGGTTTTAATCAGATACAAAATCACATCTAGGGAGGATTGTGTTTGTGTGCATGCATGCTAAGTTGCTTCAATCATGTCTGACTCTTTGCAACCCTATGGACAGAGGACTGTGCTTAGTAAACCTTTGAAATTTGCTAATTCATGGTTCTACCACCATGGCTACAGCTGTGCTAGGGACAAAGGAACTGGGGAACTCAAATCAGTCTCTCAAGGTGGCAGCTTCAAGGCACAGAACCTAGGTGGCCGATCCCTAGTTTAGTCATAGACTTACTAGTGAATATGTCAGCATAGCTGGGTAATAAAAGACCCCAGTCAAAACAACCCAAAACACAGTAAGTCTCCAGTGATATGATTTTGTTTAATAAAATGGAAGCGTTAGGAGATCATGTCTTTGTTAATTTAACAAAGAAAGTTTCTAAATTTCTTGAGGACAGACCTTACTCCACCCTTCTTTATGTCATCATCATCTACCATGACTGGCAGACACAGCATAAATTAGATACCTAGTTGATACTTGTAGTTGAGATAGGAGTATATGAGTCAGAAATTATTTGGAACATAAATACAATAGATGAAGCTAATTAAATCATAAAACTTGGACTGGAATTTGTTGGGTGCCTTAAGAGCTTCAGTTCAGCTTAGTTCAGTTCAGTCGCTCAGTTGTGTCCAACTCTTTGCAACCCCATGGACTGCAGCACACCAGGCCTCCCTGTCCATCACCAACTTCTGGAGCTTGCTCAAACTCATGTCCATTGAGTTGGTGATGCCATCCAACCATCTCAACCTCTGTTGTCCCCTTCTCCTCCTGCCTTCAATCCTTCCCAGCATCAGGGTCTTTTCTAATATATCAGTTCTTCGCATCAGGTGGCCAGAGTATTGGAGTTTCAGCTTCAGCATCAGTCTTTCCAATGAACACCCAGGACTGATCTCCTTTAAGATGGACTGGTTGGATCTCCTTGCTGTCCAAGGGACTCTCAAGAGTCTTCTTCAACACCACAGTTCAAAAGCATCAATTCTTCAGCACTCAACTTTCTTTATAGTCCAACTCACATCCATACATGACTACTAGAAAAACCATAGCTTTGACTAGATGGATCTTTGCTGGCAAGTAACCTCTCTGCTTTTTAATATGCTGTCTAGGTTGGTCATCAAAGAATTCACACAAAAATGAAAAGCAGTGAAGAAGACAGGAAAAAAAAAACAAAAAACAACCGTGAAACCAAATGATAGAAAACAGCACACTTTGAGAGGAGTCCTCACCAGACTTGATCTTTCTAGCACAATAAATAAACATCCCAGGAACTATAATAGTGTAGTGGTTCTCAAACCTGACCAATTGTCTGAATTGTGTGCTCAGTCGCATCTGACTCTTTGAGACCCCCTGGACTGTAGCCCGCCAGGCTTCTCTGTCCACGGAATTTTCCAAGCAAGAATACTGGAGCAGTTGCCATTTCCTCCTCCCGGGGATCTTCTTGGCCCAGGGATTGCACCCTCATCTTGTGTCTCCTGCATTCGCGTGTGGACTCTACCACTAGAGCCATTTGGAAGCCCTAGTTACCTGGGTTTTTTTTTTTTTTTTAATGTATAGATTTCCATTCCTGTTTCAGACCCACTGACTGATCTCTTGGAGACCATGCAGGCATCTGTATAGTTCAGTCTCCCCAGGTAATTCTTTTATAAACCACTCATAGCAACATTGCTTTAGACCAGTGATTTAAAAAAAAAAAAAAAAAAGACAAACTTGAAGGTGTACTATGATGGGCTCAATTGTATTCTCCCAAATTCATATGTTGAAGTCTTAACACCAGTACTTTACAATGTGACTGTATTTGAAGGTAAGGTCTTTAAGGAGGCAATTAAGTTAAAATGAGGTCATTAGATTGGATCCTAATACAATACAACTGGTGTCCTTATAAGAAGAGAGAATCAGGACACAGAGAGGCATAGAGGGAAGACCCCCTGAAAACAGGGAGAGGAGAGCCACCTCCGAGCCAAAGAAAAAGGCCTCCAAAGGGATAGCCTTGCTGGCATCTCAGTCACAGACTTGCACCTTCTGGAACTGTGAAAAAATAAACTTCTGTTGGTTAAGCCACCTAGTCTATGGTACTTTGTTATGGCAGCCCTGGCAACTAATACATGTACCTTCCACTGCTAATTTGCCAACTGGCAAATCTGAACAGCAAGAAGATACTGTAAAGGGTATCTAGTGTGAAAAAGAGAGATTATATTTGAGGTGGATGAACCTACAGCCTGTTATACAGTGTGAAGTAAGTCAGAAAGAGAAAAACTAATATTGCATGCATGCTAAGTCGTTTCAACCATGTCCGACTCTTTGCCACCCCATGGACTGTAGCCCAGCAGGCTCCTCTGTCCATGGGATTCTCCAAGAATATTGGAGTGGGTTGCCACACCTGCCTGCAGGGGATATTCCCAACACAGGGATGGAACCCGCATCTTCTGCTGCTCCTACATTGCAGGCGGGTTCTTTACCACTGAGCCACCAGGGAAGCCCAGATGTCGTATATTAACGCATATATATGGAATCTTTAAAAATGGTATTGATGAACCTATTTGCAGGGAGGGAATGGAGACGTAGATGTAGAGAATGGACTTGTGGACACATTGAGGGAGGGAGAGAGTGGGACAAATGGAGGAAAATAGCATTGACATATACACTCTATCATGTGTAGAGTGGATGGCTGGTGAGAGGCTGCTACACAACGCAGGCAGCCCAGTCTGGAGCTCTGTGATGACCTAGAAGGGTGGGATGGGGGACGAGAGGAAGGCTCAGGAGGGAGGGGGCATACGGGTAATTATGGCTGATTTGCATTGTTGTTCAATAAAAACCAATACAACACTGTAAAAATTAAAAAGTAAAAAAAAAAAAAAAAATTAAGGAAACAATAGTCCCTCTCAAATAGTGACTAATTGTTAAGCTTCAGTATTGTTTCAGACTTCAGTACATAGAGAAGTTGCTGTGGGAGGAGGGGAAGAGTACAGGAGAGAAATGAGTTCAAATAGAAAAGAAATAAAGAAGAGCTGGTAAATGGGAGAAAGGAGGGACATTCCAGAATATGAAAACCATAACCCTGAGGAATGCACTCTATTACAATGACATTATTAGGAAACAGCCACCCCAGGAGGGAAACAATGAAACACGTGCCCACAAACACCTTCAAAGTACATAAAGAACAAAGAGCTTTTCTTGCTCACCACTCAGTACTATTAAGAACTAAGTCATAACCTGCTACAGTCACTGACCAACAGGGAACCCTGAGAGGAAATTAAAATGTTAACAGGATGTTATGTATTTTGGACAATCAGGCTCCTTTGATAGTTAGATGAATATCTCAGGAATAATTTTAATTATTTTAAAATTATTTAATTATAATTATTCTATGCATGGGAAGAGTCTTCCCCAAAGCCCTAAAATCATTACCTTGAGAGGTGCATTCTGTGTGACTAGAAGTGATTTTTTTACCAAGATGAAAGCTTGACTCTGTGTGTGTGTGTGTGTGTGTGTGTGACTGTACATATTCCCCAGCCAAAAATCACATATATACTGGCTTCTCCCTCTCCCTCTTTGGAATAGCTCCTCAGAGTTACAGAGCAGCTGCCTCCCAGACCATAGTTCTCAATAAGGTCCTTGAATAAATTTAAACCCTCAACTCTTGATGTTGTGATATTTTTTCAGTCGATAAAAGGTCATATGATTTTTGCCTCTGAGTCTTTCCTGATCAGAAGGAAAGTTAATTTCTTTTATTCATTTAGTCAAAGACCATTTAGTCTACCTACTACATGTTAGAAACCCAGGTGTAGTCTGGCTATGTGAAGATGATTCACACAGGAGCCATGCCATCTAAGAATGCCAGTCTATAAGGAAAGAGTTCTAGGCCTTCTTCAAGGCCCAGTCAGAGGAAGACAAGCTGATACTTTCTTTAGGGGATTTTAAATTCTACAGCCATTGATCTCTCTGTAGAGCTCCCAGGTTTCCAGGCTGGGAACCCACAGGTAATTCCTGTCCTAGCAACCCAAGAAGCACATGTATTTTCAATCACTGTGGCCCCAGTGGGTTGTGATCAAGAACTATATGTCTCTGACATCCTGACTCTAGCACAGAGTGGTAGAGTACAAAGTAGGTACAGTGGTAGGCACAAAGTAGGTGCTCAATAAACATTGAATAAATTAATTAATGGCTCAGACAATCAAATCTATCAATAAAAGAAGCCCTTCTAGTGAGTCTAGAACACATTCCCCATCCCTTGCACCCCAGATCCTTTCCAGAAGCAATTTGCTTTATCAGACTCCCTAAAAAGAGGTCACATATAGAGGAAGTATAGTTAAAAAATAAAATTTCCTTCCAACCTAGAAAACCTCTACACCAAGGTAAAAGACAAAGAAAACAATCTTATTACTGAATAAAACCAGGAGGTGATACCACAGGCAATTCTCTAAAGGGATTGCAAAGACAGAGGAGTCTTTTTTATATATCTCAGTGGATACAATCCCCTGCATTTATGTGTTCAGGATAAAATTGGTAACTTAATCATATCTTTATAGCTGGAGGTCAGATTTGCCATTTGGAGTCAAAGGGACAGCTGAAATTAGGCCCATCTTCTCCCAGGAAGCTGGATGTAGGGCCTTACCTTCTTTGATGGTTATATTTCAAAGAGATGTGCGCTCAGGTCCATAAGGGAACACACCTGAGCTGCAAGCTGGCAAGAGGTTCATTTAGCATTTGAACTTAGTAGCAAGGCAGCTCAGTTCTCCTGGAAGCCTCAGGACTGGCCTACCTACCTATATACAAGCACCCCGGAGCAGCCCCCAGGACCACAAGTGTTCTGTTAACCAGGTTTTCTAGTCATGGCCCTGGACGCTAAGGCCAACTCTAAGGACAGAAAGCTGAAACCTCTTTCTGAAAAGCTACTTGATAGCCCATAAAGCACAAATTTTTTAATCTGAATTGCACTAAAAGCCATCATTTATTTTGTCTGATTTTGAGGCCAACTGATGAGTCAGTTTTTCCAAAACTCAAAGTCCTTATCTATAAAATGGAGCTGATCCCTTCCACAGAGAGCACATAAGAGCTATTAAGTACTTTTGTCACTATATTTTTAATACTTATCTATTTATTTGACTGTACCATGTCCTAATTGTGGCACATGAGATCTTTCACTGAAGTGCACAGACTCTCTAGTAGTGGTGCATGGGCTTTAGTAATTGCAGCTCGGGTTTAGTTGCTCCATGAAATGTGAGATCTTAGTTTCCAACCAGGGATCAAACAGGTGTCCCTATCATTGCAAGGCAGATTCTTAACCATTGGACCACCAGGGAAGGCCCCTATTATTACTATTATTGAAGCAAGAGAGTATAGAGGCTTAAAGCACACACTCTGAACCTGCCTGGCTTTCATTCCAGACTAACTTTATCAAAAATCACTGATTATATTCCTCAGTTGCTTCATAAGTAAAGAGAGCCCATGTAAGAATGTAATCAATGTTAGCCATTATTTTTTTATTCTCATTAGTGCTTCCAAGACACTGAAGTAAACCTTCCATCTCACTCTTTCCTCTTTTCCTTCTATTTCTCTCCTCAGCTTCACCTCCCTTTTGCCCATGGGGATGGAGAAAGAGTGTTACAATTATATCCCACCATGCTTTCAAGTTGTTTCTTTCATTTTTAATTAGGTAGAAACCCCATGACTTGCAGTATCTCTAGACAGATAATTATCCAGATTAAAGTCACCTCAAAGCAAATGGACATAATTTGAAAACCTAAAGAAGCACAAAATTTCAAAATTTCACCTTTTCTTTTCTTGGCAGTTTCTGAACCAAAAGAGAAAAGCTTAGCTTTTCACGGCTATTTCACACTGATTACCAGTTGACAGCACTTTTAACAGAGCCAACTATATTCCCAGACAGCAAATGATCACTAATTGTTTTTCAAATATATAACAGCAATCATTCAAGGTGACTGACTGCCAACAAAGATGATGTTCATTATTTATCCCCACTCTAAAGTTCTGGCTTCTTATATGGCCAAGTCAAATCTAATAGACAAGTTTAATCATGATTACTCAACAAATGAAGGCCTAAGATCTGGGAGTTAACACTATTGGTTCCAGGACACAGCATAATTTTTTAGATGGAGAGACAGTTAATTCCCATCTCCACAGACACTATGAAAGATATTGGGGCTTTGATTTATATTTGGTTTCAACTAGAATAAATGACTTGCATCTGGTCAACTAATAGAGATGTTTAAAAATATTGTTTATCTAATACTCTAGTTTGTTAGTGGACCTGATTAGGGCTATTGTTTAGCTGAACGTTGCCCCCACACCTGGTCTTCTGGGTTCTTCTGCAAGAAACCCTGAGGCAAGGACTTCCCTGGTGATCCAATAGCCATGACTCCGTGTTCTCAATGCAGGGGCCTAGGTTCGATCCCTGGTCAAGGAAGTAGGTCCCACATGCTGCAATTAAATCACAGGCGGCAACTAAAAATCCCGCATGCCATAATGAAGATCAAAGATCCCATGTGCTGCAACTAAGACCTGGTGAAGCCAAATAAATCAATAAAAGTATTTCTTTAGTGCTAAAACAAAAAAAGAAGAAGAAACCAAGAGGCAATCCTGATTTAGGTAGTTTATTGGAAAGATGATCCCAAGAAACACAAGTGGGGAAAGCAAGGCAGGCCTGGGAGGAATGACAAGGATGTGTATTTCCACATTAACAAATTGAAAGATATAAACCACATGATTATCTCAGCAGATGCAGAAAAAGCCTTTGACAAAATTCAATGCCCATTTATGATAGAAACCCTCCAGAAAGCAGGAATAGAAGGAACATACCTCAATATAATAAAAGCCATGTTCGATAAACCCACAGCAAACATTATCCTCAATGGCGAAAAATTGAAAGCATTTCCCCTAAAGTCAGGAACAAGATAAGGGTGCCCACTCATAGTTTTGGAAGCTTTAGCCATGGCAATCAAAGAAGAAAAAGAAATAAAAGGAATCCAGACTGGAAAAGTATAAGTAAAACTCTCACTGTTTGCAGATGACATGATCCTCTACATAGAAAACCCTAAAGACTCCACCAGAAAATTACTAGAGCTAATCAATGAATATAGTAAGGTTGCAGGATATAAAATTAACACAGAGAAATCCCTTCCATTCCTACACACTAACAATGAGAAGACAGAAAGAGAAATTAAGGAGACAATTTCATTCACCATTGCAACAAAAAGAATAAAGTACTTAGGAATAAATCTACCTAAAGAAACAAAAGACCTATATATAGAAAACAGTGTTTTATAAAACACTGATGAAAGAAATCAAAGATGACACGAATAGATGGAGAAATATACCATGTTCATGGACTGGAAGAATCAATATAGTAAAGATGAGTATACTACCCAAAGCAATCTATAGATTCAATGCAATCCCTATCAGGCTACCAACAGTATTTTTCAGAAAACTAGAACAAATAATTTCACAATTTGTATGGAAATACAAAAAAACCTAGAATAGCCAAAGCAATCTTGAGAAAGAAGAATGGAACTGGAGGAATCAACCTGCTTGACTTCAGACTATACTACAAAGCTACAGTCATCAAGATAGTATGGTACTGGCACAAAGACAGAAATATAGATCAATGGAACAAAATAGAAAGCCCAGAGATAAATCCACGCATCTATGGACCCCTTATCTTTGACAAAGGAGGCAAAAATACACAATGGAAAAAAGACAATCTCTTTAACAACTGGTGTTGGAAAAACTGGTCAACCACTTGTAAAAGAATGAAACTAGAACACTTTCTAACACCATACACAAAAAGAAATTCAAAATGGATTAAAGATCTAAATGTAAGACCAGAAACTATAAAACTCCTAGGGGAAAACACAGGCAAAACACTCTCTGACATAAATCACAGCAGGATCTTCTATGACCCATTTCCCAGAGAAATGGAAATAAAAGCAAAAATAAACAAATGGGACCTAACTAAACTTAAAAGCTTTTGCACAATGAAGGAAACTATAAGCAAGGTGAAAAGACAGCCTTCGGAATGGAAGAAAATAATAGCAAATTAAGCAACTGACAAAGAATTAATCTCAAAAGTATACAAGCAGCTCCTGCAGCTCAATACCAGAAAAATAAATGACCCAATCAAAAAATTTCCCAAAGAACTAAACAGACATTTCTCCAAAGAAGACATACAGATTACTAAAAAAACACATGAAAAGATGCTCAACATCACTCATTATCAGAGAAATGCAAATCAAAACCACAATGAGGTACCATCTCACGCTGGTCAGAATGGCTGCTATCAAAAAGTCTACAAACAATAAGTGATGGAGAGGGTTCGGAGAAAAAGGAACCGTCTTACACTGTTGGTGGGAATGCAAACTAGTACAGCCACTATGGAGAACAGTGTGGAGATTCCTTAAAAAACTGGAAATAAAACTGCCATTTGACCCAGCAATCCCACTCTTGGGCATACACACCGAGGAAACCAGATCTGAAAGAGACACATGTACCCCAATGTCATCACAGCACTGTTTATAATAACCAGGACATGGAAGCAACCTAGATGTCCATAAGCAGATGAATGGATAAGAAAGCTGTGGTACATATACACAATGGAATATTACTCAGCCATTAAAAAGAATACATTTGAATCAGTTCTAATGAGATGGATGAAACTGGAGCCCATTATACAGAGTGAAGTAAGTCAGAAAGAAAAACACCAATACAGTATATTAACACATATATATGAAATTTAGAAAGATGGTAACAATGATCCTATATCCGAGACAGCAAAAGAGACACAGATGTAAAGAACAGACTTTTGGACTCTGGGAGAAGGCGAGGATGGGGTCATTTGAGAGAAATAGCATTGAAACACATATATTATCATATGTGAGATAGATCGCCAGTCCAGATTTGATGCATGAGACAGGATGCTCAGGGCTGATGCACTGGGATGACCCTGAGGGATGGAATGGGGAGGGAGGTGGGAGGGAGGTTCAGGATGGGGAACACATGTACACCCATGGCTGATTCATGTCAATGTATGGCAAAAACCACTACAATATTGTAAAGTAATTAGCCTCCAATTAAAATAAATAATTTTTTTTTAAAAAAGGACATGTGTTTGATGACTGATGACTCCTGAGAGTAGCTAGAGTTCAGTCTTGCTGAGGACCCCCTGAGAAGTAGCCTTCAGAACTATCCCATTGAGGGATGACAAAGCTGGAGTATTTATCCACTGATCCTCATCCTTCATTGGTTAAGGACCGACCTACAGGTCAGCAGATTTCCAGCACATTCATTTCCAGGCATTCATTTCTGGCAGCCTTGCACATGCACTGTACAAACACTTTTGGCTGCAGGTCCTCCTTGCTTTGCTTCTCTTGAAGCAAAGAGACATGAACACTTAAGGTGGGAGGCTGCCAGTGTGCACAAGAGCTGTCTGTTGTGGCTCCAGGTGAACTCAGGGCTGGGGTTCAGTAAAAATCTAGCTGGCACTGAATGAATGGAAAAATAAATATTTCATAAACACTGTGTATATCTTAATGTAAAGTCACCCATCTAGAAAAGTTACATCAATCTTTTTCCCCCACTATTCTATTTAACTTACTTAACATATAATATTCTAAGACCCAATTCTGGAATGTTCTAGAATAGAGATCATGGATATTTTACTTTGCAATTCTGTTTAGGAGATTGTCAAAGTTCCTGGTTTTGAAGAAGACAAACAGGAATGTGGCAGCTAGTGGCTACCAAGAATCTTTCTCAATCACCTTTCAAATGTTCTTTACGAATGTACACTGACTTTCCAGATCCAAACAGGAAGCCCGTTCTCAGGCTGCAAAAACAACTCTGAACTTCTCAAGTTTTCCAAAAGCCCAATCAAGAGAAACAAGTAATTAACCATTCACACAACCCACATCCTTGACACTCCACCTTGCTCACCATTCCATTCATGCTTCCATATTTTTTTCCTCCTACAAACACCATGACTTTATGTTTCCACAGAGCTGCTGCTCCAGGAGGATCACAGGACTGTACAAACAACTCCAGAATTCTAAATAGCTTCTCTTTATCCCTCACAGCTTCTCCCAAGCACAGTGGGCTGGAAAAGTAGAGGCCAACTTTTAGTGGTGCCAACATGTAATATTTTTAATCAGGCTTAACAAGTCACACAGGAATTTCTTGGGAGAATGTCAACCTTTACATCTTACATTTTCCACATTAATAGTGGGAAGATTAGCCTAAAATCAACTAACAAATAAATACAAAAGGAGTAATAAAACAGTTTCTTATCAATTATTATCAACTCCAGCTCTCTTGTTTTGTAACAGTTCTAATTTGACACCTTATATTAAAACAAAGATTCTCGGGTCAGGCTCAGAGTCTTCAAAGATAAATTAAAATTTGACCAAAGCTTAGCACAAACCCCTGCTCAGAATGAGACCTTAAATAAACATGAGGAACTCTGGGAAGTCAAGTACACTCTCAAAATAACCTCCAAACCAAACCAAAGATGACCCTGTTTATGAACTACTATTCTGGGGCAAAATAAAAATGTCAAATGTGTCCTAAGGATTCAACTTTCAAATTATCCCTGTTTGAACAGTTTCTTTTTTATTGTTTTTTAACTTTATTATGGTAAACTGGGATCTCCTACCAGTCTTAATCAAAAATATAAAACTGCTGAAAAATGAATGCCAAACATTCTCAGGATCCACGTTTTATGACTACTTTCAAGGAACAGAATTTTCAGAATCATGTGAAAGCCAGGAAACCTTGAGCAAAGGGTTTACTAACTGTACCTCTTCCTTGGCTACATAAGGAAAAAAAAGAAGAAGAGGAAGGAGAACCAAAGAACACAAAAGGGAAAAGCAAAAGCAAAAGACCTGTGAACATGCCAGGTGCAGACTGAGGAAGGTTTGAGTGTAGTTAAAACAGAAGCGTGGTGCCTGCTTTGGCAGCATATTACGAAAATTGGAACAATACAGAGATGATCTGACTCATTTGAAAAAACCATAATGCTGGGAAAGATTGAAGGCGGGAGGAGAAGGTAACGACAGAGGATGAGTTGGTTGGATGGCATCGCCGACTCAATGGACATTGAACAAGGAAACAGATAGAGCTGGACTCCATCTAAGGCCAGGCTGTGAACATTAGGCTACACGCATTAGTCCTCCCAATGGACTCTGAACTTTGTGCCCGGTGTCTATAGAAGTGGCATACCAATGGGAAACCAGACCCCCCAAAAAAAGAGCCTCAGGACTTGTACTTGGACTCTCCGTTGCCGAAAAGAATATGCTAATTATCTCTGTAACAGAACAAAGTGGTTAATTCCATTATGTTTATCGGGATATGACCACAGGCCTATTGATAAATATCCACTGTTTATGTAGTCTTCTGACACATGAATCATGGGTTAACTTTGTTCATATCTCTCTTTTATCTTGTCCAGACTAGTTTCAAGGAATTTGGGGAGGTGTGTTTGAGCAAGCACACTTAGGGTATATAAGGTTTTCACACAAACTGATCGGGGTCCTTGGCTAAGAGGAGACTCTGCCTTGGGCCTGCCAGTATAATAAACTGCACTCCCCTATCTGCATTGTCCTTCTGAGTGAGTTTGTTTCCTGGAACACATGGCTACATTTGGTGCATTGGCCAGGAAACTCCTCACTTTGAGGAGACAAGTCCCATTTGGGACTACTCCAAGGCCTTGTGACTTGAATCTTCTAGAGGGGGTAGGCACCTCGTCCTTCTGGAAGGATTCTGCTTCTCAAGGCCCGGACCTTTCACGTTAGCAGATAGTGGACGACAGCAGGGAAACTGAACGCTCAGGTGAAAAGGAACCCAACCGGCACGGTGGAAGAGGGGGCCTGATCACCCCCCAGGAGGGACTAGAAGGGGCATGGGCCCACAGGAGCCTGGAATAGGCAGGCAGCAGCGATTGCTTGGTACACAGGTCAACGAGCGTGCTAAGGTTTAGGAAGGGAATTTGCGAAGGTTATTTAGGAGGTGTGTCCACGCTGTCTCAGGGAAAATTATTACCAGCGATCGCCAGGGGACTTTTAGGGTAGGAAACTGGTCCCTGTATGCTCATATTCTGCCATCCCCCAGGAGGTATCCCATCTGCTGTGAAATTCTTGACCCCCTCTGGATTGTCAGGCTAGAAGGAGGGGGATACATAAGTGAGTATGAATTGGCTTTTCTGGAGATGGCCTGGGACATGGGATATTTAACCCATCTATGTTTTCATCTGCACCTGATCAAGCCCACCAAGGCAGAACGAACTTTAAAGGAGAAACAGTCTTGGGCCATGTGGTGTTCTGGTTTGGCTTTGCTGACTGGCAGGTGAAGACACGCCGATCCCCCTTCTCCCTCTGGGATCTGGCAGGATTTGGACAAGGATGACCTACCCCTCCCCCATACTGGATGATGACGTGCCCGCCCCCCAGTGCTCCACCAGGACCGGAGGCTGCCTTAATGCCTGATCCACGGCCAGGTGAATTTCCTGCAGCAGCCGCTGCTCCTCCACCAGCTCTCCCACAGGTCGTAGAGCCGCCACCTCGTCAGGCTCCAATCCCGGTGACAGAAGTCTCTGGCCAACACTTGCACGATCCAGCTCCAGCTGAACCGCCCAAGCTATACCCGCCTCTCCCAGTGAGTACTGACAGGAAGGGGAGGGAGATGCTGGAATTAAGCAGAGACTGCACTCTGCCAGAGAGCTGGAGGGAACAAAACAGAACAGACAAGAGATTTGCAATGCTAGCTGCTGCTCTGGGAAAGTCTATCTCGGGCCCTTCAGAAAACCTCCTCTGCCCCAGGGACAGGACAGTCCTTCAACCGGTCCCAACAGAGGCCCCGGGCCCCGGTACAGCCAAAGCAGTGTGCCCGGTGCCAAGGTTTTGGCCACTGGAAGAATGAATGCCCTAAGGCAAGGAAGGAAGAGGAAGCTCCCGCAGTTGTGGGGCTTGCTGACTTGGAAATTAAATAGGGCTGCCGGGGCTCTTCTCCAGTGGACCACATTCTGTCAGACCTCTCCACCATGACCCGTCCTTCTTGGGTGGCCCCACAGGGCATGGCTTAGTTTCATTGAGTTAGACAAGAATGCGGTCCATGTGGTCAGATTGGCTAGTTTTCTGTGGTTATGGTTTCAGTGTGTCTGCCCTCTGATGCCCTCTCACAACACCTACCATCTTACTTGGGTTTCTCTTACCTTGGACGTGGGGTATCTCTTCACGGCTGCTCCAGCAAAGCGCAACCGCTGCTCCTTACTTTGGATGCAGGAGCATGGCAGAGAAGGGAATGGCAAACCACTTCAGTGTTCTTGCCTTTAGAACCCCATGAACAGTATGAAAAGGCAAAAAGATAGGACTCTGAAAGATGATCTCCCCAGGTCGGTAAGTGCCCAATATGCTATTGGAGATCAGTGGAGAAATAACTCCAGAAAGAATGAAGGGATGGAGCCAAAGCAAAAACAATACCCAGCTGTGGATGGGACTGGTGATAGAAGCAAGATTTGATGCTGTAAAGAGCAATATTGCATAGGAACCTGGAATGTTAGGTCCATGAATCAAGGCAAATTGGAAGTGGTCAAACAGGAGATGGCAAGAGTGAACATCAACATTCTAGGAATCGGCGAACCAAGATGGACTGGGATGGGTGAATTTAACTCAGGTGACCATTATATCTACTACTGTGGGCAGGAATCCCTTAGAAGAAATGGAGTAGCCATCATGGTCAACAAAAGAGTCTGAAATGCAGTACTTGGATGCAATCTCAAAATTGACAGAATGATCTCTGTTCATTTCCAAGGCAAACCATTCAATATCACGGTAATCCAAGCCTATGCCCCAACCAGTAATGCTGAAGAAGCTGAAGTTGAACAGTTCTATGAAGACCTACAAGACCTTTTAGAACTAACACCCCAAAAAGATGTCCTTTTCATTATAGGGGACTGGAAAGCAAAAGTAGATAGTCAGGAAACACCTGGAGTAACAGGCAAATTTAGCCTTGGAATACAGAATGAAGCAGGGCAAAGGCTAATACAGTTTTGCCAAGAGGACTCACTGGTCATAGCAAATACCCTCTTCCAACAACACAAGAGAAGACTCTACACATGGACATCACCAGATGGTCAACACCGAAATCAGATTGATTATATTCTTTGCAGCCAAAGATGGAGAAGCTCTATACAGTCAGCAAAAACAAGACCGGAAGCTGGTTGTGGCTCAGATCATGAACTCCTTATTGCCAAATTCAGACTTAAATTGAAGAAAGTAGGGAAAACCACTAGACCATTCAGGTATGACCTAAGTCAAATCCCTTCTGATTATACAGTGGAAGTGAGAAATAGATTTAAGGGACTACATTGAATAGACAGAGTGCCTGATGAACTATGGATGGAGGTTCATGACATTGTACAGAGATAGGGATTAAGATCATCCCCATGGAAAAGAAATGCTAAAAAGCAAAATGGCTGTCTGAGGAGCCTTACAAATAGTTGTGAAAAGAAAGAAGTGAAAAGCAAAGGAGAAGAGGAAAGATATTCCCATTTGAATGCAGAGTTCCAAAGAATAGCAAGAGAAATAAAAAGCCTTCCTCAGCGATCAATGCAAAGAAATAGATGAAAACAACAGAATGGGAAAGACTAGAGATCTCATCAAGGAAATTAGAGATACTAAGGGAACATTTCATGCAAAGATGGGCTCAATAAAGGACAGAAATGGTATGGACCTAACAGAAGCAGAGGATATTAAGAAGAGATGGCAAGAATACACAGAAGAACTGTACAAAAAAGATCTTCACAACCCAGATAATCACCATGGTATGATCACTCACCTAGAGCCAGACATCCTGGAATGTGAAGTCAGGTGAGCCTTAGGAAGCATGACTATGAACAAAGCTAGTGGAGGTGAGGGAATTCCAGTTGAGCTATTTCAAATCCTGAAAGATGATGCTGTGAACGTGCTGTACTCAATGTGCCAGCAAATTTGGAAAACTCAGCAGTGGCCACAGGACTGGAAAAGGTCAGTTTTCATTCCAATCCCAAAGAAAGGCAATGCCAAAGAATGCTCGAACTACCACACTATTGCACCCATCTCACACGCTAGTAAAGTAATGCTCAAAATTCTCCAAGCCAGGTTTCAGCAATACATGAACCGTGGACTTCCAGATGTTCAAGCTGGTTTTAGAAAAGGCAGAGGAACCAGAGATCAAATTGCCAACATCTGCTGGATTGTTGAAAAAGCAAGAGAGTTCCAGAAAAACATCTATTTCTGTTTTATTGACTATGCCAAAGCCTGTGACTGTGTGTATCACAATAAATTGTGGAAAATTCTTAAAGAGATGGGAATACCAGACCATCTGACCTACCTATTGAGAAACCTGCATGCAGGTCAGGAAGCAACAGTTAGAACTGGACATGGAACAACAGACTGGTTCCAAATAGGAAAAGGAGTACGTCAAGGCTGTATATTGTCACCCTGCTTATTTAACTTATATGCAGAGTACATCATGAGAAATGCTGGACTGGAAGAAGCACAAGCTGGAATCAAGATTGCCGGGAGAAATATCAATAACCTCAGATATGCAGATGACACCACCCTTATGACAGAAAGTGAAGAGGAACTAAAAAGCCTCTTGATGAAAGTGAAAGAGGAGAGTGAAAAAGTTGGCTTAAAGCTCAACATTCAGAAGACTAAGATCATGGCATCTGGTCCTATCACTTCATGGGAAATAGATGGGGAAACAGTGGAAAGAGTGGCTGACTTTATTTTTGGGGGCTCCAAAATCACTGCAGATGGTGATTGCAGCCATGAAATTAAAAGACGCTTATTCCTTGGAAGGAAAGTTATGACCAACCTAGATAGCACATTAAAAAGCAGAGACATTACTTTGCCAACATATGTCTGTCTAGTCTTTTTTTAAACCTTTTAAACTGTGGTGTTCATCGCTGCACTATTTATAATAGCCAGGACATGGAAGCAACCTAGATGCCCATCAGCAGACGAATGAATAAGGAAACTGTGGTACATATACACCATGGAATATTACTCAGCCATTAAAAAGAATTCATTTGAATCAGTTCTAATGAGATGGATGAAACTGGAGCCCATTATACAGAGTGAAGTAAGCCAGAAAGATAAAGACCAATACAGTATACTAATGCATATATATGGAATTTAGAAAGATGGTAATGATAACCCTATATGCAAAACAGCAAAAGAGACACAGATGTACAGAACAGACTTTTGGACTCTGTGGGAGAAGGCTAGGGTGGGATGTTTCGAGAGAACAGCATCAAAACATGTATATTATCTAGGGTGAAACAGATCACCAGCCCAGGCTGGATGCATGAGACAAATGCTCAGGCCTGGTGCACTGGGAAGACCCAGAGGAATCGGGTGGAGAGGGAGGTGGGGCGGGGGGGATCAGGATGGGGAATACATGTAAATCCATGGCTGATTCATGTCAATGTATGACAAAAACCACTACAGTATTGTAAAGTAATTAGCCTCCAACTAATAAAAATAAATGAAAAAAAAAAAAAAAGAGGATAGAAACTATCTCTTTAAATGGCTGTTAAGATTAAGAGATGGTTAATGGGTGAACTATTTTTGTTTTGTTTTATTTTAAATAAATTGAATAAAATAAAAAATTTTTTTAAATAAATAAAAAATAAGAAAATAAACTGTGGTGCCAGAGAAGACTCTTGAGAGTCGCTTGGACTGAAAGAAGATCCAACCAGTCCATCCTAAAGGAGATCAGTCCTGGGTGTTCATTGGAAGAACTGATGTTGAAACTGAAACTCCAATACTTTGGCCACCTGATGTGAAGAGTTGACTCATTGGAAAAGACCCTGATGCTGAGAAGGATTGGGGGCAGGAGGAGAAAGGGATGACAGAGGATGAGATGGCTGGATGGCATCACCGACTCGATGGACATGGGTTTGGGTAAACTCTGTGAGTTTGTGATGGACAGGGAGGCCTGGCGTGCTGCGATTCATGGGGTTGCAAAGAGTCGGACAGGAGCGACTGAACTGAACTGAACTGAACTGCCAGGGCTCAGAGATATCACGTCCCCAAGAGCCCATGATAACCTTAAAAGTGAGGGACCAAAACATTGATTTCATGCTGGATACAGGAGCAGAACTGTCAGTAGTAACAAAATCCTGTGGCACCACTGTCCAAAAAGACCACTGCTATAACTGTGATAACAGGAGAAGAGATGATTAAATCGTTTTGCCAGCCCTGAAAATGTCATATGGGGGGGGGGGCACCAAGTGATTCATGAATTCCTCTACATTCCTGAGCGCCCAGTACCCCTGTTGGGAAGAGACTTGCTCTCCAAACTAGGAGTACAAGTGACTTTCTCCCCTGAGGAGAGGCTCACCTTCTGGATGAGCACTATGACTTATTTACTCTCTCTCTCAATACCCTCCCGCCCCCCCCCCCCCCAAGATGAGTGGAGGTTGCATGAGCCTCCGAAGGAAGAACCGAGTGGGCCAGAAGAGCATGCAAGAGAGCTAACTCAATTATTCCCTGAGGTCTGGGCAGAAGACAACACCCCCTCCCCCCAGGCTGGCTAAACATCAAGCCCCAGTGATAATAGAGCTCAAACCAGACACCATCCCAGTTAGAAAGCGCCAGTACCCGCTACCGACAGAGGCCTGGGCTGGCATACTGCCCCACATCAATAGATTGAAACAAGTGGGCATTCTAGCAGAGTGCCAGTCGGCTTGGAATACGCCAATCCTGTCAGTCAGAAAGGAAGGAGGACAGGACTATAGGCCTGTACAAGATCTCAGGCTAGTCAACCAGGCTACTGTGACTTTACACCTCACTGTTCCAAACCCCTATACCTTTAGCCTCCTGCCACCAAGGACTAAAGTTTACACTTGCCTAGATCTCAAGGATGCCTTCTTCTGCATACGCCTCGCCCCAGCGTCACAGCCCATCTTTGCCTTTGAATGGGAAGATCCAGTCGGGAGCATCAAACAACAGCTCACTTGGCTTCCCCCACAAGGTTTAAGAACGCCCCAGCCATCTTTGGGGAAGCCTTGGCTTCTGACCTGGACTCATTCCATCCGGAAGAGTATGGATGTTGGCTCCTACAATACAGGGATGACCTGCTACTGGCTGCCGAGACCAAGGAAAAATGCTGGAAAGGGACAAATGCACTGCTCCAGCTGTTGATGGAAGCAGGTTACCGGGTGTCGAAGAAGAAGGCACAGATCTACAAAGAGGAGGTAAGGTATCTGGGGTTTGTTTTAAAGAAGGACTCAAGGTTCCAGACCCTAATTGGCTCCTATATACTGATGGCACTAGCCTGATAAATCAGGGACAACGGCTGTCAGGTTAGCCAAAGCAGAAGGGGCCATCAAGACTGAAAAGGGATGGTGGGAATTGCCAAGTGGCAAATTATTGGTACTAGAGGACCTGGCACACACTCTGGTAAGCCAAACACACCAAGCGACCCACCTAGGCCATGCTGCCTGCTCATAGGTTAATGCTGCCTCTCGGGTATTCAGACAAAAACCTCCAGGTATTCAGCTGAAAGGCATGCTGCCCCTTGAACACCTGGGAGTGGACTTCACTGAAATGAAACCTCACCAACACTACCGTTACCTGTTACCGGTCATGGTATGTACGTTCTCGAGATGGTAAAAGCTTTTCCTACCTGGACTAAAACAGCATCAGAAGTAGCCCGGTGCCTGCTTAGGGAAATAGTTCCCAGATTTGGATTTCCTACCAGCATTGGATCAGACAATGGTCTGGCTTTTGTAGCTGATTTAGTATAACAAGTAAGCAAAACTTTAAACATCAAATGGAAACTGCACACTGCATATAGGCCCAGAGTTCTGAGATGGTGGAATGAACCAACTAGACACTTAAAGAGACTCTCCAAGTGGATCAGAGACTGACTGCTCCTGGGTGGACTTGCTTCCGACGGCTCTGCTCAGACTCAGGATGACCCCACAGTCCCAAGGCTATTCTCCATACGAAATTGTGTATGGGAGGCCCCCTCCCATAATAAAACATGTGTCAATAAATTTGTCTCAAGTAAGGGGAGATAGGATTTCGCAGCAGGTGGAACTGGGTAAGGTAATAAATCGGGTAACTAAGTTTGTACAAGAAAGGGTGCTGTTCCCCCTTGGGGAACAGATTCATGAGTTTATGCTTGGTGACCAAGTATGGGTCAAAGATTGGAAACTTGATTCACTAGCCCCTCAGTGGAAGGGCCCTTATACTGTTATTCTAACTACCCCTACTGCAGTTAAAGTTGCAGGTATTGCCCCTTGGATCCATCATACGAGGGTGAAGAGAGCATACCATGCAGACCCAGAAAATGTGGAGTGGACTGCACAGAGGGACCCTGCTGACCCTCAAGAGACTAAGATCATCCTTAAGAAGAAGGAAAAGAAGATCCTGGACCAGCCCCTTGAGGATGAAGCTGCATAATCAACTCCTGCTGCTTGGTCTCATCAATGTGCACATTCCTATGCCAACTTCCACAATACCTCCAACTGTTGGGTATGTGGGGCTGTGCCTCTGTCTGTGATGGATGGACTTCCCTGGTGGCTGTCACTGCTCCGCCAAGGAGATTTTAAACCACTCTGCTCTTTTCTGGGACACAATCATAATCTCTCCCTGCTCTCTGGGTGTAAGCCAGACCTGCAGTCAATAGACTCGGGTCATAGGGTTACATTTGATATAAATGCCAATGAAACAAAAGCCTAATCTACAACAAGCCCCGGTAAATCTACCTTATTTACATGCTAGGTGGACATGATCTGTGTTTCAATGGTATGAGTATATTGCTGCCTTATTCGTACCCTCTATAGGGACAACAGATATTATGATTAAAGTACAGGCTTTGACTAATTTCACAAAACAGGCCCCCCTAGATAGAACAAAAGCCATCCAAGCCTTAAATGAAGAGCAAATCCAAATGAGGAAAGCAGCAATTCAAAATAGAGTGACTTTGGACATACTCACAGCTGCTCAAGAAGGGACCTGTGCTATAATTAAGGTTGAATGTTGTGTATGCATTCCTGTCTTATCTGGCAGTGTATCAACTGCTTTAGATGACATGAAATAACCAGGTAAAAGCAATGTCAAATGAAAACATTCCTTTCTGGACTTCGGTCCTATCTTGGGTGAAGGGCGATTGGTGGAAAACTATATTTACCATCATTATAGCTGCCTTGATAGTTCTGCTTTGTGGACCCTGAATTTTACAATGTATTATGAACTTTGTAACCCGAAGGTTGATGTCATTCTCCCAAATTGGCAGTCAGAGAGCCAGGGTGCAATATATCCCTATGAATGATGCTCATAATACAAGTTAAGAGCATCAAGAGGGGGGAATGAAGGAGGAAACAGACAGAGCTGGACTCCATCTTAGGCCAGGCTGTGAACATTAGGCTACACACATGGTCACCCTCCCAACGGACTCTGAACTTTGTGCCCGGTGTCTATAGAAGTGGCATACCAATGGGAAACCAGACCGCCTGATAAAAGAGCCTAAGGACTTGTACTTGGACTCTCCGTTGCCCAAAAGAATATGCTAATTATCTCTGTAACAGAACAAAGTGATAAATTCCATTATGTTTATCGGGATATGACCACAGGCCTATTGATAAACATCCACTGTTTATCTAGTCTTGTGACACATGAATCATGGGTTAACTTTGATCATATCTCTCTTTTATCTTGTCCAGACTAGTTTCAAGGAATTTGGGGAGGTGTGTTTGAGCAAGCACACTTAGGGTATATAAGGTTTTCACACAAACTGGTCGGGGTCCTTGGCTAAGAGGAGACTCTGCCTTGGGCCCACCGGTGTAATAAACTGCACTCCACTATCTGCATTGTCCTTCTGAGTGAGTTTGTTTCCTGGAATGCATGGCTACAACATGAGTTTGAGTAAACTCCAGGAACTGGTGATGGACAGGGAGGCCTGGAGTGATGCAGTCCATGGGGTCACAAAGAGGTGGACACGACTGAGCGACTGAACTAAACTGAACTGAACAGAGAAGATCAGCATGGCCCCTGCCCAAGGATGACATACAAATTCATGAAGCGTCCCATATTTTTAAAACAAACTTATGGTTACCAAGGACAAAGGTGGGGGAGGAGAAAGAATAAAGTATGAGGCTGGGATTAACATATACATGCTACTATATATAAAGTAGATAACCAACAAGGACCTACTGTATAGCACAGAGAACTATGATCAATATAGTGTAATAATCTATAAGGTAAAGAATCTGAAATACATACACACACACACGTATATATTCACACACATTGTATGTATAAGTGAATCACTGTGAACTATAATCAATACAGTGTAATAATCTATAAGGTAAAGACTCTGAAATACATATGCACACACACACATATATTCACACACATTGTATGTATAAATGAATCACTGTGAACTATAATCAATACAGTGTAACAATCTATAAGGTAAAGACTCCGAAATACACACACACACACACATATATATACTCACACACATTGTATGTATAAGTGAATCACTGTGAACTATAATCAATACAGTGTAATAATCTATAAGGTAAAGACTCTGAAATACACACACACACACATATATTCACACACATTGTATGTATAAATGAATCACTGTGAACTATGATCAATATAGTGTAATAATCTATAAGGTAAAGACTCTGAAATACACACACACACACACACACACACATATATATTCACACACATTGTATGTATAAATGAATCACTGTGAACTATAATCAATACAGTGTAATAATCTATAAGGTAAAGACTCTGAAATACACACACACACACACACATATATTCACACACATTGTATGTATAAATGAATCACTGTGAACTATGATCAATATAGTATAATAACCTATAAGGTAAAGACTCTGAAATACACACACACACACACACATATATATTCACACACATTGTATGTATAAATGAATCACTGTGAACTATAATCAGTACAGTGTAATAATCTATAAGGTAAAGACTCCGAAATACACACACACACACACACACATATATATTCACACACATTGTATGTATAAATGAATCACTGTGAACTATAATCAATACAGTGTAATAATCTATAAGGTAAAGACTCTGAAATACATACACACACACACACACATATATACTCACACACATTGTATGTATAAGTGAATCACTGTGAACTATAATCAATACAGTGTAACAATCTATAAGGTAAAGACTGAAATACACACACACACACACACACATATATACTCACACACATTGTATGTATAAATGAATCACTGTGAACTATAATCAGTACAGTGTAATAATCTATAAGGTAAAGACTCTGAAATACACACACACACATATATACTCACACACATTGTATGTATAAGTGAATCACTGTGAACTATAATCAATACAGTGTAATAATCTATAAGGTAAAGACTCTGAAATACACACACACACACACACATATACTCACACACATTGTATGTATAAGTGAATTACTGTGAACTATAATCAGTACAGTATAATAATCTATAAGGTAAAGACTCTGAAATACACACACACACACATATACTCACACACATATACACACACACATACACACACACATACATACATACATATACACACACATACATACACACACATATACACACACATATACACACACACACATATACACACACACATATACTCACACACATTGTATGTATAAGTGAATTACTCTGAACTATAATCAGTACAGTGTAATAATCTATAAGGTAAAGACTCTGAAATATACACACACACATATACTCACACATATATACACACACACACATATACACACACACATACACACACACATATACTCACACACACTGTATGTATAAGTGAATCACTGTGCTGTACACCTGAAACTAATACAACACTGTATCAATAAATCAACTATATGTCAATAAAAATAAAATTAAAATATTTTTAAAAAGCAAAAGTGTGGAATGATCCTTAGCAACCATGAGGACCTTGGGAAGTGCTTAAAAATAGAAGTTGTGGCCATGAACAAGAAATGTGTTCACAGTTGCTATGGGGGAAAAAACAGCAAATATTCCACTGGATAGACTCAGACACTTTAAAAGGCAGATTTCTACATTATGGGAACTTTCCCTGTTTCCTCCTGACTGTACCAAACCCAGGATTGCCCATTTAGCAAGCAGTTGTTCAACCACCCATAAGTCTATAAGAGACCACAATAGGTATTTTGGGAGGCAAAGAAGTAGAAGGTTCTGTCCTTGTTTTCAAAGTGATTACAACTGGTGATTGGGTTGATAACATTCAGAAAGAAAAAATTCGGCTTCCCTGGTGACTCAGCAGTAAAGAATCTGCTTGCTGTTGCAGAAGATATGGGTTTGACCACTGGGTCCGGAAGATCCCCTGGAGAAGGAAATGGCAACCCACTCCAGTATTCTTGCCTGGAGAATCCTATGGACAGATGAACCTAGCGAGTCCAAGAGTGTGACACAACTTAGTGACTAAACTGCCACCATCAAGAACAAATGAGCACCTCCAAGCAATCCCAGGCTGCTGGATTCCAAGCTGAAGACAGCCTGGAATGGAAGGGAGGAGTCAGTAGCTCACAGAGACTTCTTCCAACCTGGGATAATACTGGCTGCTCCTTATTTACCATTTCCCTTCTCTGAGCTTCCATCTCTGTACAATGAGAAACCTAGGGTGTCATGAGAGTTTATAAAGTTGATAGCCCAGAGCAAGAACTGAGTAAGAACCTACTTTTATCATTATTAGCAGTAGCAGCAGCATCAATATAATTATTAAGTAATATCTCCTAAAGTAATATCTCCTAAAAGAAGAATTTCCCAAAAGGTAGGACAGTGTCTTGCGAGTCCCACCCTGGAACAGAAATGCACTTGCCTGCTGTTATCAGTAGTATTTAAGAAAACTGACTACTTCATGAATTAAACAGTTGTTTATTCCTTGTTGGGCTTCCCTGATGGCTCACTTGGTAAAGAATCTACCTGCAGTGCAAGAGACCCTGGTTCCTGGGTCGGGAAGATCCACTGGAGAAGGGATAGGCTACCCACTCCAGTATTCTTGGGCTTCCCTTGGGGCTCAGCTGGTAAAGAATCTGCCTGCAATGTGGGAGACCTGGGTTTGATCCCTGGATTGGGAAGATCCCCTGGAGAAGGGAAAGGCTACCCACTCCAGTATTCTGGCCTGGAGAATTCCATAGACTATACAATAAAGAGTCCGCAAAGAGTCGGACATGACTGAGAGATCTTGTTTTTTGTTTGTTTGTTTGTTTTTTATTACTTGTTTTCAGGCTACAGTCACCACAGATAATGTCCTTTGAGATGCTGAAACCAAGTTCCCAACAAAGTCAACACTACACAAGGTTGGCAGATGCACAAGCAGATACGTGGAGCCATGTGTTTATAATTGGTGTCCACTAGTGGATGATAGGAAGCAGATTGGTGACAAAAGCAATGTGCTCAGATCAAAGTCACCCAAGGAGGGAGGGATTGAATTGCAGAGGCCCCATACAGCTCCCAAGATAGGCCCCAAGCTCGATGATTGCAACACAGCCTGATTTTTCATTGCCTGCAGAAGCCTTTGGGTGGAAAGCCCATTGCCCATGGAGCTATGCTGCTTGCAGGAGGAAATTTTCTCTAATTCTTCCACCCAGAGAAGGCAACATCCCATAGGCTTTACCAAGAAGGGAAATTGCTTCTACTAGGTCATCAGTATGAAATTGAGTCCCCATTAAACTGAGTTCCCCTGTTGAATTCACAACTAACCTCTCTATCCAAAACGTTATTCTCTTTTTTGCCCCACCCATGCTACCCCCACGATGGAGGAATATCAAAGAAAAGGAGGGGCTGAAACTGAGCAGGACCCTGAGGAGCCCTCCTGAGTACCAAAGCTCCTCTGTGTCCCTTCTTTCTTGTTTACAGAAAAAGGCTTTAGTCTCCCAGACCTTCCCTGAGTTCCAAAGGGCAGGCTCAAGCAGTTAATAATTAGGGAAGTGAGGGAATGCAAAAACAAAGGAAATGCAAAGTCAAGAAACAATAGCTCAGTGACAAAACAGAGTCTGAGTTCCTCCTCAAAGGATATATAACAATCTGATACATATCTTTGAGTTATTTTGCAGGAACTAAGACCCTCAGCCAGGAAGAAGATGGTGACTACATGCTGACCACAAGAATGTAGACTCCAGACTGGGTGGAATCAGAAGCACGATGATGCTTAAAGTTCCCCAAAACTGCACCCTGCTATCTCAACACCAACCAACCAGAAGAAGGTCATGCCCTCTGCAGCCCTCACCCCAAATGTTGCCTTTAAAAACCCTATCCTGAAAGTCATCAGGGAGTTCAGATCTTTGGCGCACAAGCTGTGCATTCTGTTTGGTACCCTACAAATTAACACAGTACATTCCTTCACCATAACCCAAGTCAGTAGATTGGCTTTGCTGGGCATCGGGTAAGCAGATCCAAGTTCAGTTCAGTAATGAATATTATTTTTTTAAAAGTAAGAGGAAAAAAAAAGAAAAGAAAAAAAAAAAGTAAGAGGAAAGAATTTCAGTGACGTAGATGCTCATAAGTTTGCTAGTAAAGTGTCAGTCATTTAAAGTGATAATACCTTTTAAATATTTAGTGTTTTAAATATGTGAATCAACTTCATTGAAATGTGGTAATAATAATGAACAATAAACTTCTGTGGAAACCCCAACAGAAAAATTTCATTCCTCTGCCATGAGAAGGCAGTTTCTTTTAATTAGCACTGAAACTAGGAGCCACTTTGGTATAATGAGCAAGAACTCTGCAGTTCAGAGGAGAAGGGTAGGATCCCAGAGGGGCTGGGGGGCCAGGAAGGTGTTACAAGAGGCAGCCAGGGAGGGGGCAGGAAGCAGCTCCTGAGGGAACACTTGTGTCTTGGTGAGAAAGGTCTTGGCAGTGCCTTCCACACAAGGAAATCCTAGGTCTTCACAAGAAGCTGAAGAGTCACAGTCCTCAGGGTGACCACCTGAAGGTCCTCATAAAAGACCTGCCTTAGCAGAGTATCCATACCCAGAGCTGGCCCCCTTCCCTGATTTATCAGACCTCCATGTGCAGCCTTGGATCAAGGCACAGAAATGTGGCTTTAGCTGTGATTCCTCATGGTCAGGAATACATGTCTCCAGCTCCAAAAAGAGCCTGCTTGCCTCTCTTCACTGAACAGAAAATCCCTCCTTTCTCAGAGACTCAGGCTGGCCCCACAAGTTGTCCTCATATCCCCATTTGCAGCCTCAAAAAACCTCATCTCAAACTCTTTCCCCAAAGAGAAATGCCAGAAACATCCACATCATACTGTAAAGGACAGTTTGCCAAAAAGAATAGTTTTATCCACCCCTCCTTAAGTGGCCTTTCAAATGTTGTTTTTCTCCCTCTGCTGGGTATGAATGAATCACATCCTCTGGAAATACAACCCGTTGAGTAAATCAGCACAATGAAATATCTTAAGAAATAAAGCTAGTTTGGTTGTTTGGTTGAATCATTGGATGGAGGCAGCTTTAGCCAAAGACTTGAAACCCTGGAACAGGCATCTTCTGATACTGATTCAAGGTGAGTTTTACACTGAAGCTCAGGTATTTGTCCAAGTGAAAGGGCAAGTCAACTTAATATAGAGCCCTTAATCAGTGACTCATTTACCTGAAAAATTGAAGAGAGTCAAAGTAATCTGGGAATTCAGCCTTAGGAGCAGCATGGCTGAAATTCCTTTTAAAAGAACAATAGTAGGGAGCTACCAAGGAGAGGTTGTATGTAGTTCAGAACATCCTTCATCAATGTGGTGGAAAAATTAAAGAGATTTAGAACTCTGCATCCAAAGATATATAGATATATAGATAGATAGATCGATATAATTATTTTATGGTCACACAGTTTGCCCCTGTGTTTCAAACTGATGGACTAATTGGGCATTACTGGGAAGGTGAGTAAAACTGGGGACAGTTCAGGAAACTGGGTGAGGCCCATCTGCCCTATGCAAATAAATAATACTCCCAGACATGGGCAAGACTTTCATTCCCTTCTAACACTAGAATGCACTCCTGGATCTAAGAATGAGAGGCAGTGGGGTCACAGTGCCATCTGAGAGAGATGGCGTAAACCAAGTTACTCTTCCCGTCTGTGTGTCACAGCCAAAAGACACCTGGCTGAGTAAAGGGGGTCGCAAGTACCAGAACACAGGTGAGTGCTCCCCGGCGCCCCCTAATTGATGGAAGGGAATTACAAGTGTCAGTACTCACTGGGCACAAAAAACACACCAAATCACAAGAGAAAATTTCTTTTCTTTTCTTAGCTAGAACAATACATCCCTCCAAACCACAATCCCTCAAATTTCATTCCAGTCAATATCCTTTCAGTCCAGTTCAAGCTGTGGCTAGGAATTCAAAATAAATAGTGCTGATTTTGAGAGCCACAAAACTTTGCACACAAGAATAAAGTCAGTTGTTATTGTCAGGGGAAAAACTACATACATCTTTGGTTCAGAAGGTAAAGAATATGCCTGCAATGTGGGAGGCCTGGGTTGGATCCCTGGTTCAGGAAGATCCTCTGGAGAAGGGAATGGCAACCCACTCCAGTATTCTCACCTGGAAAATCTCATGGACAGAGGAGCCTGGCAGGTTACAGCCCATGGGATCACATAGAGTTGGTTATGACTGAGCTAGTAACACTTTCAGGGGAAAGATGGGGCTGAAAGTCAAGTGGTACAAAATGGAAAACTTCCTCTTTATAAGGGCAGTCAAAGTGAAAGTTGCTCAGTTATGTCCGACTCTTTGTGACCCCATGGACTGTAGCCTGCCAGGCTCCTCTGTCCATGGAATTCTCCAGGTCAAATTATGGAGTGGATAGCCATTCCCTTCCAGGGAATCTTCCCAACCCAGGGATCAAACCCAAGTCTCCCACATTGCAGGTGGATTCTTTACTGTCTGAGCCATCAGGGAAGAGCAGGTAGGTTGGTCTTAATAAGTTAATGACTGATCAGTTCAGTTCAGTTGCTCAGCCATGTCTGACATTTTTCGACCCCATGGACTGTAGCACACCAGGCTTCCCTGTCCATCGCCAACTCCCGGAGCTTGCTCAAACCCATGTCCATCAAGTCGGTGATACCATCCAACCATCTCATCTTCTGTTGTCCCCTTCTCCTCCTGCTTTCAATCTTTCCTAGCATCAGGGTCTTTTCCAATGAGTCAGTTTTTCACATCAGGTAGTCAGAGTTTTGGAGTTTCAGCTTCAACATCAGTCCTTCCAATGAATATTCAGGACTGATTTCCTTTAGGATGGACTGGTTGGATCTCCTTGCAGCCCAAGGGACTCTCAAGAGTCTTCTCCAACACCACAGTTCAAAAGCATCAATTCTTCGGGGCTCAGCTTTCTTTATAGTACAACTATCACATCCACACATGACTACTGGAAAAACCAGAGCTTTGACTAGATGGACCTTTGTTGGCAAAGTAATGTCTCTGGCTTTTAATACCCTAAGTTGGTCATAGCTTTTCTTTCGAGAAGCAAGCATCTTTTGATTTCATGGCTGCAGTCACCATCTGCCGTGATTCTGGAGCCCAAGAAAATAAAGTCTGTGACTGTTTCCATTGTTAACCCATCTATTTGCCATGAAGTGATGGGACCAGATGCCATGATCTTCATTTTTTGAATGTTGAGTTTTAAGCCAGCTTTTTCACTCTCCTCTTTCACCTTCATCAAGAGGCTCTTCTGTTCCTCTTCACTTTCTGCCATAAGGGTGGTGTCATCTGGATATCTGAGGTTATTGATATTTCTCCCGGCAATCTTGATTCCAGCTTGTGTTTCATCCAGCCTGGCATTTCACATGATGTACTCTGCATATAAGTTAAATAAGCAGGTGACAATATGCAGGCTTGACATAATCCTTTCCCAATTCGGAAACAGTTCATTGTTCCATGTCCAGTTCTAACTATTACTTCTTGACCTGCAGACAGATTTCTCAGGAGGCAAGTTAGGTGGCCTGGTATTCCCATCTCTTTAAGAATTTTCCACAGTTTGTTGCAACCCACAGTGAAAGACTTTGGCATGGTCAATAAAGCAGAAGTAGAAGTCTTTCTGGAATTCTTTTGCTTTTTTTGTGATTCAACAGATGTTGGCAATTTTATCTCTGGCTCCTCTGCCTTTTGAATCCTTGCTTGGAGAATTTTGAGCATTACTTTGCTAGTATGTAAAATGAGTACAGTTGTGCGGTAGTTTGAATATTCTTTGGCATTGCCTTTCTTTGGGACTGGAATGAAAATTGACCTTTTCCAGTCCTATGGTCACTGCTGAATTTTCCAAATTTCCCGGCATGTTGAGTGCAGCACTTTCACAACATCATCTTTTAGCACTTGAAATAACTCAACTATTTGAGGAATAGGTGAGTTGATGGAGGAATTCCATCACTTCCACTAGCTTTGTTCATACTGATGCTTCCTAAGGCCCACTTGACTTCACACTCCAGGATGTCTGGCTCTAGGTGAGTGATCACACCATTGTCTTTATCTGGGTCATTAAGATCTCTTTTGTATAGTTCTTCTGTGTATTCTTGCCACCTCTTCTTAATATCTTATGCTTCTACTAGGTCCATACTGTTTCTGTCCTTTATTGTGCCTATCTTTGCATGAAATGTTCCCTTGGTAGCTCTAATCTTCTTGAAGAGATCTCTAGTCTTTCCCATTCTGTTGTTTTCCTCTATTTTTTTGCACTGATCACTTAGGAAGACTTTCTTACCTTTTGTTGCTATTCTTTGGAACTTTGCATTCAAATGGATATATCTTTCCCTTTCTCCTTTGCCTTTAGCTTCTCTTCTTTTCTCAGCTATTTCTAAGGCCTCCTCAGACAACCATTTTCCTTTTTCCATTTCTTTGTCTTGGGAATGATCTTGATCACGAACAGAGATCATTTTGTCATTTTTGAGATTGCATCCAAGTACTGCATTTCAGACTCTTTTGTTGACTACGATGTCTACTCCATTTCTTCTAAGGGATTCCTGCCCACAGTAGTAGATATAATGGTCACCTGAGTTAAATTCACCCATCCCAGTCCATCTTAGTTCGCCGATTCCTAGAATGTTGATGTTCACTCTTGCCATCTCCTGTTTGACCACTTCCAATTTGCCTTGATTCATGGACCTAACATTCCAGGTTCCTATGCAATATTGCTCTTTACAGCATCAAACCTTGCTTCTATCACCAGTCTCATCCATAACTGGGTGTTGTTTTTGCTTTGGCTCCATCCCTTCATTCTTTCTGAAGTTATTTCTCCACTGATCTCCTGTAGCATATTGGGCACCTACCAACCTGGGGAGATCATCTTTCAGTGTCCTATCTTTTTGCCTTTTCATACTGTTCATGGGGTTCTCCAGGCAAGAATACTGAAGTGGTTTGCCATTCCCTTCTCCAGTGGACCACATTCTGTCAGACCTCTCCACCATGACCCGTCCATCTTGGGTGGCCCCACACAGCATGGCTTAGTTTCATTGAGTTAGACAGGGCTGTGGTCCGTGTGATCAGATTGCTGGTTGTCTGTGATTGTGGTTTCAGTCTATCTGCCCTCTGGTGCTCTCTCTCCACACCTACCGTCTTACTTGGGTTCCTCTTACCTTGGGCGTGGGGTATCTCTTCACGCCTGCTCCAGCAAAGCGCAGCCACTGCTCCTGACCTTGGATGTGGGGTAGCGCCTCTCGGCCGCCGCCCCTGACCTCGGGCGTGGGGTAGCTCCTCTCAGCCACCGCCCCTGACATTGGGGTAGCTCCTCTCGGCCGCCGCCCCTGACCTCAGACGTGGGGTAGCTCCTCTCTGCCGCGCACCATTGCAGCCGCCTCGCTCATGCACCATCACTTTGCTTCTCTGAAATTTCTAATGTTTCTGTGCTTCTAACTGTCAGTGGTATAAATGCTGTAAAATTCAACGTCTTAACATGGTAGGGGGAAATGTCAGTGACCTGGCCCCTGACTGCAAGCTGCTCTCATCCTGTACCATCCTGGGGTCATATTTTACCCTCAGAACCATGTAGGAGTTTGCTGCTCCCCCGTATCATGATGTGCTCACCTCCATGCCTCTGCTCACATGCTCCCCTCCACACCTGTCCCTATTCTTTTCATCTGTCTCAGATCTACTTATCCTTTGAGAATTTACTCAGCTCTTACACCTATCAATTCTCCCTCTCACCCCAGGCCTCATCAGTTTGGGAAAGTGCTCCAGGTCTTTGGAACTAGGTCTAGGGGAACTTGAATAACTGGGCCAGTTGTAAGGGCAGGAATTCAGCTATGAGAAATCAGGTAGCCTTAATCACTGAAAAGAGGTGGAGCCCCAGGGCAAGGGGTCAAAGAGATTCCAGCAGCAGGGTTGGTTTCATTTTCATGGTTAATATTTATTGAGCACTTACATGACACACTCTTTGCAAAATGTTTTACATATTTCAATTAACTTAATCCTTACAAAGAGGCTATAAAGTAGGGACTACTATTGTTCTTGTTTTATAGATGAGGAAGTTGAGCCATAGAGAAGTTTTTCAATACCTGGTTTCATAACCTCTCCAAGGTCCCTCAGCAAGTAGGTGGTGAAAGCACTGCCTGGCTCCAAGTCTAAGCACCTAGCCAAGGCTGCATAGCTTCCTGCACAATGATTTACAGACATTAAGCTGGTCATAATTTGGACATGACAGCACCTAGATTCATCAGGTCAGCCAAGAGATGAACTTCTCTTTATCCCTTAAAGCTGAATATTTATTTGCTCTGAGATCCAAACTCATTAAGCAACTTTTTAATTAATGTTAATACCAAAAGGCACCAGAACTAGTGGGAGGCCTGGATCACAAATATAAATATTCATGTAAAAAAAATTCACACTCTTGTAAATAGATAAAAGTGACTTTCTGATTTACAGATAATCTCTCTTGTACCTGATCAGATTGACTCTGCTCAAGACAAAGTCTGCATGTAATGACATTCACTCTGAGAGAACATATTCTGAGCCATAAAACATACCTTAACAATATAAAAGAATAAAAATTATATAATACCTGTTCTCAAGCCACAATGGAATTAAACCAGAAATTAATAATAGAAAGGTAGCTGGATAATCACCAAATACTTGAAGATTAAATGATATATTTCTAAATAAATCATAGGCCAAAAAAGAAATCTCAAGACAATTTTAAAATATTTTGAAGAAAATAAAAATGAAAACACAAGTTATCAGAATTTATGGGAGTTTGTGAGAGCAGTTCTTAGAGGGAAATTTATAGCATTGAATGTATTTATTAGAAAAGAAGAAAGATTCAAAATAAATTATCTAAGCTTACACCTTAAGAAACTAGAAAAAGATGCAAAACTTAAACCCAAAGTAAATATACATAAGCAAAAACTTTAAAAAGCAGGGGTGGGGGAGACTTCCTTGGTGGTCCAGGGGTCAAGACTCTGAACTCCCAATGTACGGGGCCTGAGTTTGATCCCTGGTCAGGGAACTAGATCCCACATGCCACAAATAAAGAGCTCACATGCTACAACAAAAAATCCTGCATGTCACAGCAAAGACAGAAGGTCTCACACGCTGCAACTAAGACCTGGCACAGCCAAATAAATAAAACTAAATGTAAGAAAGAAAGAAAGAAACAAGCTAAAGAGTCATGAAAAGACATGAAGGAAACTTAAATGCATATCACTAAGTAAAGAAGTCAATCTGAAAAGCTGACATACTATTTGGTTCTAACTATATGACATTCTGGAAAAGGCAAAACTAAGGAGACGGTAAAAAGGTCAGTGGTTACCAGCAGTGGGAAGAAGATAGAAAGGATGAAAAGGCAGAGCACAGAGTATTTTTAGGACATTAAAACTACTCTGTATGATACTATAATGATGGATTCATGTCATTATACATTTGTCGAATATACAAGAGTGAAGCCCAGTGTAAACTGTGGACCTCGGGTGAGTACAATGAGTCAATACAGATTCATCAATTGTAAAAAATGTACCACTCTGGTAGGGGAGACTTATGCACATGTGAGGACAAGGGATATATGGAACTCTCTATACTTTCTGTTCGGTTTTGATGTGAACTCAAAGTTGCTCTAAAAAATATTCTATTTAAAAATACCTAGGTTCTATATGCACTAAGCTGAGAGATATATAATACATATCTTAGGGTGGGAAACATAACCTACCTGCCTAATATGCAGAAATAAGTTCAGAGAATTAGGCAAAATTAGGAGACAGAGGAATATGTTCCAAACAAAAGAACTAAGCAAAGTGGAAATACTTAGTAGAATTCTAAGTATTTAAATTTGTTAAGGTTTGATTTATGACCCAGGATATGGTCTCTCTTGGAAAATATTCTATGTGCATTTGAAAAGAATGTGTGTTCTGCTGCTAGATGGAGTTTTCTATAAAAGTCAGCTAGATTTAGTTGGTTAATGGTGTCGTTCAGCTTTTTAATCTTATTGACATTTTGTCTATTTTTTTTAATTACTGAGAGAAAAACGTTTATCTCTCCAACTATAATTTTCATGTATTTTGAAGCTTGCTGTTAGGTAATACACATCAGAAAATTTTATTTTCTTGGTAAATTAGCCTTTTTATCCTTATGCAATATTCCAGGGCTTCCCAGTGGCTCAGTGGTAAAGAATTAGCCTGCCAACACAGAATTCAATCCCTGGATCAGGAAGATCCCCTAGAGAAGGAAATAGGAACCCACTTCAGTATTCTTGCCTGGAAAATACCACAAACAGAGGAACCTGGTGGGCTACAGTCCAGGGGGCTGCAAAGCACCAGACACAACTTGGTGACTAAACAATAACAGCAAGGTTCCTTTTCATCCCTGAATTTTCTTTCCTCCAAAGTGTGGTTTGGTGTTAATATGTTCATTCCAGCCTCCTTTTTATTTAGTTTTTGCATGGTATATCTTTTCCCATCCTTTAACTTTTAGGCCACCTATAGTATGGATGTGAAAGTTGGACTATAAAGAAAGCTGACTGCCAAAAAATTGATGCTTTTGAACTGTGGTATTGGAGAAGACTCTTGACAGCCCCTTGGACTGCAAAGAGATCCAACCAGTTCATCCTAGAGACCAGTCCTGGGTATTCATTGGAGGGACTGATCTTGAAGCTGAAACTCCAATACTTTGGCCACCTGATGCAGAGAGCTGACTCATTTGAAAAGACCCTGATGCTGGGAAAGATAGACAGTAGGAGGAGAAGGGGATGACAGAGGATGAGATGGTTGGATGGCATCACCGACTTGATGGACATGGGTTTGGGTGGACTCCAGGAGTTGGTGATGGACAGGAAGGTCTGGCGTGCTGCAGTTCATGGGGTCTCAAAGAGTCGGACACGACTGAGTGACTGAACTGAATTGAAATAGTATTGCATTTGAAGTATTTTGTTTACATACAGCATATAGTTTAAACATGCTTTTTTAATATAATCTAGCAATCTGTTTATTAATTGGTATATTGAAAGTATTTACATTGAGTGAAACTAAAGATATGCTTGGATTTGTTTACCATTGTATTACAGTGTTCTTTTTGTTCTCTTATTTCTCATTTTTCTGTTTCCCTTTCTTGCCGTTTTATTTTTTTTGGGGGGGGGGACATTATTTGAGCACTTTTATTATTATATTTTATTGCTGTATTGCAATTTATAGCAATAAATATTACTCTATTTTATCTATTTTATTACTATTCTACTCTATTATGATTTTTAACAGTATCTCTCTATATAGTTCTTTAGTGAGTAGTTGCTCTAAGGATTACAAAATATATACTTTTTTACAATCTACTTAGACTCAATACTTTGTCACTTTTATTGGAAACTTTAACACCATAAAGTCCCCCTTCCCCTGCCTTCTTTTTGCTATAGGTATTATCATAAATATCACATATACTGAAAACTTCATCAGACCATGTTATACTTTTGCTTTCAACCATAAAATGTATTATAAAAAGCCCAAGAGAAGAATAGTCTATGCTATCTATCCAAATATTCACCAATTCTATTCCTCTTTTTCATTCTTGATGTTCCCTGCTTCCTTGTGGTATCATTTCCCTTCCATCTGTAGAATTTAGCAATTCCTTTATTTTACTTTCATCCCTGAAAGTTATTTTTGCTATACACAAATTCCAGACTGACTTTTCCTTCAGTACAGAAAAATGTACTACTTCCTTTTGATATCTATGATTTCTGATGAAAGAATCATAGTCATCAAATCACTGTTTCTCAAGGAGGGATAAATCAGGTACTTGGGATGAACATATACACACTACTATTAATATATATATATATATATATATATATATATATATATATATATATAACAGATAACCAACAAGGAACTACTGTATAGCACAGGGAGCTCTACTCAATATTCTGATAACCTAATGACAAAAGAATGTAAAAGAGACTGAATATATGTATAACCAAATCACTTTGCTGTACACCTCAAACTAACACAACATTATAAATCAGTTAGACTCCAATAAACTTAAATTTTTTAAAAAATCACTGTTTCTCTCTAGCTGTTTCAAGAATTTTTCTTTGTCTTTGATGTTCCAGAAATTTAGGTATGATGTGTTTGGCCATAGAGTCCTCTGATTTTTGTCCTACCTGGAGTTTACTCCACTTCATAACTTTGTAGGTATGTGTCTTTCTCCAAATTTAAGTTTTCAAACATTTTTTAAGCATCACATTTTCTTGTCTCCTACTGAGAGTCTGATGACACAAATACTAGACCTTTTGCTATTGTTCCATCAGACCCTGAGGTTCTGTTCTTTATTATTTTCCATCTTTTTTTTCTCTGTTGTTCAGATTGGGTAATTTTCAATAATATGATATCAGGTTCACTATTTCTTTCCCCTATCATCTTCATTCTGTTACTGAGTCTCTCCAGTGAATTTATAATTTTGGTTATTGTGTTTTTCAGTTCTAAAATTTTTCATTTGGTTCTCTTTTCCATCTTCTATATCTGTTTTTAACTTTGTTTCCAAAAGTGCTCATAATTGCTCCTTTGAGCATATTTATAAAATCTGTTTTAAAGACTGTCAAATAATTCCAACATCTGTATTATCTCATCATTGGCATCTGTTGATTGTCCTTTCCAAAACAATTTGAGACTTTCATAGTTCTTCATACTTCAGGTAATTTTGGATTGTATCCTGGACATCTTTAATATTACTTTATATGACTCTGGGTCTTATTTAAATCCCATCAGAGAATGTTAATGGTTCTGTTTTAGCAGGCATTTGACCTGGTTAAGTTCAAGTCATAAGTTTCAGCTCACTTTCTGGGTGTTGTAGTCACAACATCAACTCAGACTTCAAAGGCTTTATGTGCTATTCAGATATGTCCTGTACTTGTGTCACCCAGAGATTATTCTGGAACAAGGCAAGAAGTCTGTCAGCTCAGTTCTCATAGCCTTTGGAAGACTAATTAGGGGCAGACCCACTATGCACAGGTTGGAGACCAGCCCAGAAAGACAAACAATTTCATGGGATCCATTTCCTGATCTCTTCCTTCTCCGCTGTCTCCCTAGTACTGTCTGGTTTCTTAAACCTCCTGTTTTCAGTCCATCAGCCAAAAGCCTCTCGCTTCTGTGACTGAGTCACATCAGATGTTCAAATGACAAGAGGCCAGACAGAGGTAGGGAGAGGAGGTTTGGAACTGCAGTTCCATCAGATGAAAAATGAGGGTCCCTCTTCCTCAGAATTTTGACTCCTGCGGTTTTCCACACAGGCTGCTTTGTTGTCATTGCCCCCACCACAAAATTGCCTGGGATCTGGGCTGAAAGTAAATGCAGAAAAAGGAGAAGGAAAAGAAAGAGGGTGATTCCCTCAGTCTCTGAGTTTTAAGAGTTCTTTTCGGCTCCTCAAGCCAGAACTAAAAGAGGTTTCCTGGGTCCCTCTCTGTCTGTTCCATAAAGCTTACTTCTGAATTTTGATGTTATGAGATCAGGCTAGAGATACCTGAGGAGAGAAAGAGAGTAAACAGACTGCCCTGGTGGTACAGTGGAAACAGGTTCAATCCCTGGTCCAGGAAGATCCCACATGCCACTGGGCAACTAAACCAGTAGGGCACAACTACTAAAGCCCATGCACCTAGAGCCTGTGCCTTGCAACAGAAGAAGCCACGGCAATGAGAAGCCTGCCTACTGCAACTAGAAGAGTAGCCTGCACTTGGTGCAACTAGAGAAAGCCTGTGCACAGCAACGGAAAACACAGTGCATTCAAAAATAAACTAATTAATTAATTAATTTTAAAATATTAATTATTTTTTTAAGGAAGAGGTGGAAGTAGTGACAGATGTCCTCTTCTTGGGCACCAAAATCACTGCAGATGGTGACTGCAGCCATGAAATCAGAAGACTATTGCTTCTTGGCAGGAAAGCTATGAAAAACCTAGACAGTGTGTTGAAAAGCAGAGACATTACTCTGCTGACAAAGGTCCGTACAGTCAAGGCTATGGTCTTCCCAGTGGTCATGTATGATTGTGAGAATTGGACCATAAAGAAGGCAGAACACCAAAGAATTGATGCCTTCAAATTGTGGTGCTGGGGAAGACTCCTGAAAGTGCCATGGACAGCAAGGAGATCAAACCAGTCAATCCTAAGAGAGATCAACCTTGAATATTCACTGGAAGGATTGATGCTGAAGCTGAAGCTCCAGGATTTTGGTCATCTGATGCGAATGGACAACTCATTGGTAAAGTAGCTGATGCTAGGAAAGATTGAGGGCAGAAGGAGAAGAGGGCTTCAGAGGACGGGATGGCTGGACGGCATCACTGATGCAATGAACATGAACTTTGGCAAACTCCGGAAGCTGGTAAGGTCCAGGGAGGCCTGGCATGCTGCAGTCCATGGGGTCACAAAGAGTCGGACACGACTGGGCAACTGAACAACAACAACAATATATAAATATAGATAGATAGATATAGACAGAGAGAGAGAGAAGAGAGGGTAAACTCTCTGCTAGTTTGGTGGTACTTCAAAGTCTGATATTATTTCCCGATCTGCCTACTACTGCAGAAGGAAGGAAGGAGCAATAGGGCCATCCTTTGAAGAGACTAACCAGCCACTTACAGGCAAGCTGACTTAATTCAACCCTTTCAACCCTCCAAGGGGCAGCAATGCATGCTGACTAGTAACCTTCCTTTTATAACTTCCCTAGGAACATAAACTATTCAGTATCCTGAAGGAGATATTCCCAGAGTATACTATACCAAAAAAGGTACATCCAAATGGCTCAGGAGCTGAAGTATAACCAATGCTGTGGTGTGCTGCCCAAATCCCTGCATTGACTCTAAAACACCCATTCCTTCCGCCACTAGGCCTGCTGGGACCTGATGCTGCTCAGCGAGTCAGTCCGAGCATTGCCCTGGAAAGGCAAGCCAAAAAACTCACATTCCTCAAGGCCACACACTATCCCTGGAGTTAGCTCACATCCAGGGATGGTCAAGATGAAGAGAACAAAGTGAAAAGCCCAGCAGTCTTGATACAAGGAAGGACAACTCTGCAGAGCCCTCTCTGCTCATGAGAGTTCCCTGGGGAATTAGCTGAATCTTTTATTTAACCCTTTCCTTTCCCCAATCCGACTTCCTTCACTCCCCAACAAGCACTGATTGGAGGACACCCTCCAGTAAGCCTCCTGCACACAAACTGTCTCAGAGTTCGCTTCCCAAGGAATCTACCCTAAGACATGTATTAATACCATGGCTGAGCATGATAGTCCCCTGCGACAAGAACTGGTTCAGAAATGGGCACATGACTCAAATCAAGTTAATAGGAACTGAAGGGATTTGGTTCTGGGATATTCTGGGTAATTTTCTTACCACTGGAGAGAACCATAGGAAAAGATCATTGCCCTTCCAAACTAAACCTGAATAGGCAACCTCCAATTGCTACTGACAAGTGTATTTTGATCCCCAGGTCATCCAGTCCTAGACCAAAGTTCATACCATGATTGACAGATGGTGAGATGGAAAGAGGCTGAGGCCCAATGACATCACTGAGTCACAAAGCCAATGGACCCCTTTTTAGATTTCTCATCATATAAGCCATACATTTTATCATGGAAGACAGGTGTTTTTTTTTTGGGGGGGGGGGGGTCTGCTTGTTTCTGCTGGTGGATGGGTGTTCAGTCATTCAGTCATGTCCAACTCTTTGCAACTCTATGGTCTGTAGCCCTCCAGGCTCCTCTGTTCATGGAATTTTCCAGGCAAGAATACTGGAGTGGGTTGCCATTTCCTACTCCAGGGGATCTTCCCGACCCAGGGATGGAACCTGGGTCTCTTGCATCTCCTGCATCAGCTGGTGGATTCTTTACCACTGCCCACTTGCTTCCAAAGCATCTCATTGATCAAGATGTGCATTTTACTGACTGTCTCTTTCTTAACAGCTTCTGCAGGAGGTTTTCATATTCATCAAAAAGAGCTTGAAAAATCCATAACCAAGACAATGGACCAAAAAACTGAACTGTGACTAAGTGCAAGTGGCTGATGATGATTTTCTTTTCCTCCCTTCCTCCCTCCTTCCATTCTTCTTTCTTCCTTTTACTCCCTCCTTCCTTTCCTTTCTTTCTATAGGTAACTGAAAATACATTCTTTAAAGAATGAAAAAAGGAGACCTAATTGAACAAATATACTTCATGTAAAAAAAAAAAATCAATACTTGCAATTTGGTTGAGAAAAATTACCTTAAATTCTGTTTTTAAGATCAAAGTACATCTAAACCATAACCTGCAATTTGGAATATAATTGGAACTTCTGAAAACTCTCTGTAATAGATGAAGACAAACACCTGGTAATTGCAAAGAGTATTTATACACCTGTGGAGGAGGCAGAGAGAGATTTTGCAAAATGACTTCAGAAGGAAAAAGCCTATACAAAAAAAGATATAATTCCAAAAGTGATTCAGTTTGCAATTTTAAAGACAAACAATCCATTACGACAACCCAAGAAAAAGTTACTTATCCCCAAACACATAGTATCTTCACTCAAACTCTGAAGGTCAAAGGGCTATGATTTTGGAAGATGAGAGAGGAGAGTTTTAAAGAAGCAAAGGGCTCTGCCACACTTGTCCTGTTTCGAGATTCAAGGATATGACAGTGGAACCCTAGTGCTCTGATTTTAACAACTGTGAGAGTCTCTTGTGTCTGCTTAATTAATCGTGTTCTCTTCTTCCCTGTGTGCATGTGTGCCTGCTAAGTAGCTTCACTCGTGTCTGACTCTTTGCGACCCCATAGACTGTAGCCCACCAGGCTCCTCAGTCCATGGGATTCTCCAGGCAAGAATACTGGAGTGGTTTGCCACTTTCTCCTCCAGGGGATATTCCCAACCCAAGGATCAAACCCACATCTCCTGCACTGCAAGAGGATTCTTAACCACTGAGCAATGGGGGGAAGCCTTCTCTTCTTCCTTAGCACTTGTCATTTCAAAACTGTTTCCTCAAGCATCTAAATACAAAATCTAATGACTCTATCATTATGGATAACAGAGAAAGCACAGGGCTGGACTTGGGAGAAAGGCTTTAATCCAGGGTCCACCCACCAGCGAGTTGGGTGTCATCAGTCACATCACTTTCCTCTCTGGGCCTTCATTTCCTCATCTGCAAAACAATCCCTTTGGTCTCCATAATTACAGATTTCTGGGGAAATAAGAGGATCTGCATAAATGCTGGAGTGGCAGGTGGCAGTTATAACCCATTCTTCTGTCCACTCCACTCACCTGACAGTTCACAGCTCAAAGCCTGAGCCCAGTTTATAACCTGCAGTATGTCAGTCTGTTACAGGCAAATACCCAAGATAAAAACAACAATCCTCTTCTTCCAACGCTGTATTCAACCTCTACTTTACTTCTGGTGGCTTGAGAGCCCACATCATCACTGCAGAGGAAAAATGAATCAAACACCCGTGTTCACTTTCTGTTTCACATTTTAGAAATGATTCCAGTGGTGGCAGTATGTTGAATATGACCGATTTTGTGGAAACACAGGTTAAGGTGGTGATGATTAGGTGCTGAGTGAACGTGGAGTCCTTTGGGGGGCATATTAACAAAGCTGGGTCTTCGAATGTGTAGAAAAATAAACTCAAAAAAAAAAAAAAGAAATAAGGAAAAATAAACTCAGTTGCCTTAAGTGCTTACCCTAAACATCCAGTAAGGTTATTGGGCTAAAACATCAAAGACAACCTCATGACTCATAAGACCAGGGCTAGAAGGACTGGCTCAGAAATACAGCCAACATGAAGCAGCGGCAGGGACCCATGGAGCACTCTGCAGGCCACCTGGCCTGGACAATGCCGAGACTCAGCATGAAAGAGCAGAGGGAGACAGCAGCTGTTCTAGACTGATGCCTACTAAAGAAATACAGCAGCAAATGCAAGGCATTAACCTGGACTTAACATTCTGGAAATGATTTAGGAAAATTGATAATGGACTATGTATTTGATATTATTGAATTACCCTTTTCTTAGATGTAGAAATAATATTATGATTATTGACCAGGAAAGTGAAAATGTCTTTGTTTATAAGAAATGTATTATTTAGAATCATATAGGAATGAAATGTCATGATACCTGTATACTACTTTTGAATGGCTTACAAAAGAAGTGTGTGTATGCACATGTGTGAGGACATTAACAGACAGTGAAACTAGAAGGCCAGTTGTTTAGTCATTAAGTTGTGCCTGACTCTTTGCACCCCATGGACTGTAGTCTGCCAGGCTCCTCTGTCCATGGGACTTTTCCAGGCAAGAATACTGGAGTGGGTTGCCACTTCCTTCTCCAAGGGATCTTCCCAACCCAGGGATCAAACCTGGTTCTCTTACATTGGCAGGTGCACTCTTTACCACTGAGCCACCTGGAAAGCCCAGAAGACCAGTACAAGAGTGTTAATAACTTTGTCCTTTCAATTTTACTCAGATTTTGATTTTCTAATTGAAGACAGGTATACAACCCAACCAGATTTAGAGAGCATGTAGGGCTCCAGGAAGTCTCATGGCTGCAGACTCCCAAGATTTTTCCCAGGAGCAAGCTTGTTTCCTGGACTCCTACTAAAAATCATACTAACCCCTGTTGGAGCCAAATACATAACTTACAATTGCTAAGAAAAGGTATGGAGGAAAACATTATAAACCCCGCTCTACCAAGGAGAAAACCGAAGCACACCCAAGTCAGCCACCTCACGAGAGGTCTCTGAGGGAGGCACGTTGATATTCTGCCTGGATACCCTGGAGTCTCTCTGCCCAGTTCTGTGTGCCTTCACTCCCAAAAGCTCTCACCTGCCACCTTCTTCACAGGACTAACCTGGGTCTGCCAGAACCTCTGCATCCAGACTCCAAACTCGCAGAGCCCAAAGAGCTAGGGAGTCAATGTCTCTCCAAGACCCAGACCTACCACTGCCTCATCAGTTTCAGAAGACTAGGAATTCCTTCCATTTCAGCTTTTTTCCCAGAAAATAAATCCTCGTCTCATTGTTGCCATTGCACTTATGAAGTTCAACTGCATATTCCCAAAATCAAACCACTTCCTTCCCACACATCCTAGTATCCCACACACAGGCTTTTCGTTTCATCCCACATTCTCTGGGTGGCCACAGATGAGCAGGGCTCCCAGATAGTCCCCATAATTACAGACTTACACTGTGTTCATGTGAATAGCGAGGCCACCAGATGTCTAAACCCAGGACAGGCAACCAGAGGCCTTAAGACACCTGGTTCTTCATTTATTTAGTGCTTATGAATCTCATGGAACATGCTAGGTATGCACTTTCTGAAAGAATCTACCAAGTTTATGATTTTTTTAAATAGAAACCTTGGAAGGGGGCTTGGAGGTCATTCCAGTCCACTTTCAGTGACAGGAGGCTCAAACTTCAGCAGGACAGCTGAGTCTGGATTGTGACCATCTAAGTCATCATGAAGTTCTTCCTTATGAGGAAAGGGTGTGGTCATTAGTGCTTAGACTTTGAAGAATCTATCCTCACTGTTCAGCTATTTCTTGTGCTTCCTTCACAAATCTGGGCTGAATTCCAGGACTAAGACTGACCTGATAACCATCTACTCTCTGTGTTAAGTTCTTCTATTTTCAGGAGGTGATGCCCAAAACGTGTACAGAGGGTACGAACTAAGCAGAGTAGATGCAAGGAGGGGTACACTGCCCTAGGGTTCCAGGGGATCCTTCCCAAGCTATGCAGGTATGAACCTGCAGGTAGCTGGACTGTGTGAAGGCCCCTTGGCAGCAGAGGAGAATTCAGATGGAGTTTGTGACAAAAGTTATTTGTCATCAGGTACAGAAGCATTTCCATATTTGATAGTCACCACAGCCATATCACTGTGCAGTGTGCAAACATCAGTTCTGGTTGTTTTAACTGCAGGAGAAATAGAACACAAATACTTTGAAACCATGAAAAAGAGAAGGTGAGAATGAATGAATGCAAACATAAAAGACAGCCCTAGACACAGACATCTACAGTCTCTCTCCCTCTCTCTCTTCACATGCACACACAATTAGATAAACAAGTGAAGTTCCACATCCATGGCAACTAGAAAGAATTTGTGGTCAATCTGTTTGCCCTCAGCTTTAAAACTTCAGTTCCCTCAGGCTGTGTTTTAAGGCCTTCTAGAGAAAGGCTATTGTGGTTCTTTGTACTGCTGAGGTTCCTGGCCAGCCAACTAGTCCTAGACCTCTGCAAAATGTGAAACATTATTTATCAAACAGGGTGGAAACTGGTCAAAGCAGGGAGGAGAGCACTAAAGATAATAATATTATCTAAGAGAACACTAAAGGGGAAAAATCTACCCTGAGCAAGATAAGCCAGGAGGGACACAGCGGCCCAGAGAACAGAGTTTTCCCAGCCAGGCTATCTAGAAAATGCTCCCAGTCCTTGAACCCTAGAATCATCCCTGGTCAGCAGAGTCCACGAGGACTGACACTGAAGTCTTACTCCTCAGTCAACAGCTGCTGTAGACAAAGCAGGAGCAAGACGGCGAAAGGAAAAGGAGCGCTGACTTTAGAGACGGATTCAATCGTGCTTCTCAGCTGAAGTGCATACAAGGTGTTCCACGTTGTCACTCACTCATAAACTGTTTAAAAACAAACTTACAGTTACCAGGGGGAATGGAGGGAGGGATAACTGGGAGATTGGGATTGACATATACCCACTACTATAATAAAATAGATGACTAATGAAGACCTACTGTGATCTCTGCTCAAAACTCGGTAATGACCTACATGGGAAAAGAATCTAAAAAAGAGGGGAATATACAAGCATGCTGCAGTCCATGGAGTCACAAAGAGTCGGACACAACTGAGCGGACAGAATAGCAACAATGTATATGTGTAACTGATTCACTTTGCTGTACGCTTGAAACTAACACAACACTGTAAATCCCACACGCCAATAAAAATTCCTTAAAAGTAAAATCTACACACAATGAGAGATTAACTAAACAAAGAATGATCCATCTGGCCTGGAGGTAAAAACCTGTGCAAATTCCAGGTGAGGATTTCCAATCATCCAGTCAACACAGAATGTAAACCCTCACCAGGAGAGCTCAAAAACTGCACATGAGTGACATAGTTCACTTCTTTCTCTGTGACTCTCCATCACACCAAACATTCACATGGATCTAAGATTTATCTCCAACAGAACTGTCACAGGAAAGGATTTTCCTGATTTCAGAATGATGCTATTATAACAAGAAAAATGAAATGACCATCAGGTCATTTGCTTTTTCTTGATGACCTCAGAGACAGGAATAATGCCAGGGGCAGCTGTCAAATGTGCATTTAGGGTGATCGCACTAATAGATAACCTAAGCAAATTTAACCGCGCCACTGGTTCTGTGTCAGGCATTAGACAACCTGGAGCAGACAAATGTAGGAAAAATAGCCATGAACCTATGAAAAAATGTGGGAGTGCTTGACCTTCTAGTCTTCTCTTCCTTTCAGGAATGTGAAGTGGAGTTTGTACAAAAAAGGAGCCACTCACTGACACCAGCGTCAATAGAAGAAAGGGCAAGGAGAATCAAGACTTTCAAACTTGACTCTCGCCTCTAAGATAAAGAAGCTGTGCTGAGACTTACACAGAAAGGCAAAAGCTGATCATTGACTTTTGGGAAATTCTTCACAGTCCCTCCTGGTAATGAGGTAGTTGCACTGGATGGAGCCCACCACAATATTCACCCTTGTTTCCAGGTGGTTCTTGTGAAACAGCATAAAAGTTCTGACGTGATACTATGTCCTACGCGAAGATCCTCAGTAAATACACAGTCATTTTCAGTATTTTAATTTAAATAACCAAGAACTCACAACTTTCAATATAGTTTGTTTGCTGTTTAGTTGCTCAGTTGTGTCCAACTCTTCTGCAACCTGATGGACTATAGTCCACCAGGCTCCTCTGTCCATGGAATTCTCTAGGCAAGAATACTGGAGTGGGTTGCTGTTTCCTTCTCCAGGGGATCTTCCCAACCCAAGGATCAAACTCACATCTCCTGCATTGGCAGGTGGATTCTGTTATGCCCGATGTCCGAATCCCCGAGCGGGAAGAGAGAAGGCTTCCAAGACAAGGCAACTCGCAAAAAGGGAAGTTTATTACTGACTCGAGCCAGGGCTCCTGCTACATCCAACGCAGTGGTGCAGGGTCAGAGAGCCCCGAGCCCCAGCTGTTACACCAATTTATAGGGTGAACATAAGCAGTTGGTAGCTGGCTTAAGCAGATTGGTTACATGTTTGCAAAGCAATTTTATTGGTCCAAACTTTCACAGGCTTTTGTTCAAACTTAGGCGTTCACGGGCTTTTCAGCTTTCCCTCGATATGTTCCCTTTTGGGCGCCTGTTGATTGGCTGGCTCCAGGCGGCCTGATGGGGGTAGGGAATCTCACCATTTCAGGGAAAACCAAAACTTAGGTCCGGGCCGCCTGTCACAGTGTTAGCCCTGGCAGCCTCACATTCCCCCCTGTCTCTGTTTCTATGGAAGGCCCAATCATGGGTCTTCTATATCATCTGTGGGGACAGTTGAATATTGAGATCTGAGTAACATTAGGTGGACAGACAGGCAGTGTGTTTTCCCTAACAACTCCCCCTTGAGAGATTTCATACTCAAGATGCTTTTTGGGAATTGGGGGGGAGGTCTCTTTCTTCTGTAACTTCTTCCTGCTGTGCCTGGGCATAGGCCTGCCTAGCAGAGCAGAAGTCTCTCTATACCTGGCCTAAGTTGGGGTGTTTTATATCTGAAACCAGCTTTTACTCTTGTAATAACAGCAACTCAGTTTGAAACTGTTGGCGCCTCTCAGAGGTAAAATAGACAGGGGCCAAACAGGAGACCTAACAGGATGGTCATCACTGGTCCCCAGAAACAGGAGGCACTGCTGGGATGATTGGCTGGTGGTCAAGCAGCAGAGCTGTGTTCTAGGAATCTTGTGTTTAGTCTGAAGTTACCATCTTCCACCTGGGTGGGGGCTCCAGTTCTGTAGAAGAACTCAAAAGACATTGTTTTGAGAATGGTGGCATCTAAGCCTGATACGACTCAGAAAACTCAAGTGTTTAGCAATACAACGTCTAATCTGAAATTACACCCATAGTAACACCTGGTTATTTCCCAGGATGTCTGAACCATAGCTGAGTACTCTATTTTGACTTTTAATTGTAAAATTTTTCTTTAATAGCCAAAGCAGATGGCACCATTAATGATGTCAGTGTTTCTCTAGGTATGAAAAGATGCAAGAATTGGGACTCATAAAATCTCCTGAAAAGATCTAACTATCTGAAGGCCTGTTCTGCCAGTTTTTCCCAGAGCACGGAATGCCTCCTTCTTGATCTTCACCCTGAACTCCTTTCAGGGCCGTTGAAAGTCAGCAGTTGCAGTGGCCATGATATAATCGCTGTAGATGTAGATGGCAAGTGTCAATCTTCAGTTGGCAGAGCCCCTTTTTGTTTATAAACTTGACCACTACTTTGAGGGGGGCATTTCAGGACCATTTTATCCCATGGTGCTGAGAATGTCCATTCTCAGGTTTGGCAAAGATTTTGTCGACTGGCCACTCAATGTGCTGTTACTGGACTAGGCCATAAAACAGTATCTAAAATTCTCTGGACCACCTGTCTTACTAGCCTCTTGGTCCAGGAAAACACTCCCTCTTGTTGCTTTTTCTCATATCTAGAGTTACACTGTCATCATCATTGATCTCATAGGGAACTATATATTATTTTATCAGAGGCCTCAGTCACACATTTGGCACTGTAAGAAATAGTAATTTTGTAAAACAGGTGAAATACAAAGAACATAGCCAGCAGTACTAGTAAAGTCACAAGTAAGACTTAAGAGCTTCCATTAGATGTAGCCCAGTATATCCCAGGTCGTCTGACTTAGTCTACTCTGTACGAATCTTTATCTTTCAGGGAAATTATACATTGGCACCACCATTTATAAGGCACACAGCCCAGTTTTCTAGTGTTACTAGACTGATTATCTTTAGTATGATTTAATTGTTTTTAACACAGAGGAGACTTTAAACCTAAATTACCATAGCCTGGTGTTATCTATATAAATCTATCTCATAATTGTGGGAGATTTCTTTTTTTTTTTTTTGCTAAAACTTTTCTTGTTGCTCTGATTGAGCTTGAGGAATAGAAAAAGGCTCAAATTTATAGCCAGAGTCAGAGTAGGTATTATTAATTGGCCCAGTGAGGGGATCCCGTCTGGTAGTATCATAGTGACCTGAATATGACTATAAATTTTTTTAAGTAAATTTCCTCAGGGCCAACCAGTTACAGTCTTGTAGTAGAGAAATTTACCAAGGTAACCCAGAACTAGATACAGGTAATTGGCCACAAACCGAACAATTGGATTGATTTCTAAAATTGGCATAGAATCAGGCCTATGATAGAAAAGCATTTGATTTATATACAAAGGTCCAAGAAGTTAACAGAACACTATAAACGATCATATGAATCAGGTCCAGCATCTTGGACAAGCTGTCTACCTCTGAAGTCGTTGTCTTCTCATCCTGGTGTACTGTAGTTTCTCTTGTTTGAGCATCATTTTAAGGTGAGATCAGGTCAGCTGTCTTCTCTATAGACCAATCCAGTGTAGGGGCCTTTGGAAGTGGGAATTAATCTAAGAGTTAATTTCCTTTCAGTTTCATTGTGCATGAGCTAGTTAAGAGTACCTGATAAAAAGTCCTTCCATCCAGGTTGGAGACAGTATCTTAAATTATGTCTTTTTCTAGTCCTGGTTGCAGGTCATGAGGCATCTGATCTTCATCCAAAGAAAAATTACTGAGATAAGCTTCAGAAACAAACTTTCACATTAATATCACATAACAGAATTGATCATAGACTTTTTATTTTGCTGAAACACTTATAGGATCTCAGACTGAACTTTTAATATAAAACAGGGCTGGGAAACTCACACCAAAGGCTTATCACAGATTTTGCCTAACAAATCTAGGTGAACTCTTCTCTTTTAAGGTCTCAAAAATTCCTTGAGATTTTTGTACCTGTTAGTGAGATAACCTTTTTAGCTCATTTGATAAACTTACTGGAAACTTAAGAGTTTCAAATTTCTGGAGGAGTCAGATAGAGAGAAAATATAATTGTTTTGTTTATAACGTGTAATTTTACCAAATTATTTTTATAATTAGTTTGAGAGGAAGGTTTTCTCTACTCCCGGAAAACACACAATTTAAACCTGTAATTTCTTAAATAGAAACCATAAAAGTTATAAGCATATTGGCTGGTTCATTCAGTCCTTTGTTAACTTTTGTGAAGTCATCCGGTTTTTCACAGAATACCAAGACATATCAAAATGTTAAGAACTCCATATAATTTCTAGGATATCTGTATTAGTAATTTTTCATACATTATAACATGAGCGGATTTATTACTCATTTGATAATCTTTTTCATGTAATTTAACCAACCAAATAAACAGTTTAATATCTCTCTTTGGGATGTTTCAGGGGCCCTCTGAAACACCCCAAAGTTAGCTAGATGTCAAAGGAACTTCAAAAGAATTTGATTCAGAAAGTTTTATCAAAAAGATCAATTAAAAGCTTTAGAACATTTGGTCAGATTTAGTCAATGTTGATGGGTGTATCATTTAGCTTGTTGATATGTCACAATGGGCGCAAATACCAAGGCTCAAGGTCTAGTGAAAGTCAGCTCCGCCATCTTGGACCTAATTGGCTCTAACCAGTTTTCTTATGACCGTGTCATTCTTAACAAAATCCATTTATTTAACTAATTGTAATCTAATTTTAGAAAATCCTGATCATGCATAACTCTTTTTAGTATTTTCTTTACACTTTTTTTTTTTTTAATGAAAGCACACTTCTTGCTTTTCTTTAGCAACCAAGAGCTAACTTTTTTTTTTTTCCTTTTTTTTTTTTTTTTTTCTTTTTGGTCTTGTTTATCTCACAAGACCTCCAAAAATTATGTAGAACTCTCCCATAGCCCTCCTAGAGGGCCGGGGGCGGGGGGGGGGGTGACCCCAACTCTAACTCTTATATTAGCATTTTATAGATTGGTGAGCATAAATACCAGTGATAATTTTTAAAACCTTTGTTTTCTTAAAACATTTTAGGATGGCATCAAACATTATTCATTTATAGTCCCAAATCTCTTTAGTTTTTCTGTAAAAGGAAATCAGTGTTTAGTAGTAAATGTTTCAAAATCTTATTTCATTTGGAAATGACCTAATTATTTAATAGACTTCCAATACTTAGTTTAGCACAACCCTTAGAAATTCAAGTTACACCAATCTGGAGAGACTATTTTAAACAGATATTCTTAAAGAATAATTATTCTTAATAGAGTTTATATACAAACTCATACCTCATTTACATTTTTAGAAGTTTTTTTACTCAAGGTAATTTCCTTGTCAACAAACTTGTAACAGGTATAATATTTAACTTATATTAAACCTAGGTACAATGAAAATATTTCACTTGGTGTTAATTACTCTAAGACATGTCTATATTAGATAGGTCAACAAACAAACATTAATATCAGGTATTTAATACTGAATATTTCCCAGTTCACCTAAACCTGGAATTTATTGTTTAATTTAGACTTATTTGATTTGTAAGCTCTTACCCTTTTTTAAGCCAATTAAATAGAGCTCATTCACAAATTAACCTAAAAATATTTTCCAGAGATAAAGACATACCAAAACATATTTAGACAGACACAGTGTAAGATCTATCTTCATTTTCTAAGTTTGGTCATGAATTAGATATTACAATATAAAATTTAAATAAATAACATTTTTAAAGGCTTCTTGTTTTCCTTTTCTTCTCAGTCTCAGGAGTTAAAGATGGTCTAGATGAGTGTTCTTGAGAGCCCTGGTCTCAAGGCACAGGGAAAGAAAATCAAGTTTTAACAAAATGGCGGCAGGTCTAAATGGTGGCCAGACAAAGCAAAATAGCCATCACAAATCACAACACAGAAGAGAGTTAAAACACATATAAACCTGGCAGTCCTCATCAGACACTCTCTTAAATACAAGAATACAGTCTCTCAGAAAACCTTCTATAGAGACACACAACTTCAGATGTTTTCAAAGATTTCAAAAGGAGGAAAGGAAGCCAGGTTGAAAGAAGGAGGAGGACCAGAGACAATGCCGGCACACACACAAACACAGAGAGCTGAAGACAAACACATGGACAGACAAACGTCAGCCGATAACATAGCGCTGGGTTTTTGGGCCCCCTGAATTCTCTTGCCTCCCAGTAGCAGGTTCACCTTACTGAATGGCGTCCACTGTTCACCAGACTTGGGGTCGGGAGAGGAACTTTCCTTCCCGCAGAGCCGGCTGCCTTCCAGCGCGTCGGCTGGTCTTGGCCTTATGCTGGCTGGAATGTTTAATCCGTTCCCCCCTTTATAGAAAGCTTTCTTCTGTGCCAGATACCTTCCTGCTTCACAGCAGGGCCTTGGATTTACACTGGACTTTCCTGTCCTGCCTGAGCACCAGTGCTATTATTTATCTTTCCCCTCTGTCTTGCAAGCGTTCTTTTCTCCCGGTCAAGGGATCCCGGACGAGCCCCCCAAATGTTATGCCCAATGTCCAAATCCCCGAGCGGGAAGAGAGAAGGCTTCCAAGACAAGGCAACTCGCAAAAAGGGAAGTTTATTTCTGACTCGAGCCAGGGCTCCTGCCGCATCCAACGCAGTGGTGCAGGGTCAGAGAGCCCCGAGCCCCAGCTGTTACACCAATTTATAGGGTGAACATAAGCAGTTGGTAGCTGGCTTAAGCGGATTGGTTACATGTTTGCAAAGCAATTTTATTGGTCCAAACTTTCGCAAGCTTTTGTTCAAACTTAGGCGTTCACGGGCTTTTCAGCTTTCCCTCGATATGTTCCCTTTTGGGCGCCTGTTGATTGGCTGGCTCCAGGCGGCCTGATAGGGGTAGGGAATATTACCATTTCAGGGAAAACCAAAACTTAGGTCCGGGCCGGCTGTCATAGTGTTAGCCCTGGCAGCCTCACAGATTCTTTACTGCTGAGCCACCTGAGAAGCATAGTCTGTTTAGATAAGAGGAAATATTACAATCAACTAACTTGGACTTCAAGGAGGATGCTTCCTAGGTGGGTCAATATGAAGAAGGTCAAGTTCATTAAAATGTGCTAGGAATTTCAACCTTAGATACTCAATTTGCCATGAAAAATACTACTCAGAGTATTATAGCTTAGTATATAGTATAATATATACTAATAATATAATATATACTATAATATATACTAGTATAGTACATAGTATAATATTGTACAATTATAGTATTATACTATTATACCTGCAGATAGTACTTTCAGAAAGATGTATTTTTTAACTACATATTGAGTAAAATTCTAAACATAATCAAAATCTGTTCCAGAAACTCAATATTTCACTTTGGACAATAAAGAACTTTAAAAAGTATAAGTTTAGGGACTTCCCTGGTGGCCCAGTGGTTAAGAATCCACCTTGCATTGCAGGGAATGTGGGATTGATCCCTGGTCAGGGAATTAAGATCCCACATCCATGGGGCAACTAAGCCCAGGAGCCACACGTGGAGAACGGGCGCATGGCAATGAAGGTCCTACCTGAGGCATCAAAAGTCCTCCATGACACAACTAAGACCCAACTCAGCCAAGTAAATAAATAAACATACTTTTTAAAAGGTATAGATCCAGAAAGAACTAGTCCAGGTCTCAACAATATTTGTTTTTTTTTTTTTTTTAAGAAACAAATAAGACTACCTCAGCTATTGATTCCTGATTATTCTACAAGCTCCAACTGCCCTGGAATATCTTTTCCCCTCTGACCACCTGAGACAATGAAGACCTCACCCTGTCCTGAATTTATCCTATGATTCTTATACTCATAGCCCAGTATGCACTATGTGAAGTCACGTTTTTGTCTTGCTGTTGTTCAGTAGCTGAGTCGTGTCTGATTCTTTTTGACCCCATGGACTTCAGCACACCAGGCTCTTCTGACCTTTACTATCCTCTGGAGTTTGCTCAAATTCATGGCCACTGAGTCAGTGATGTTATCTAACCATCTCATCTTCTGCTGCCCTTTCTCCTTTTTCCTTCAATCTTTCCCAGCACCAGGGTCTTCTCCAATGTGTAAACTCTTCACACCCTTATGTGTGAATATGCTTATTAAGAGTTTGATCCCTGGGTCAGGCAAATCCCCTGGAGGAGGACATGGCAACTCACTCCAGTATTCTTGCCTGGAGAATCCCATGGACAGAGGAGCCTGGTGGGCTACAGGCCATAGGGTCACAAACAGCCAGACACCACTGCAGCGACTTAACATGCATGCACACACACTTATTAAGCATGTGCTTCCTTTATTAAGGGCTTCCCTGGTGGCTCAGACAGTAAAGAATCTGTCTGCAATGCGGGAGACCTGGGTTTGATCCCTGGATCAGGAAGATTCCCTGAAGAAGGAAATAGCAACCCACTCTAGTATTCTTGCCTGGAGAATTCCATGGATAGAAGAGCCTGGAGGGTTACAGTTCATGGGGCAGCAAAGAGTCAGACACAACTGAGTAACTAATACTCACTCATTCACTCACTGATTCATTAAGTCTGGGATGGGGTTTGAGATACTGCATTTCTGACAAGCTCCCTGGCCAAGTTGGTGCTGATGGTCTTGGGACCATACTTTTAAGCACTCTTGACTACATTGGTTAAGAAATTGAAAGAATGTGGGCTGATCCCAAAAGCATGGATCTGATTGAATGCTAAAAATGAACATCCTATAACAGAGGTATAAGGTTATAAATTCATCAAGGACAAACATCTGCTGTGGTCATCTCTGTATCCTCCACTACCCAGCACCATGCCTGGTGCATGGTAGATGTCTATTGGGTAACCGATTGATTAGTGCTACTGGGGGCCCCAGATAGAGTCCAGAGAACAATGGGAAGTAGAGAAAAGAGTATAAGACAAGAAGGGGAATGAGGAAGGGGAATGGGACAGAGAAGGAAGAAAGCCACATGTGGAGGACCTGATCTAGAATCTGGAACACTGTTACAGGAGTCCTCTTAGTGACCTCAATGACACAGCAGGCCTAACTCAGTCCAAGGCAATCCCCTGATTCCAGAAAGGTGTGGCTATAAAACAACCTGAGAAGCACCTGTCTGGTTGATAAGAACTTAAAGGAGTGAAATTAATCAAAACCTGCTCTCAGAACATTTCTGATGTCTGTGGAACAAGACACTGACGATTTCTCAAACACGTCAGTTGAGTAGACTTTTCATGCCAAGATAATTTCATATGAGAATTCAGCCTCCTCCAGGCTATTGATTAGACCAAGAATCAACATTTTTTGGGGAGGGAGATAAACAAGAGTTACACCTTTGCTGAAGTGCTGCTGATCTGTATACAATGACACTACCTGATTGGGTAACTGGACAGTCCCTGTAAAACTGGGTTGCTGTGCTCCATGCCCTCCTGGCTTCATTTGAAATTCTCCCCTGCCAGAGATATCCCTAGAGTTACTGGTTGACAAAAATTAAATGCCATAGCCTAGGAGGGCTAGAACACTTGCCCTGTTTTTAGACGTTAGACAGTCCCCTTAAGGAAAGTCCCTGAGGCCTGGCATGATGCAGATGTAATATTCTGATGAATTGTATCTGACAGGCCCCAATTCCTGAGATGCCTGGTACTTCTGGTTTGACTTGGATCGAGTCCCAACCCTTTAAGCTCTTCTGTGGCTCCCAAGTTGCTGGCTATTCTTTGCCCCCTACTTTCTAAGGTTTCCTGGGGTTGCTGGGCTGCAGGGAAGATAAAAATGTGCTTCCTGTTTGTTTCTGTTGCTGCTCAGCACTTGGCACTTGGTCTGGCCGTGCTGCCTGGTGGCTTGAGCTCAAGTCTGAACTTCCCAGAAAAACATACAAACAAAAACATCATTCTTACACTTGATTTTCAAATCAGATTTGATCTGATTTAATGACAAAAGAGGAACATCCTATAGCAAAGAGTTTAAATCATTTGCCCCTGAAATATTTATTAATACAAAAAATCAATCCTACCATAGAGAAAAAGTATATAAATTCCAAAAGTAGAAACAGTACAGATAACATTCTCTGATATCAATACAATAAAATTATAAATTAAAAGTACAAATACAGCTCTCTGATCATAGAGCAAGCCTTCAAGATAGCGCCAAAGAAAGATAAGAAAGTTAAGAAGTCAACCTGGAAGTTTACTTTGGATCTTACTCATCCAGTAGAAGATGGAATTTTGATTCTGGAAATTTTGAACAGTTTCTACTGGAGAAGATTAAAGTGAATAGAAAGACTGAAAATCTTGGGAAAGTCATTCACATTGAACACTTCAAGAACAAAATCACAGTTGTTTCTGAGAAACAGTTCTCTAAAAGGTATTTGAAATACCTTACCAAGAAACAGCTTAAAAAGAACAATCTTTGTGATTGGCTTCATGTGGTTGCATCTGACAATATGAGCTTTGTTACTGCCAGATTAGTCAAGATGGAGATGAATCTGAGTCTGAGGACTAGATGAAGCCATCCTTTATAGGGCTTCACTTGCTAATAAAACAAATGAAGCATACAAAATAAAGAAACATCTTGAAATGGACCTTTAGTTTATCAGGGAATAAAAAACATTACCCTGTATGCTAAGCATTCATCTCTTTTATTTAAGTGTATGCTGTTTATATGGTGCTGGCTTTCCTTAAACACTTTTCCCTTTTAAATTTTTATTGGAGTATAGTTAACTTACTATGTTGTGTTACTTTCGGGTGTATAGCAAAGTGAATGAGTTATACATTCAATCGCTGGGATGGGAGGAGAAGGCAATGGCAACCCACTCCAGTACTCTTGCCTGGAGAATCCCATGGATGGAGGAGCCTGGTAGGCTGCAGTACATGGGGTTGCAAAGAGCTGGGCACGACTGAGACTTCACTTTCACTCTTCATTTTCATGCACTGGAGAAGGAAACGGCAACCCACTCCAGTGTTCTTGCCTGGAGAATCCCAGGGACAGGGGAGCCTGGTGGGCTGCCGTCTATGGGGTCACACAGAGTCGGACACAACTGAAACAACTTAGCAGCATCAGCAGCAGCCTGGGATGGGAAGATCCCCTAGAGGAGGGCATGGCAACCCACTCCAGTATTCTTGCCTGGAGAATCCCCATGGACAGAGGAGCCTGGCAGGGAACAATCCATGGGGTCACAAACAGTAGGACATGACTGAGCAAGTAAGCACACAGCGCGCGTGCACACACACACACACACACACACACACACACACACATACACACACATACACACACACACATACACATACATACACACACATACACACACACATACACACATATACACACACATACACACACACACACACACACAGTGTATATATGTCAGCCTCAGACTCCCAACATATCCCTCTCCCTCAAGTCCCCTAGTAACTATAAGTTTTCTATATTGGTGACTACTTCTGTTTTGTAAATAAGCTTTTATCCGCCCTTTAAATACTTTGTATATAAGTAATACTTAAATAGCTTATAGCTAGTGGAATTTCTTTCAGGATTTCTGCAATGTACTGATTTTACAGATGTTCTCAAGTTAAATTATATAGTGAAAAAATGAAGCACAATTTTGGGTATAACTATGTAATAAAATAAATTCTCAAAAAAATAAATGTACAAATACACAAAATTAAGAATGAGAAAGACATGCCTCGGAGTAACTAAGCTTGTGAGACAGGACTACTGAGCCCAGCTGCTACAACTACTGGGCTTTGCATGCCCCAGAGCCTGTGCTCAGGACAGAAGAAGCCACCGCAGTGAAAAGCTCACACTATAACAAAGAGCAACCCCTGCTTAACTGCAACTGGAGAAAGCCCACGAGCAGCAATGATGACCCACCACAGCCAAAAAATAAAAGAAAGAAAAAGAAATCCTAGAAAAAAGAAAAAGAATGAGAAAGTACTATCTAGCACACGGATTGTGTGTGTGTGTCTGTGCTTAGTCGCTCAGGCATGACCAACTCTCTGCAACCCTTTGGACTGTAGCCCTCCAGGAGCTATACTCAATATCCCGTGACAAACTATAATGGAAAAGACTATGGAAAAAAATGTAGCCTCTTGATGAAAGTGAAAGAGGAGAGTGAAAAAGTTGGCTTAAAGCTCAACATTCAGAAGACTAAGATCATGGTATCTAAGATCATGGCATCAGGTCCCATCACTTCATGGCAAATAGATGGGGAAACAGTGGAAACAGTGGCTGACTTTATTTTGGGGGGCTCCAAAATCACTGCAGATGGTGATTGCAGCCATGAAATTAAAAGACGCTTACTCCTTGGGAGGAAAGTTATGACCAACCTAGACAGCATATTAAAAAGCAGAGACATTACTTTGCCAACAAAGGTCCATCTAGTCAAGGCTATCGTTTTTCCAGTGGTCATGTATGGATGTGAGAGTTGGACTGTGAAGAAAGGTGAGCACTGAAGAATTGATGCTTTTGAACTGTGGTGTTGGAGAAGACTTTTGAGAGTCCCTTGGACTGCAAGGAGATCCAACCAGTCCATCCTAAAGGAGATCAGTCCTGGGTGTTCATTGGAAGGACTGACTGATGCTGAAGCTGAAACTCCAATACTTTGGACACCTCATGCGAAGAGTTGACTCACTGGAAAAGACCCTGATGCTGGGAGGGATTGGGGGCAGGAGGAGAAGGGGACAACAGAAGATGAGATGGCTGGATGGCATCACCGACTCGATGGACATGAGTTTGAGTAAACTCTGGGAGTTGGTGATGGACAGGGAGGCCTGGCATGCTGCGATTCATGGGGTCGCAAAGAGTAGGACATGACTGAGCGACTGAACTGAACTGAACTGAACTGAAGACATCCTCCAAGACACAGAGACTAAAGAGTTTTACAGATGAAGTCTTTCCAGTCTTCAAGGAATAAATATTTAAATGTTTGTTAACATTTCCAGGGGGAAAAGTGTAAAACTCTAATTATTTGTACAAAACCATGTAACACTGATTCTAAAATATAACTGAAAAATATATATCCCAATTTTTATCTTATAAATATTGACACAAAAACCCTAAATAAAGTATTACAAAATAAAATCAAACAATATTTTAAAAGACCATAACCCCATGACCAAGGACAGGTCAATGCAATGCAATTAGCAATGCAAAATTAGTTCAGTATCAGCAAATCATCATGGTTAAAGGTCAAAGGAGAAATACAATTTCTTTGCCTGAATATATGTTGCAAAGACATTTGTAAAATCCAATATCAACTGTTTTTTAATTTAAAAAGTAGGAATCAAAACAAAAACCCAACATTCTGCATAAGACTAACATTCTGGATTTCAGCCTGGGGCCTTTTCCTTGGGCAGCTCTCTCAGCTGCAGGAGGAGGGGCTGCTCCTTATATCTGCTATTTCTATGTTCCTAAGAGTTCTGTTCACTTCTTACTAGCCAATTCCTTCTTACTCCAATCCTCTGTTGTAGTTAACAGGTATTTATATGAAAAATTCCCTGTTCACCTTATTGTGTGGTTTCTCTCCTTTGACTGATACACTAACCAAAATACCAAATAAGATTCTTGTGAACTGGATACAATTATTCTAAAGCTTTTATGAAGAAATAAACAACTGAGAATAGCTTGAAGCTTTATGGAAAATGAGAATAACGTGCAGAGATAGATTTGCAATGAAGCTGGTAAACTTCAGGGTCCCACACCTGCCTGGTCCACTTTGAAGGCCCTGGGAAGAATCGAGCAATGTATCCATATCGATATGCGTGCTGAGTGACTTCAGTCATTTCCGACTCTTTGCAACCCAATAGACTTCCCAATAGGTTCCCAGGCTCCTCTGTCCCTTTGATTCTCCAGGCAAGAATACTGGAGTGGGTTGCTGTGCCCTCCTCCAGGGGACCTTCCCAACCCAGGGATCAAATCCACGTCTCTTACATCTCTTGGACTGGCAGGCGAATTCTTTACCACTAGAAATATCTGGGAAGCCCCCATATGGTTATATGTGTTTATAAAAACTTGGAATGTAATGTATTTTAACCAACTTTGGTTAAGATCTCTATCTCTTTTCACTCCAACTTCCTCTATATAATACTTTCTCTTATGATGGATGGTACCAGAGGGGCCATAATGGAAACCAGATAAGGGAATGTTGACTTGAAGATTCACTGAGTTTAGGTTTAATGGATATATTTATGTGATATCCAGTCATTTTGTATATAGTTAAACTCATTGTTGCCATCTTTGTATAGGTATGGCTGCTAAGAATATTTCTGCTGTCTGTTACACCAGCTCCCTCAGATTCAGGACATAAAGGTACAACGTGACTATGACAACATCAACAATCAGTTTATTGATTAGGGCCACCATTTTGAAGAAGATACAAGATTAGTCACTGAAATGAAACAACTTAACATGCCCTGAGCTCTTGCAGGTCTAGAAACTTTCTAGAGGTTGATGGACATTGAGAGTCAAACTTGAAGTTTCCTCCAATTTACATGACATTACCAGCGACAAGCTATGAAGCTGAAAGAAATTTTATTTCAATTATAAAAATTTATAAACTTCAGAACTATGCAGATGCCTCAGAAAGATAAGAATAGAACTACCCCCATTTGATCCAGCTAACCCACTTCTGGACATTTATCCAGAGAATACAGAAACACTAGTCCAAAAAATATATATGCAGCCCTATGCTCATTGCAACATTATTTACAGTAGCCAAGATATGGAAACAACATAAGTACCTATCAATGGATAAATGGGTAAAGAAGATGTGGTAATAAATACAGTGGAATACTACTCAGCCATAAAAAGGTGCAATCTTGCCATTTGCAACATATATGGACCTTGAGGTTATTATGCTAACTGAAATAAGTCAGATGGTAAAAGACAAATACTGTATGATTTCACTCAAATGTGGAATATAAAAAACTAATAAATAAACAATAAAGAAAACAGATAGACAAAAAGAACATATAGTGGTTACCAAAGTGGGGAGGTGAAGGTAAAAATGAGGTAAAATGTATGTCGATGAAAGTAAATTTTTGGTGATGAGCATGTTGTAGTGTATATAGAACTAGAAATACAACATTGTAAATGTGAAACCTAAATAATGTAACAGTATGAATCAGCGTTACCTCAATAAAATAAATTTTAAATAAGTTAAAAAATTATAAACTTCAATTATAAAAATGTTTCAATCATAAAAAATAAATTTCATCTAAATATGATAGGAAAAAATGATTTTTTCCTATAGAAAATTATAAAATCATTTGACATGAAGAGATAATCAGAGGACACTGCCAAAAAAAGTAGGGGAAATATAGAAAGATCAGAGGCAATGAATAGAAATATTGCTTTTTCCAGACTTTATGATGTTTGTAGCATTTATGATCATTTAAAACTCTGTAATTTGTGATTTTTTTTTCAATTTTTCTTTTTTGTACTGATTTTATTTCCATAACTTTGTATCCTTTTTGTTAAAACTTCAGGTCACACAAAACCTGTATCAACTTGGTAATGAACTAGTAGTTCTACTACATTTTAGTAGCAATAATAATTGATAACTTTGTCAAGACTTAACAATAAAACATAATCAAGACTAAAGCACATATAGAAATTTCTTTTGAGAAAAGTTGCATTATCTATAAATTGGGGAAAGGTAAAACTATTCATGATAGAATTGAGTCACCTGGAAAATCATTTGGGAAAACAGCAAAAGTGAATCCCTACCTCACTCCTTAGACTAATAAATTCTAGTTGGAGCAATTATTAAAAATGAAACTATTAAGACTCTGGAAGAAACTACAAGAAAACTTGACTTATAACATGAAACCCAGAACCAAATGGAAAAACAGATAGACTGTATTAAAATGTAAAAATTTTACATGCCTAAAAACACCAGAAACAGAAGTCAAGGACAAGAACCAATATGTGAAAAAAATATTTTCAATCTGGTACTTAATAAACAATACTAGATAAAGTACAAAGTCCATTCAGACAACACACAAAATATCAATGAATTTCTAGATGCCCAATCTCCCTAACAATTAGAAGAAACACTACATTATTCACAAATGGAAAAAACTGACCAAAAAAAAGAAATATAAACTAAACCACAATAATAATTAGACACTATTTTCTTATTAAAAAACTGAAAAATATTTTCTGAAATACTCAGCTTTTGATTAAGACAGGGGAGTATATGGTTCTCGCCACATTGTTGGTAAAAGTGAAAATTGATACAACATGTTGAGGGGTGGCACTTTGAATTAACTAAAAACCAAAATCTTTTCTCACCCAGATGCATGGATAGTAATGTATAGGTTGTTAAGGTTGATAGAAACATTGTCTGCAATACTGAAAAACTGTAAACCATCCAAGGATCTATTAAGAGAAGTAAATAAATTAAGATTTTTTTGTTTGTTTGGGTTTTTTTTAAGGATATTTTTATAGTATGGAATACTAAACAGCTGTTTGTGTTTTGTTTTTTTTTTTAAGGTAAAATCTCTGTGTATTCATATGGAAAAATGATCAGGGTACATTAAGTCAAAAATGTAACTTGATACCAAGCAAGATACTGGGGAGCTCCTGGACACAAAACTATTCTGAGTTCCCCAATTCTTTGATTATAGGAGATTCAAGTAGGGAAGGAAGAGTATGGGAGACCAAGGATAAACAGTCAAGAGAAATAATAGTGCAGCCTTCAGGCAAGGTCCTGGTTTCCCATCAGTACAGAAAACAATATTTCTGAGCTGTTTTGCTGATACTGAAACACCCTCCAGGTGGGAGAAGTTAAGGACTAACAATGGTAAGCTGCCGACAAGCACGTAGACCCCAAACTGTCTGGAAACTGTAGGCTGATGATGCTGACTTCTACTTATCTCACCTCCAACCCATCAGAAGAATGTCCACGAGCTGATCACACCCTCTCTGAACCATTCCTATAAAACTCCTCACTATGGATGTGTGATTGAGGGCAATCTCTATAGTCTAGGAGGCTGGAAAAAAGAGTAAGAGGAATAAACTCAGAGGAAGACTCAGAGCTGAAAAATGCTTACTTAGTAAGTAAGAGCCATAAAAGAATTTACAGTACTCCAGTGTTTGGTCTAACATTGACTGCTCCTTTTCCATGAGCTTTCAACTCAATTTTTTTTTTTTTCATTAAAAAATAACTCAAATGGTTAAAAAGAAGTGAATAAGAACTCATTACTCAGAAGATTTTTTCCTTGTTCAGCTTTGGCTATAAGACACCCATCCATCAAAGGAAGTGATAAGTGTATTAACTTGCTCTGTGCAATGGTTACATATTAGTAAAATCAAGGAGAGGCAGTTACATTTAAAATTTTTTAAGACATATAATACATAATAATTCCCTAAAATCCAAATTGAAGTCATGGAAAGATAATTAAAACCCTTAACTATCAAACCTAAGGGGACATTAACACTTCAAACCCCTTTCTTTTTTGAGTTAGGGGATTGGATGAAGGATCAGAAAATCATGTGACTTTTTTCAGATAGCTATTATGATTAAAATTGAACAATAGGCTTGAGGGTGAGGAAAGGCACAGTGAAGTGGAAAATTTCTGTTTTTCTCCTGGACAGGTTTCAATATAATTGCTTTTAAAAAATAAATTTTAAAAAAATCAGGAAAAGCACTCCCAAAAGGGAAAAAAAAAAAAAAACCCTCTCAAACTCATTTCTTTATAAAAACAGTAAGTATTGGCAAAAAGAGTCAAAATTAACTTTTTCATTATTCTGGACATTAAGCAAAGGCTTGTAACAATACAATTTTTCTTGTCTCCTCAAGAAAAATGACTCAATCTCTGTAGGAAAAGAAAATCATGTGCAATTTTAACTTGCCCTATTCCCATTCCCACAGTAATCTTGAAATGTAACAATCTTGCTATCAGCAGCAACCTAGAAATCACTGAGGGAGGCAGAACAGATCTGACACTCCCCTGAAATCTCCATTCCCAAAGAACTGTATTTCTATAACTTATCTGGTAGCTCCCTAGAAACCCCCACTCACAGAACTGGTTTTTATTTGACCTAACCCAGCACATTCTCAGTGGAATAGCCTTGCCCCCACCCCAACACCAGTCCAAAACCATCTTTGGGTGGCCAAGATGGTGGGGTTGGCAGACACTGAGCTCACCTCCCCCACAGGCACACCAAAATCACGATTATTTCCAGAGTTAACGATTTATGACTGGTTGACTAGACTAGAAGAAAAGCTTTTCCACAACTAAAGATATAAAGAAGGAAGAATGAGACAGGTAGGAAGGACAGAGATCCAGTGTAGTCAAGACCCACACACACAGGAAACCTGAGAAAAGGAGGAAAATCACAACTGCAAAGGTTCTCCCCAAGGAACAAAGACTTCAAGCCCCAAACTAGGCTTCCCAATCCGGGGTCCCACACAGGGAAGATGAGCTCCCAGAACGTTTGACTCTGAAGGCCGGGAAAGCCAGAGAGCAGAAGGGAACAGCAACTCCACTCTTAAAAGGATGCACATGAAATTTCACACGCTCCGAGCCCCAGGACAGAAGCTATATGTAAAGGGGTCTGGGTCAGACCCACTTGCTAAACTTGGGGCACCTCCTGGAGAGGCAGGAGACAAGGAGGACCCTCCCTCCCAGCGACATATACACTGGCACTAGCCGTTTTGGGGTGTTCATTCTACCATGAGGACACTGTGCTGGCAAGCCCCATTTTGGACTTCTCCCTATAGCTTGTTAGAACCAGAACCCCGACCCTCCCACTGCTAGGTGGACACCAGTCCTGAGATGACCCAGGCCAAGCAGCTAACTGGATGGGGACACGGCCCCACCCACCATCAAGAGGGCTACCATAGGACCCTCTTGAGCTTCAAGCTGCCAGGGACTCAGCCCCACCCACCAGAGGCCCCAGGATCCAGCTCCACTCCCGTGGGCTAACACTAGCCCCAGGACTCGCCACACCCACCAGTGGGTTGGCACCAGCCCTAAGCTAACCCGGGCCCTGGTCTAACCCACCAGCAGACCAACAGCAGCTCCAGACACTTTGGGCCCCTCAGCCAGCCTCCCTGGGATTCAGCCCTAGCCCGACCCACCAGCAGGTTAACACCAACTCCAGAAAATTCAAGAGCCCACGGTGAACTATGTTGGGACCTGACCCTGCCTACCAAGGCTATTATCAAAAAAAAAAAACAAAAAAAAAAAACCATGAATATCAAGTGTTGGTGAGGATGTGGAGAAAGGGAACGCATGCGCACTGTTGATGGGAATGTAAATTTGTATAGCCACTATGGAAAACAGTACAGTGATTTCTCAAAGAAATGAAAATAGAGCTACCATACTACTCAGCAATTTCACTTCCAGACATTTACTTCCCCGCCAAAAAAAAAAAAATAAACTAAAAACACTAATTTGAAAAGATATATATGCCCACTGTTCATTCTAGTACTATTAACAACAGTCATGAAGGGCACTCCTTGGTGGCTCAGTGGTTAGGACTCCAAGCTGTCACTGCTGAGGTTCAGTCCCTGGCTAGGGAACTAAGATCTTGCAAATCATACAGTGCACCAAAAAAAAATATATATATATAGCCATGATATGGAAGCAACCTAAGTGTTCATCAATAGATGAATGGATAAAGAAGATGTGGTATCTGTATACAATGGAATATTATTCAGCCAAAAAAAATAATTTCATTCTTTTTACTCATCCATTTGTGACAACATGAATGGATCTAGGGATTATGCTAATAAGCGAAATAAGTCAGACAAAGACAGATACTGTGTGATTTCACTTATATGTGGAGTCTCAAACACAAAACAAATGAACAAGCATAACACAGACTAGTCATAGATACAGAGAACAAACAGGTGATTTCCAGAAGGGAGAGGGATGGGAAGAGGAGGGATACAGGTAGTGGAGATTAAGAGGTACAACCTTCTATTTATAAAATAAATAAGTCACAGGGGTCTAATATACAGCATGGGGAATATAACCAATAATAATATTACACTGCTTTTGTATAATGATAGATGATAACTAGACTTCTGATCCTTTTATGATGCATAAAAAATATAAAATCACTCTTATATACCTGAAAATAATATAATATTGTAAGTCAATTATACTTAGACTTTAAAATATCACAAACCCTCACTGGCAGAAAAGAATAAAACCAAACAACAAAACCTCAGAAAAATCCATGGCAATGAACATCCCAGGTGCCTATGATAGCAATAGGAGTTGGGCAAATAAGGGGCTGTTGAACAAAACATTTTAAAAGAAAAATCTGGTGAATAAGAAGTTTTGGGGGGCTTTTAAAAGCTCAACCTACTCCTTGGAATCTAGAAAGCCACCTGCATGTACCAGGCTCTGACTATGTCCAGGGAAGACCTGAGAAGGTCCTAATTTTTCCACCTCTGACTAGCCGCGAGATTCTGCACAAGAAGAGAATGAAGGCTAAGGTGGGGTTGTGAAGGGCCTGTGAGAACACTGCAAGCAAGTCCCGAAATGCACAGAGGACCCCTTGAGGTTCCTACTGGGAACATGCTGGCTGCGAGACTCGCTGGCTCAAGAAATTTAAGGACATGCACCTCCAATCATTAGCTGTTCACCAGGCTAACGGAGCAAAGACTTCAGTGGCTGTACACAGCCAAGAATATCGACTCTATAACTAGTCCAGGGAAGTCACTAAAAAAACAAACAGCAACTACAGTAACACCCACAATCCCAAACAGCGACAACAACGAACCCTGGTTAGGGGGAGGGGAGGGAGGGGACGGTCTGATTATCAGAGTTTTCACAATACTTTATTTTAAAAGCAGTATGTAACCAACAAGAAAAAAAAAAAAACAACAACTATGAGACGTGCAAAGAAACAGGAGAATATGTTTCACACTCAGGGGTATTTGAAGCACATCAGTGAAGAACTGGCAACCTCTCGGTTCCCCTGCACCTGCAGGACATCTCTTATAATAGGCATCTCCTTGTTTTATTCACTATGTGCTTGCTGGTGCCATCAAAGAACTTTCTCTTTTTTTAGTCTGTTTTAGGAATTTTGATGACTGAATGTTTTCAAAATGACTTTTCTAAGAAAAGAAAGAAAAGAAGAAGAATTGCCAAACACAACTTTTGGCTGAAAAGAAACTCTTTGCACAGATAAAATTCTTGCCACACTTCATCATACAACTTGTTCTGCTACTTTCATGAAAAAGGGACCTCCTCAGGTCATTATCAGTCATCATCTGCTATGCAGACTGGTGCTGATAACAGAGACTCCTCAGGTTACCCTGAAGACATTTTTTAGCCCACCAGGCTTCTCTGTCCATGGGACTTTCCAGGCAAGCATACTGGAGTGTGCTGCCATTTCCTCCTTCAGGGGATCTTTTTAACCTAGGGATCAAACCCACATCTCCTACATTGGCAGGTGGATTTTTTATTGTATAGGCAGGTGGATTCTTTATCGCTGAACCACCAGGGAAGTCCTTTAGTTACAGAGGCAAGACCATTATTAGAACCAGAACTCTGAATTGCCACATCTTTTAAAGGATTTTGTCAGGAAATGGAAACATGGGGGAGATGACTGCGCTACCACTCAGAAGAGGGAATCTTTAAAAGCACTTGAACTAAGCAGAAGTTTCCTTTTCTCTATGAGAAAAACAAACCCCATTCTTGTTTGACTTGGGGGGGAGGAATATCCTTTAGTTGCATTACCTGCCAGTTAGTTACACTTACATGAATGAAGTAAATCTTTCCATTAAAATCTCTACAGTCACCATCATGGATGCTATTGAAAAATTATATGCTTTCTCAGCCAAGCTGCTGAGATGAAACAAAGAGAGCAGGACGGGCATCCTTCTAACTTTCTCATAAAAACAGTTTTTACAGCAGTTTTAGGTTCACAGCAAAACAGAGCAGAAAGTACAGAGATGTCACATACGCTCTCAGGCTCCACATATACACAGTCTTCCCCGCTTGTCAACACCCTATACCAGAGCGGTACACCGGTTACAATCTGTGAGCCTGCACTGACACATAATTATCACCCAAAGTCCATACTCTGCATTGTTTAACTCTTGGTGGTGTACATCCTATGCATTTTCACAAATGTATAACAAATCCACCATTATAGTATCATACAGAGTAGTTTCATTGCCCTAAAAATCCTCTGTGCTTCACCTCTTTATCCCTCCCTCTACACTAACCCATGGCAACCACTGATCCTCTTACTGTCTCCAGAATTTCGCCTTTTCCAGAATATCATACAGTTGGAATCATATAGTATCAGACTTTTTGGATTAATATCTTTCACTTAGTGATGTACATTTAAGGTTTTATAACTCATTTCTTTTTAGCGCTAAATAACATTTCATTGGTTATGGAATGAAGTTGGTTTTATAGTTCCACATCTTTTCATGGTTTCATAGCTCATTTCTTTTTAGTGCAGAATAATGTTCCATTGTCTGAATGTATCACAGTTTATCTATTCACCTACTGAAGAACATCTTGGTTGCTTCTAAGTTTTGACAGTTCTGAATAAAGCTATTATAAACATCCATGTGCAGGTTTTTGTGTGGACATAAATTTTCAACTCATTGGGGTAAATTATCAAGTAAAGAGATTGCTGGATTATACAGTAAGAGTATGTTTATTTTTTGTAAGAAACTACCATACTGTCTTCCAAAGTGACTATACCATTTTGCATTCCCACCAGCAACAAATGAGAGTTCCTGTTGCTGCTTACCCTTGCCAGCACTTGCTCTTGCAGCATTCTAGATCTCGGCCGTTTCTAAGAGGCATGTAGTGCTATCTCGCTGTTTTGTTTTGTTTTTCCCAATACTTTAATTTCAGAACAAAAAAAAAACACAACACACAATTTTCAAACCCCATGTCAAACATGGATAGGGATAGGGCTTGCTTGAGGCCTTTATAGCCTGTCTTAGACAGAAGTACAGAAATAAAACCACTAGACATCAGCAGAGGGAACCACGTGGGCCAGGGCCACTAGGGCTGCTGCTGGGGGAGCCACGGGGATGCTATACAAAGGGAGCAGGCTGCCAGTAAAAACTCCTAATCTACTTCTTTCATGTGAGAGGCATCCTCGTCCCCCTCAAGGCGGGGATCTCATCAGGAACAGCAGCACTGGGCTCCTCTGCCGTCACCTCGTCTTCATCAGTGCCCAGGCCAAGCTTGGTTATGCAGTAGATGTGGCTGGAGTGGGTCTGGGGATGCTCAAGCGGGAAGCCAGAGGAGAGCAGTGCCGTTTCAAACAGCAGCAGCACCAGGTCCTTGACGGCCTTGCCATTTATGTCTGCCTCTCGCCTTCTGCTGCAGGGTCTCCATGATGGGGTGGTCAGGACTGATCTCCAGGTGCTTTTTGGCCATCACGTGGTCCATGGTCGAGTTGTCCCAAAGGGCCTGAGCTTTCATGATGCACTTCATGTTGGCTGTCCAGCTGTAGGTGCTTGCCACAGTGCAGCAGGGTGAAGACACCATCTCCTGTTGGAGATCGTCGCCTTCTCCACCTTCTTAGCCAAGACCTCTTTCATGAGTTTGCAGAGGTTCTCAAACTTGGCCTTGCTCTCCTCCATCTTCTTCTTCTTCTCCTTGTGCTCAGGCAGCTCCAGGCCCTCCTTGGTCATGGAGACCAGACTCTTCCCATCAAACTCCATGAGCTGCTGCACACAGTGCTCATCAATGGGCTCCATCATGTACACCACCTCAAAACCACGCTTCCACACGTGTGCCACAAAAGCAGAGTTGGCAACCTGCTCTTTGCTCTCACCAGTGATGTAACAGATGGACTTCTGGGTCTCCTTCACGTGAGACACGTATTCTAAGAGAGAAGTCATCTCATCTCCAGACTGGGAGGTGTGATAGCGCAGCAGCTCAGAAAGGCATCGCCGGTTAGTGGAGTCCTCACGGATTCCAAGCTTCAGGATTTTAGAGAATGCCTCATAGAATTCCTTATATTTCTCCTTGTCTTCTGCCAGCTCAGAAAAGAGTTCAAGGCACTTCTTAACACTGTTCTTATGAATAACCTTCAAAATTTTGCTCTGCTGGAGCATTTCTCTGAAGATGTTCAGGTGAAGGTCTTCAGAGTCACCCACCCCATGGATGAAGTTGAGATATTATGGAATCAACTCATCACAGCTGTCCAGATGAAAACACGACAGACACACAGTTTGGTGTTGCTCTTTTCCTTTTTGTTCTCAAAGAGGAGCCTGACAGGGGATGAACAGCAGTGCTCTGAATTCCAATTGACCTTCTACAGAGAAGTGCTTTACTGCCAAGTGATCTTCCCAGTAATTGGTAAAACTCTTGTAGAACTCACCATATTCCTCCTGGGTGATGTCATCAGGGTTTCTGGTCCAAATGGGCTTGGTCTTGTTCAGTTCTTCCTGATCAATGTACTTCTCCTTTATCTTCTTTGTCTTCTTTTTCTTATCTTTGCCACTATCATCCTCCTCATCTGAACCCACATCTTCAATCTTAGGCTTCTCTTCATCATATTTATCTTCCTCTTCTTTCTCACCTTTCTCTTCTTCAGCCTCATCATCACTGATTTCCTTCTCACGTTCTTTCTCCAGATAGAATTTGATGGGATAGCCTATGAACTGTGAGTGCTTCTTTACCACTTCTTTGACCCACCTCTCTTCCAAGTACTCTGTCTGGTCTTCCTTCAGGTGGAGAATCACTTTGGTACTCCGGCCAATAGGCTCACCATGGTCAGCACGGACAGTGAAGGAACCCCCAGCAGAAGACTCCCAGGCATACTGTTCCTCATCGTTATGCTTTGTTATCACAACCACTTTCTCTGCCACTAGGTAGGCAGAGTAGAAGTTCAAAGTTCAAAGTGAAGTTGCTCAGTCGTGTCCAACTCTTTGCAACCCCATGGACTGTAGCCTACCAGGCTCTTCCGTCCATGGGATTCTCCAGGCAAGAATACTAGAGTGGGTTGCCATTTCCTTCCCCAGGGGATCTTCCTGACTCAGGGATCGAACCCAGGTCTCCTGCACTGTAGGCAGATGCTTTAACTTCTGAGCCACCAGGGAAGCCAAACAGAGTAGAAGCCCACACCAAATTACCCAATCATGGAGATGTCTGCACCAGCCTGAAGAGCCTCCATAGATGCTTTAGTACCAGACTTGGCAATGGTTCCCAACTTATTTACGAGGTCAGCTTTGGTCATGCCAATGACCGTGTCTACCAGAATTGGAGTATACTCCTGGGGGTGTGGGATGATGTCAATTTTCAGCTCTTTACCACTGTCCAATTTGGAAGGGTCTGTCAGGCTCTCATAGCAAATCTTGTCCAAGGCATCTGATCAACTCCAGAAGAAAAATTTCCTTGTTGGAATAGAAGGTATTAATAATAAGAGACATGAGTTGGGCATTTTCTGCCTCTAAGGCAAATGGCTCCACCTCCTCCTCTCCATGGTGCACTTCCTCAGGCAAGTTCAAGGATAGGGATCCAGGCACTAGAGAGCACTGAGCAGGCAATGGCTGCAGGGTGGTGTCATCTGCATATCTAAGATGATTGATATTTCTCCTGGCAATCCTGATTCCAGCTTGTGCTTCCTCCAGCCCAGCGTTTCTCATGATGTACTCTGCGTATAAGTTAAATAAGCAGGGTCCAAATATTTGCCATGCCCCAAATTCCCAATTTTGAACTCTGTAATAACTGCATATATCATTACAGAATGAAACACAAAATCATTTTCTTTAAAAATCAAGGTAAATCCACAGATTTTCTAGTTTCATTGCAATGCTTTTTAAAAAATCTTTTGAGATGTAAAGGGCCTTCAATACAAAAATCCCCAAATTTGGAAACAACATTTTTGTTAGAAAAAGAAACATTATTTTTAAATGACCACATTGACAAAGAACAGAAACTCCCTGCTCTTTCCCAGAATCTAGACTTTTTGCCTTTGGAAGATTGTAAGCGCTTGGTCTCAAGCCCAAACTTCTTATCAACTCCTTGGTTTCTTCTTATTGACCCCAATTAAATTCCCTTCCTGACTTTTAAACTCTGCCAGGAGTGAGGGGGCAGTGAGGATCATTGCTTTAAACTGAATTAAAACCAGTTTAATTCACCAAACTGATATAATTTCATTCACAGACCTTCTAGCTAAAATTCATCAAGTACATGAAATCAAAATGGTCCCATCCATGGTCTTCTTCCCAGAGCAGTTCCTCGTGACTGGGGCGACACCTGGAGCGACACAGATGGGAGGTAGCAGGACCAGGGAGTACACTCCAGTGTAAGGCCTTCTGAGGGGTACTTCACAGCCTCCTATGTTGCCAAGGATTCTGGGGCTTTGCTCCATCTTTTAGCTGTTTCCAGTTGAGAAAGCCTGCATTCTACAAGATGAAGAGTTAAGGATGGGAAGAATATGTCCTCTTCTGCAGTTTAAAAAAATAAAAATAAAATTTCTTCATGTCTTCTGCCAGATGGAAAGGTTCTCCTGGCTTGTGACCCAGGGGCAAATCTAAACCCCTTTCATGGGCCCTCAAGGCCAGTAAGACATGGCTTCCACCTCACCCACACCACCCTCCGAGGCATCACATATATGCCCCATAGATATGTCACACAGTTTTGTGATTGCTTTGTTTTGCCTTCACGTATTAGTTTCCCAGGGCCGCTGTAACAACATGTCACCAGCTGAGTAGCTTAAGCAACAGACATGTACTGGCAAACTTTCCTAGAGGCTACAATGAGATCAAGGTGTCAGCAGGGTTGGTTCTCTCTGAGGGCCATGATGGAAGATTTTGTTTCAGACCTCTCTTGAAGCTTCCGGTGGTTTTCAGGCCATCTTCAGCATACTTCAGCGTGTGGAAGCATCACTTTGCTCTTTGCCTTCAAGTTGATGGGGTGTTCTCCCTGTGCGTGTCTTTATGAAAAACAAAATTTAACTGAGTAAACATCAAAGATCTTATTGGCTCTGTACAAAGATTCATGATTCAAGATTCAAGCAGCATCAACAATCTAGCAGATGGAAAGTTTCCCTGAACAGTTATACAAGGCTAGAGATTTTATAGGCAGACTAGAGTGGGAATAAAGAAGTTGTACTAGACAAAAGAGCAGATTGTTTGTTGCAAGATGACTTTCCTTAGAGGGGATGGCAAGGGTCTGCCAGGCAGATTACCTGACTAATGTTGGTCAAGCGATTCTTGACTGACTAGAGTAAGATTCCACTTCTGGAAGAGCTGAAACTATAATTAAAGTCTTAGTTTGGTGATTTGGGGCTTAGCATAAATGACTCCATTAAGGGCCTGTTGTCTTTTCAAGATCTTCATATCATCTCCCTTCTATGCGCATCTGATTCTGTGTCTAAATTTCCCTTTATAAGTACACCAGTCATACCGACCACGTGTGTGTGCGCATGTGGACAGTTGCTCGGTCATGTCCAACTCTTTGTGACCCCATGGACTGTAGCCCACCAGGCTCCTCTGTGCATGGGATTTCCCAGGCAAGAATACTAGAGCGGATTGCCATTCCCTTCTCCAGGGGATCTTCCCTACCCTGGGATCAAACCTGGATCTCCTGCATTTCAGACAGACTCTTTACCACCTGAGCCACCAGGGAAGCCCTTATTGCCTAATAAGGCCACACTCTGAGGTCCTGGGGGTCAGAGCTGGTGGGACACAGTTCAACCTGGACACTTGGGCGCACACTGAACAGTAAGAGCTTTGAGGACAGGTCTGTCCTGTCGCCCACTTTAGCCCCAGAGCCCCATTAACACCTGTCACATGTGTCAAACATTCAGCTAAGTATTTGCTAATGGGCTTCTCTGGTGGCTCAGACAATAAAGAAGCCGCCTGCAATGCGGGAGAACTGGGTTGGATCCCTAGGATGGGAAGAACTCCTGGAGAAGGGAATGGCAACCCACTCCAGTACTCTTGCCTGGGAAATCCTACAGATGGAGGAGCCTAGTAGGCTACAGTCCATGGGGTCGCAAAGAGTCGGACACGACTGAGTGACTTCACTCACTCACTCACTCACTCACTCAGAACTTCCATGCACAATCCAGCGATTCTACTTCCAGACATAAACCCAAAAGAGGTGAAAGCAGAGGCTTGAACAGATATTTGTACAGCACATTCATAACAGCATTATTCACAGTAGCCAGGGGTGGAAACAACCTCCCACTACATATCTTCTTCTATCTGAATTACTTGACCAGATGCTAGCACTTTTTTCTCTTCCAATTCTTCCTCCTCCTGCCGCTCCCCTTTCCCCAGTAAAGGAGGATTTAAAAATTCAGAAGTGGTTATTGTCGCCTTAAAGAGAAAATTATTCCAAGGAGAAGTGAACCATCCTCAGTGCTTACATGTACAACCAGGACTGGAGCAGAACTTTGAGCCTTGGTTGAGGAATTTCCCAATTCAAGTCAGGATCCATTGGAATTTGCTAATAAATTCAAGTTAACCATCTGCTCCTATGAGCCAAGGTTTTCAGATGTATATCAGTTAAAACAGCTGTTAGTTTCTGAAAGTAAAGCAGCGGCATGAAAAAAGAAAAAAGGATGGAAACACCTCTTAGTGAACTTTGAATCACATACTCCAGAGGCTCATACTGAATACAAGGGATTAGCTCAAAAACTACTTGAACTTAATCCAGAGCTTTTCCCAAAAACTGTAGACTGGACAGAGATTCAACAGTGTAAGCAAAGATCAAACGAATAAATTCTGGACTATTAAGAACGGTTTGGGGGGAAAAAAAGAAAAAATTTAAGCAATATTATGGCTTGAAACCTGAGTCATTCTCTAACCACCAATATGACCCTTTGCTTAATTCTGTCTTTTCAGAAGGCTTAGATGAGGATTTGGCTACTTAGTCAAAAGACAATCTAGGTAGGTCTGAGTTATACATACATGCTCTTGTTATACTGGCTGACCAACTTTTCAAAACCATTAAAAGAAAAAAAGGAGGTATCTATGAAAAGTATGAACCTTCAACTGCACCAATTAAGTACACAATGCCTGTTGAAGGTTCATCGACCCCCAACTGGTTTAATTCCCAACCAGCAGAGAAGCTAGCTTGAAAGAAAATAGTAATAAGTCCTGAGGAAATAAGTCCTATTTGAAGAACCTGATTTTTGCTCCCTGATACCTGAGACCAAAGCTGTCAGGATCACTTACCTAGACCATCTCTAATTTTTGAAACTGGAGGGGGACAAAAGAGTATGAAGCCTTTAAAAAATTTTTTTTACTCCAACTGCTATTTACAAACTAGTGAGTTATACATTGTCATATCTGACTCATGACTAGGTTTAGAAAATGAAGTTAGGTCTCTCATTGTATCTGTCTGAATATATGTATGTCTTAAGAGTCGTCAATATAATAATCAGTATAATACTTTCATTGTGCCTAGGTTTAATATAAGCTAAGATTTTATTATATGTTGCAAATTTGTCAGCAAGGAAAATAACTCAATGTGAAGAAACTTTTAAGGAAAGAAAACGTAATAAGATAAGAATTGTAAAGAGATACAAAAAAATGGAATAAGATAATGGAATAAGAGAAAGTTCATTGAATAGCTAGTCTCTCCTAAACAAGATAAGGCACTGAAACATTTAACACCAAACATTGGTTCCCTCTTACAGAAGACCTGAAGGTGTTTTGGAAAACTAATGAGTATGTTTGGTGCCATCAGGAGAGGTTCTCTACAAGAAAGCAAATATTTTTAGACATTTTTTCTAAATTATCTAAATTAATATCACAGGTATTTATGTTCATCAATCTACAGAATACTAATATAAATGACAGTTGATGGTTGCTTAAGGAAAGTAGGCTGCGTATTCTCAGTAAAGATGGCATGTAAATGGAATTGCATTTTATTAAGAAAAAAGGAAGTAGGTCTGGTTTACAGATGACTGTTTCTGAATGGGCAAATTAAGTGATAGCTACAGAAAGTGAGGAAGGTTTGCAGAAAGCAGACCCCAAGAAAAGAATTTCATGCATGGTACAAGTTTTCTTAAGATGCTGAACTGCCTTTGATAACAGATTTTAAGTTTATTTACCTCTTAAGTGATCTGTTCTGTAATTGGCCTTTGGAACTTTGGTACTTTAGCTAAGTGAATAACTGTTGTTTCACAGTGACCTATGATCCTATCTGACTGAGTGTTCTAAACTCTTCTGATATTTATTGACAAAATTTTCTAAATCAAAATTTAATGAAGTCCTTTGACTTCTAGTTAACTTTGGGATGCTTCAAAGGGCCCCTGAAACAGCCCAAAGAGAGATATTAAAGTAATTGGGTTTTTTTGGCACATTAAATAACATGGGAAGTATTGTCAATAAGTAATAAATCTTCTTAGGTTATGTTGTTGTTTAGTTGCCCTGTTGTGTCCAACTCTTTGTGACCCCATCGACTGCAGCACACCAGGCCTCTCTGTCCCTCATCATCTCCCAGAGTTTGCCCACGTTCATGTTCATTGCATCAGTGATGCCATCCAACCATCTCATCCCTGACACCCTCTTTTCCATCTGCCCTCAATCTTTCCCAGCATCAGGGACTTTTCCAGTGAGTCAGCTGTTCCCATCAGATGACCAAAATACTGGAGTTTCAACTTCAGCATCAATCCTTCCAACTAGTATTCAGGGTCGATTTCCCTTAAGATTGACTGGTTTGATCTCCTTGCTGGCTAAGGGACTGTCAGGAGTCTTCTCCAGCACCACAGTTCAAAGGCATCAATTCTTCAGAGCTCTGCCTTCTTCAAGATCTAGCTCTCACAACTGTATGTGACCACTTAGGTTATATTGTACAGTAAATATTAGTAATGTAGATATCCTAGAAATTATATGGAGTTTCTAAAATTCTGAAATGGAGTAAAATGTTATCAGTCATAACTCTAGTTACTGTCTACAAGTGTTGTATGTCACAGCAGTGACCAAGTTACTTTGTCAATTGAATTGCCATCAGATTTTAAATGTGTCTTTTTAAGTCTGTTGTCATTGTGGTTTCACTGATGCCTTTGCAAAAGCACTTCCTTTTTAAGATTAACAGAAAGAACCTTCTGAAGTTTCTAACCTTCAGGACCAGAATGCTGAACTGAGTGAGAAATGAAAGAATCCTAATGGGGAAAAACCTGATAGCTTTATAAAGCTGTTAACAAAAAGAGTTAGTTACAGAAGACAGTGAACAGATGAACATCATTACAATTTTTATGGTTTCCATCTGAAAAACTGTTGGGTTGACTCTGTGTTTTCCAGGTATAAGGAAAACCTTCCCCTCCAACTAATCATGGCTTACAATAATTTGGTAAATTATACATTTGTAAGCAGAATTGAAACATTTATCCTTTTTCTCTATCTGCTCCTCCAGAGATTAGAAACCCTCAGGTTCCCAGAAGCTTTATCACGTAAATTAGGAGGGCTCCCTCACTAGCAGGTCAGAAATTTCAAGGTATATTGGGTACCTTGTTAAGGGAGGAATTCACCTAGATCTCTTAAGTCCTTGGCATGACTCTCCCAGCCCAGAAAGGTGTGTTTTGGTTTTTTTTTTTTTTTTAAGTTCAGTCTGCGACTCCTTCCAAAACTTTCGGCAAAGCAAAAAGCCTGTATGATAAATTATAGTTACATAAATTATCAGGCCATGGTTTTTTGAGACCAGACTTATTTTGCAACAAATTAGGTCTTCCCCAATGGCTCATCAGGTAAAGAATCCACCTGCAATGCAGGAGACACTGGAGATGCAGGTTCAATACTGGGTTGGGAAGATCCTCTGGAGGAGGGAGGAAATGGCAAACCATTCCAGTATTCTTGCCGGAAAAATCCCATGGACAGAGAAGCCTGGCAGACTACCGTCCATGGGGATGCAAGAGAGTCAGATGCAACTGAGCTACTAAGCACTCAGGTGTGACAGCTGGCTTCCCAGGTGGCGCAGGGGTAAAGAGGCCACCTGCCCGTGCAGGAGACGTGGGTCCTACCTGTGGGTGGGAAGATCCCCTGGAGAAGGCAATGGCAACAGACTCCAGTTTGTTGTTGTTGTTGTTTTAATGTTTTAGTTGTGTGTATCTTAAAAACCTAAGTACAGAAGGTTTACTTTGTGAGTCAAGTATTTTTTCTTTATTTGGGTCCAGGCTGTAAATCATCTTCTTATAGGAGCTCCCTTCTTATAGGATGGTCCAATGTGATTTCCTCAAAGGAGGTAGCCAGCCAGCCTCATTGTGGCTCTTTACATCATCAAAGAATATGTCTCTTGCTCAATGGTGTGCAGCTAAAGGGATTGTTTGGGAGAAATGAGACCTTGCTGGTGCTGGAGGATCTCCTGTGGAGGTGTGGCTCAGCAGCGGCTCGCCATGGGAATGGGGGCACTGGCAGCAACAATCCTGGAAGATGCCCCTTCACCCACTCCATATTCTTGCCTGGGAAATCCTATGGACAGAGGAGCCTGGCAGGCTACAGTCCATGGGGTCGCAAAAGAGTCAGACATGACTTAGCGACTAAACAACAACAAAATGTGGACATATTTGGTAGAAATTAGGATAATTTTAGAAAGAAAGAGATTATGTTTCAAAAAAATGTTAAATTACAGTTTTGTTCATGGAGGTCTGCACTTACTGACTCATTTCCCAGAGAGTTCCTTGTTGTTATACTATATTATCATAAAGGTAATTGAATTACTAAAAGGACACTCTAAGCTTTGTTTCTGAAGCTTATCTCAGTAATCTTTGAATGAAAATCAGATGCCCCAGGACCTGCAAACAGGGCGATCATGTATATTAGAAAAGATACAATATAAAGGATTGTTTCCAAACTGGATGGAAAAACTTTTTATCAGGTGCTGTTAACTAGCTCATGCACAGTGAATCTGAAGGGAAATTGACTCTTGGATTAATTCCCACTTCTAAAGGCCCCTACATCAGACTGGTCTATAGAGAGGAAGGCTGACCTCAAACCCACCTTAAAATAAAGCTCAAACAGAGGAAACTACACCCACACCATGAGAAGAAGATGACATCAGAAGTGACAGCTTACCCAAGATGCTGGACCTGATCATAAGATTATTTATAATATTCTCTGGACTTCTTGCTGCTGCTGCTGCCAAGTCGCTTCAGTCATGTCCGACTCTGTGTGACCCCATAGACGGCAGCCCACCAGGCTCCCCCATCCCTGGGATTCTCCAGGCAAGAACACTGGAGTGGGTTGCCATTTCCTTCTCCAATGCAGGAAAGTGAAAAGTGAAAGTGAAGTCGCCCAGTCCTGTCCGACTCTTAGCAACCCCATGGACTGCAGCCCACCAGGCTCCTCCGTCCATGGGGTTTCCTAGGCAAGAGTACTGGAGTGGGTTGCCATTGCCTTCTCCATCTTGACTTCTTAGATCTTTGCATATAAATCAAATGTTTTTCTCTCATGGACACGATTCTATGCTAATTTTAAAAATCAATCCAATTGTTGGGTTTGCAGCCAATTATCTGTATCTAATACTTCTAGACTACTTTGATGGATTTCTCCATTCCAAGGCTCTAATTGGCCCTAAGGAACTTTATTTAAAAAGAAAGGAAATTCAGTCCTGTTCAGGCTACTTTTCGTATTACTAGAATTCTCTCACCTGGCCAGTTAGTAATACCTGCTCTGATTCTGGCCATAAATATGAATTTTCCTCTAAAGTTACTCAAGCTTAGTCAGAGCAACAAGCAAAAATTCAGCCAAGGAATTAAGGAATAAAAGCTCCCACAATTATGGGATGGGTTTATGTGATTAACACCAGGCTATCATCATTTAAGTTTTAAGGCCTTCCTTTATCTTGAGAACAATTAAATCATACTAAGAATAACTATCCTAGTAACACTAGGAAATTGGGCTGGGAGGCTATGGACTGTGCGGATATACAATTTCCCTGAAAAATAAAGATTGGTGCAGAATAAACTAAGTCAGACAACCTGAGACTATATTGGGCTATACTTAATGAAAGTTCTCGGCTTAATTCTTACTTATGACTTTAATAATACTGCTAGCTATGTTATTGTACTTTGCCTGTTTTACAAGATTGTTGTTTCTTGCATTACCAAATGTGTGACAGAAACTTTAATGAAAATAATGATGACTAGGTGATTTAAAGAAGTTGATCAAATCTATAGTTCTATATGCAGTCAATTGGAGAAAGAAATGGCAACCCACTCCAGTATCCTTGCCTGGAGAATTCCACGGACAGAGGAGCCTAGTGGGCTACAGTACATGGGGGTCAAACAGTCGGACACAACTGAGCAACTAACACTATGTGATCAATGATTGTAATGGTGTAACTCTAGATATGAGAAGATACAACAAGAGGGAATTTTTCCTGGACCATACCAGATTAAGAGAGGTAGGTGGTCCAGAGCCCTTTGGTTACTGTTGATAGACCTAGCCCAGTAACAGCACACTGAGCAGCCCATCAGCAAAATCTCTGCCAGATCCAGGAACGAGCCTTTGGAGCACTGTGGGACGAAATGGTCAGGAAATGCCTTCCAAGGTACAGTTGGATTTATGACCATGAGAGAGACCTGTCAACTAAAAACTTGCCATCTACCTCTACAAGGATTAAACCTCGTACTGCTGCAGCTGCTGGCTTTCAACACCCCCTGAAAGGAGTTCAGGGCGGAGAGCAGAAATGAGGCGCTCTGTGTCGGAGGAGGAGGGATGTTGTGGGGAGATGGGGACTGGAAGGACAGGTCTTCAGACAGATATTTTCAGGAGCTGATTTTATGAGCCCAATTCTTGTATTTCCTCACATCTAGAAAAGCACTTAAGTCCTTCATAGTGACGACTATTTCCTGTGACTCGTGAAAGCTTCCAGAAACAAGCAGAAATTTTCTGGAAAAAATAGGGACTTGATTGCATGTACTCTCCCTTCACCAAAATCACATATTCCCCTTCCCCCCTACCTCTTTGGAGCAGTTTCTCAGAGCTATTTGAGGTGCTATTTCCCAGGCTACAGTCCTTATTTTTGCCCCAAATAAAACTTAACAGCCCCCCCCCCCCAAAAAAGCAAACCTTAACAGCCAACTCTCAGGCTGTGCGTTTTTTTTAAGTCAGCCCTCCCACAGCCCCCAAAGCACACCGCCGCCCTCGCTCCCTCCTCTCACCTCGTTTCCTTTCCACTTCCTCTCTCTTCCCTCTTGCCCTACTTTCAACTGACAACTGGCAACCACAAGCCCACAGAAACAACGTAACCCTCTTTAGAAAAAATTTAAAGAGGCGAGATCAGCGAAGACCTAGAAGCGGAGTGGACCCTCCAAATCCTCCCGCGCACCCCCCAAAGAGCAGCCCATCACCGACAGTGGGACCACGTGCGCCCAGGCTCCCTGGTCGGGCCGGGACCGCGACCGATGCCCTCTCCCCGGGGGGAACAACCTCGTCACTGTTCCCGCCCGGAGCGAGTGCCAGCCGCCAGCCGCGCCCGAGCCGCCCCGCCGGCCAGGGTCGGATGGGGTGACCGCGGGGGTGTGCGCCTGGCCGTGTGGGGCCAGTCTCGGGAGAGCCCGCCCCGGCCCGGCCCAGCCCCGCCCGCCGGCCCGCGCAAGCCTCCTTCGACTCGCCGCCGCCCTCCTCCGACCGCCCGTCTGGCTCGCACTCACCGGCGCTCGCACTCTGGCCACCAGCCGCAGCCATGGATCCCCGAGCCGCGCGCGCCTCGGCGCTGGGACTCCTCGCGCTGGGCGCGCTGCTGTGGCCCGCGGCGCGCGCCTGGGAGCTCACCATCCTGCACACCAACGACGTGCACAGCCGCCTGGAGCAGACGAGCGAGGACGCGAGCAAGTGTGTCAACGCCAGCCGCTGCGTGGGCGGCGCGGCGCGGCTCGCCACCAAGGTGCACCAGATCCGCCGCGCCGAGCCCCACGTGCTGCTGCTCGATGCCGGCGACCAGTACCAGGGCACCATCTGGTTCACCGTGTACAAGGGCGCCGAGGTGGCACACTTCATGAACGCCCTGGGCTATGACGCCATGGTAAGGCCGAGAGCCCGGCAGGCTGGGGAGCCCCCGGGGTGGAGTGCCCGATCGAGAGAGAAGCCCGGGTGAAGCAGCCGCCGATGGCGAGGCCGTGGGTGGCGAGCCTCGGACCCGGGCGCAGAGCGATGTGGAGAGAAAGCGAGACTCCCGTCGGTCTTCCAGGTGGATGCAGACAGAGACGCCCCTTGGCTGATTCTTCTTAAATGGACTGATGTTGTATCTCCACCAAGAGATTGGGTATTTAGAGGAGCGGGACTCGGACTTGCCAATGAGGAGGTTCAGCTGGGATGTGTAGGACCCCAGTTACCCTGGGCCCTGGACCGAGGTAGACCCGTCACATATCTTTCATTTACTGCTTGGTCTTTGGAAGAAATGCTTTATCTCCAGTTAATTGGAAGGGAGACAAACTCAGGGTCAAAGAGCTTAAGGGCATTATCCGGTCGCCTGCTCCAGGACAGCGAGCGAGACAGGACAGCAGGCCCCAGATCCCTCTGACCCCAGAGCTTAAGCGTAGTTAAGTTCACCGTCTTGGGGAGAATCCCAGCTGGACACCTTCTGTGTGCAGCTGACTTTCTCTGTGTCTTAGTTCCTGCCTCTAGAAAACAGGATATTAATCCTGTCTGCTTTCAGAGGGTTGTCTGACACACAGCTGTTGTTTAGTTGCTAAGCAGTGTCCGACTCTTATGCGGCCCCATGGATTGTCATCTGCCAAGCTCCTCTGTCCATGGGATTTCCCAGGCAAGAATCCTGGAGTGGGTTGCCATTTCCTTCTCCAGGGCATGTTCCCCACCCAGGGATCAAACCCGCATCTCCTGCGTTGGCAGGTGGATTCTTTACCACTGAGCCACCTGGGAAGCCCGCTTCAGAGGGTTGGCTGGCATGTGGTATGGCCTCTTTAAAGGTTAGTTATTATTATTACCAGACACTGTCGTAGAGGTTTACAAACAGAAATAAAGAGACTTCCCTAGGGAAGCCAAAATGCTGAAAGCACTGGGTTTCAAAGAATTTCAGTAAAACCAGTTTGGCAGCAGAGATGTAGGAAGAGTCCCACCTAAGAGATGAGAGGCTGTTAAAACCTGTGCAAGAGTTGAAGTGCCAGTTCCCCAGTGCTCTGTTAAAGGTGATGCCTTATTTGTTGGTCTGAATTCTAGAAAAGGAGCAGAGAGGAGTGCCACAGTAATAAATAGGTATGACTTTTGTAAGTCAAACCAATGCCCGAGTTTAGCCCTGTGTAAAATACTAGAGTGAAGGGATTCTGTGTGGTGAAACTGGGGGAAGAAATCCTAGGAGTTTTACACGAGGAACAGAGCACAGGGTCCAGGGAGATGTGGTATGTGGATATGGGAAGGCGGGGAGATGTGTGGTCCTGCCTGGGATATAGCAGGCTAACAGTATACTTTGTATCAGAGGAACACAGAGGTCGAAAAAGCACAGTGCTGTATTTCTCCCCCTGGAAACTTGGAGAGAGGAGGACAGGAAAGATATAGGAGGGTAGACTTTTTTTTTTTTCCAGGAAAGCGCATTGTAGGGAGATGAAAGGACAAAGAGGTCCTCTCTATCTGATCGTTGGTTTTAAGGTTATCAGGAACACTCAGAGCCGCTGCAATTCAAAGGCTTTGAGCCCCATAGCCTTTGTGTTTATCTGAGCCCCAGCGTTTATCTGGGGGACTTGCCAGCGTCTGGACTGTGCCAAAGACTCAGGGTCTCAAGAATTCTATGTGTGGCCTCTTAGTGTTCTTACCTCAGCAGCTAGACCTGCCTGATGCTTTGTCCTAGGTAATGACAGAATAAATATTTATAAAATTGAATTGTTACTAGCCCGCAGTTACCATTTCCTCCTAGAAAGAATAAACCTTACGTGAGTTTGTTTTGATTTCATCTACAAACCACAACTTTCTAAACCTTTCTTTTTGTGACGCTCTTTTTTCCACAGTTGCATAGACTCCTTTCAGTGGAAAAAAAAAGTGGATAATTCCCAGTTTTCCCAAGTGATACTGTTTTCCTCTTTCAGATGAATCAAGGTCACAGTGTTAATCAAGTGTTTATGATGAGATGCTGGGTGAAGCTGAAGCAATCTGCTGCAAGTTACAGCCCATCACCGCCAGAAGTGTTTAGAATACTCATTGTGGATGGGTTTACTTTCTTTTAAATTTCACTCAAAACAATTGGACCAGGGCCTGAGGAAAACTAGGCAACTTGTGTAACGTTGGCAGGTCGTGAAAGGGGAGGAAGGCCAAAGGTAAGGCTGGTGGCCAGATAGCATCTCATCAGATTCACTCCCTGCAGGTCTGACAAACATGATTTGACCTGCGTAAAATCTTGGTTCTTGTGATGCTTTAGTCAGGGGTAAAGCTCCGCCACAGTCGCTGTGTTTGGTTTTCCAGTGGCTTTTCAGTCATTCTGCTTACACACCTTTCAGGGAATTTATTGCTGTTCTGCTGTTAAAATCCAACCCCAGCCCACCGACCTGCTGCCACCTCTTGACTCTCAGGAAGCTGGAGATGTAGATCAGGGTGGAAAACAGTCGTGAAAGGATATCCTCAGTTCTCTAGAAACTGGACCTGGTTAGAGGAGCCACATCTAAGGATGCATGCGTTTGGAGGGCAAACACGAAGTGACTAGAATTTAACTTAACCCCAGGAGTTCCCTCAACCTCTGGACCTGCGAGCCCCTGTGAGAACAGCGGGAGGGGTTCTTTTTTTTTTTTCTTCTTGGTAGCTAGTTGCTTTAGAGTGTTTTGGTGATCTCTGCTCTATATCAACTTGAACCAGTCATAACTGTGTGTGTATACATATATATATATATATATACACACACATATATATCCCCTCCCCCTTGAGCCTCCCTCCCCCGACCCATTCCACCCCCCAGGTCATCACAGAACACCAGGCTGGTCTCCCTGTGTTACCTAGCACTTCCACTAGTTATCCATTTTACACATGGTAGTGTATAATGTCAATGCTACTGCTCAATTTGTCCTACTCTCTCCTTCCTCCGCTGTGTTCACCAGACCATTCTCTATGCCTGTGTCTCCATCCTTCTCCGTAAATAGGTTCATCTGTACTGTTTTTGTAGATTCCATATATATGCATTAGTATACAGTGTTTGCTTTTTTCTTTCTGACTGACTGCACTCTGTATAACAGGCTCTGGGTTCATCCACCTCACTATAACTGACTCAATTTCTTTCTTTTTTATGGTTGAGTAATATTCCATCGTATATATATACCACAACTTCTTTAGCCATTCATCTGTTGATGGACATCGATTGCTTCCATGTCCTGGCTATTGTAAACAGTGCTGTGATGAACATTGGGGTACCTGTGTCTTTCAGAATTGTGGTTTTCTCAGGGCATATGACCAGTAGTGGGATTGCTAGATCATATAGTAGTTTTATTCTTAATTTGTTAAGGAATCTCCATACTGTTTTCCACAGTGGCTGTACCAATTTACATTCCACCAGCAGTGCTGGGGGATTCTGATAGTGCTGGAGCCAAAGACAAGCTTAGAGACCTCTGGACCCAGCTGCCAAGCAGAAGACTCTAGAGTGAGGATGTCACAAGCTGCTAGTTAGTGTCGCTGTGTTGGTGGAGGCACAGAAGACAGCTCTGATGTACTCACCATGTGAGCTGGGCGGGTTGCTTTCTCTGAGCTTCCTGTTCCCAACTGCAAGACTGGCGGGATCAACCACCACCCCGCCTCTCTGTGTAAGACTTTTGCAAGTGATCCATGAGATGGCAAATGTAAAACTCCCTAGCGCCCTGCTGGCTCAGAGTAAATACTCAGTAAAGGTTAGTTCCATGTGTCCTGCCAAAAAAAAGCGAAAGGTGTGAGTAAGGGAGGTTGGGGTTTTAAGCTCTCAGTGCATCTGATTCTAACTGCCCGGCACAGCCTACCACCCTCCTCCGCCCACTCCACCAACTTTTCTATGTCCCATTTCTGAACTATTCTTTTTTTTTTTTACATTTTTTGTTTTTATAGAAAAAATTATTTTTAAATGCTAATCATGTAACATTTTCCATCACGGAAGCGGTTTATATTTGCAAGACTCACTTGAGGTTGGATTTTTTCTTTTTTGGGGTTTGGGCTATTCTTCATGTTTACTCATTGAGCAGACTTATGTGAACCCCCAAAAGCACAGAAGCAAAGGGATTCATCTCCAGGGATGGGATTCTTACCACCAAGGTGGGCTGTGGGGAAGGGCAGCCTCCTTTGGGCCCTATTTTAAGGCCCTGGTCACTGAGCCCACTTTCTGTCTGACAGCCAGCAGCCTCAACCTGAACAGATTACTCCCTGATGCCAGAGCCAGCAGCCTGAGTGGGGCCGTGGCCCCTGACTTTACCTCACCCAAGCCCAATAGATCCCCTTTTGTCTACATGCCTCGCCTTCCATTTCCCATGTAGGCAGCCTTCCTCACGTATTGATGTTTGTGTTTGATTTCTATGTGCGCTTGTAGAACCTTTGTTATAGTTTCAGTTGCTTATACTTTTAAGTTATGCAACTCATTCTGTTACTCAGCTCATTGTTTCTTCTGTCCTGAGCTGGTCCTGCTGAGGGTTTGTCGGTGTCTCTCGGTGTCTAGCATGTACACGCACTGTGCCTCATGCTCCACAAAGACCTCCCCCCATTTTAGCTGTTGCTCCCCTTTGATGGGTTTGGACATGGTACACATCATGCTGCAGTTCCACAAATGTGCTGCCCCAAATAGCCTCCTGCAGGTCCTACCTGTGAGACTTTGTTTAGGATCCATAGCCATGGGCAGGATTGCTGGGCACAAGGATGTGTACAGTTACTCAAGAACTGACCACCAGATGACTTTCCTGGGGCTTTCTATTCACCCCACCCGCTCCCAGGCAGATATGACCCCCCCACACACACATCCTTACCCCTACTTTGCATCATTCTCCAGCTTTCCAAGAGGTGTAAAATGACATCTCACTATCTGAGCTTGTGTTTTTCTTTTCTTTCTTTTTTTTTTTTTTTTTTTTTAAGGTCCCAGGCTTCTTTATTTAAGAACAAAGTGATGAGTGATGTGGGGATTAAAGTCAAGAGCATCACTGAACTTCACCTTCCCTCCAACCAGTTTCCCCAAACTCCCTGCCCCCACACCCATTGTGTTTCCAATTCCTTTCTTAGTGAATGAAAAACTTAATCCCAAAGTCCTGGCACAAACTCCAGGGTTCTCTCCCTAGCTCTCCCCTTCCTCTGCCCCCCATTCCTGGGGTGAGCAGGCACCTCAGTTTGAATGCATAGGAGAGCCCAGAGCGGTGACAGACACCAAGGGAAAGGCCTCACCCTCAGGGAATGGGACTGAAGAGTACAGCGTAGTGAAGTGAGGGCCCCCGTAGCCTGGGGTACCAAAATGGGGCCCTGGCGCCAGAGGAAAGGATACGGGTCCCCCTGCGAAAGGAGACCCAGCAGCCTCAAAATCCTCTCGTTGGGAGTAGTCACTGCTTGATCGTTTGCCCTTCTGGCGACGGTTGCAGAACCACACTCAGACCACGTCCTTCTCCAGCCCGAGCTGCTGGGCGATGTGGCTAATTTGCTGCAGGGTGGGCTTCGGGCACTGCAGGAACATGCTCTCCAGGTTGCCTCTCACTCGGTTCTCGACACTCGTCCGCTTTCTCTTCCGGGCCTGCACAAGGGTCTCTGCCTTGCATATCTCCTGCAGATTCTCGTTGTTGTCAGCTTCCTCCACCCACTTCTGCAGCAGGGGCCGCAGCTTACACATGTTCTTGAAACTGAGCTGCAAAGCCTCAAAACGGCAGATAGTCGTTTGGCTGAACCCCTTTCCAAAGAGAACCACCAGGGTGAGCCCCACATCGGCCTGGGTATATCCTAGGGTGATCCTCTTCTGCTTTAGGAGCTTGGCAAATTGTTCAAGGTCTTTCTGAAGAGCTTTGATGTTCTGGGACTCCTCAGGGTTCAGCTCCATCTTCTCCTCTTCCAGCTTCGCTGCGCCTGCGGGGGCGGCGCAGGGGTCCGGGGAGGCCCCCTCAGAGTTGCTCTCCACCCCGCCTCCGCCTCGCCCTCGGGTTGAGGGGTCTCCAGGCCACTTGGGGGCACCGGCCCCACTCCAACCTGCGGCGCACAAGTCATAGGGCGGGGGGCACGGAGGAAGCCCCCACACCTCGGTGCTGGGCACAACCCCCGGCCCGATCCCCAACCCACCGGGAGGCCCTTGGAAGCTCATCTAGGTCCGAGGATCAACCCAGCCCGGCTCTGACCCTCCCGGCCCATCGCCTCCACTGCCCGGCGGGGGCTAGAAGGCGAAGTCAGAAGCGAGGTGTCCCGCCATGGGGAAGGAAAGCACCCCGAGCCGGGGGCCTAGGAAAACGAGGGATCTCCCAGAGACTGCTCAACACCTCTCCGTGTTTTTCTAATTATTAGTAAAATTAATACGTTTGTTAACTTTATGGGTTTCCTCTGCCCTAACTGCATGTTCACATGCTTTGCTCTTTCTTTATAAATTAGGTTTGCTCTAGTTTTCTTACTTTTCAAGAGTTCTAAGTATTGATCCATAGTCAATTTTATTTTTTCTAATTTTTTTTTTGGCCTTGCCATGCAGCATGTGGGATCTTAGTTCCCCGACCAGGGATTGAACCTGTGGCCTGTGCAATGGAAGCACACAGGACCTCACAGGAAGTCCCTGCAGTCAGTTTTAGACATTGATGTTTCCTCCTCCAGGGGATCTTCCCAACCCAGGGACTGAACCTAGTTCTCCTGCGTTGCAGGTGGATTCTTTACCATTTTTAGATCTATTAATTTTGTCTGTAGCATTGTCAACTTGTTTTATTGGGTGGGATTTTTTAGGACATTAGGCCCAGACCTGGGAGAGAGCATCTCAAGTGACCCTGAGAGAACTGCCTCAAGGAGGCAAGGGGAGGAGCCTGGTTTTGCAACAGAGGGTAGATAGTCTGAACATCAAAAGAGTTATATGAGTTAAAGAAAACTAGATATCCCAAGTCAAGGATTGTAGTGCTTTTCTATGTATGGGAAGTTGCAAGAGTCTGGCTCACTGAAATCATTCCTTTGATGTGTACTTCTGATATCTGGGGCCAGTATCCTGTGTTTTCATATCCTGATCTTCCTCAGGGCTCACCCTAGGGAATGGCTGCAATCTGATGGCTGCTAGATAGCAGGTATTCATCTCCTCGAATTCCCTTAGGGCCCACATTGAGGGCTGCCATCTCTGATGACTGTGACATCCCTGTTTACTGATATGGCAGAAAATACTCCATTTTTTAGTGTCTTGGTATAATGAAATTAATTTTTGTTTTTTTGTCTTATGGTTTGTGCTCTTGAAATGTTACATAAGATTTTGGTAATCTGAAGCTTGTCATCCCAAGCACTCATCACTGGAATTCAGACATGAGTACTGTTCTCCCTGCCTTTGAGAGACGGTGAATCTATAACTGGGAGTATGCCATTCAACTCTTTGAGCCATCAATTCCTCATCTGTAAAGTCTGAGGGTCCTCACATCTCTAAACCAATGGCATCCTGAGAAATATTTTGATTCCATTTCAATTCAGTGGAGGGACAGGAGAATGCGGCAAAGGTGCAGAGGCAGGAATCTGTAAGATGGACCAGCCTGGACCAGAGCAAGGTGCCAGGAATCAGGAGAGATGGGATCGCATGCAACTTACAGGCCACCCTGAAAAGTGTGGGCTCTGCTCTGTTGTCATGGGGAGCCACTGGAGGTGTCTGAGTGGAGGAATTGTGGTTAATAAAAAATAAATATTCTGTCTTTGTCTACAATTCCTGGCACATAGCTCCCCAAACTCTTGGGGATACGTGATCAGTGTCTTCTATATGTCAGTGAGATGATTGATGGCTGGAGACTCCTAGGCAGCTTCAGAATGAGAGCTGGTGGCCAGAAAGACTCCAGAATTAGAGAGTAGGGACTATTAACCTCTGGGGAGAGGCAGGGACCCAGAGACTGAGTTAATCACCAGCAGTCAGGGGTTTGATCAATTATGTCAATGTGATGAAACCGTCATAAAAAGTCCTAAATGGTGAACACACTGAAGTGGTGGCAAGGTGGTGTGCCCAGAGAGAGCAGGGAAGCCCTGTGTACCCTTCTGCTTGCACACTTTGCCCCATGCATGTCTTCCATTTGGCTCTTCCTGAGTTGCAGCCTTTATAGTACACCAGTAACCATAAAAGCAAAGTACTTTCCTGAGTTCTGTAAATCTTCCTAGCAAATTATCAAAACTGTGTAGGGTCTTATGGGAATCCCTGATTTACAGCCGATGTATTACAAGTGACCCAAGACTTGCAACTGGCATCTGAAGTGGTGGCAGATGTGGCTCTGAACCCGGGATCTGTGATCTGATGTTCACTCCTGGTGGACAGTGTGTGTGTGCTAAGTCGCTTCAGTCATGTCCTACTCTTTGCAACCCCATTACTGTAGCCTTCTGGGCTCCTCTGTCCATGGGATTCTCCAGGCAAGAACACTGGACTGGGTTTTACTGGAGGGGATCTTCCCAACCCAGGGATCAAACCCGTGTCTCTTGAGTCTCCTGCATTGGCAGGTGGTTTCTTTACCACTAACACCACCTAGGAAGCCCCAGGTAGATAGAGTCAGCATGGAATTGAATTGTTGGACACCCAGTTAGTAACTTCAGAGACCTGGACAATTAGCTGATATGAGAAAACACTTCTCAGCCACAGAGGGAATTCACAGTTTTGGAAGAATGAATAGAAATGGATGGGAGGGCAAAGATACCAGAAAAGAGGAAGGGAGAAGGGGCTGGACAGCATAGTCTAGTGGAGAGGTGATGAGCACAGACTGTAACTGGGCAAAGAGCTCGTGTGCCTGCAGTGCAGAAAGCTGAAGTCTTAGCAGCAGACATTGGCGGCAAATAAGTGTTTATTGCAGGGCACTGAGCAAGGAAGTAAGAGGGAGCCTCAGATCCACTCCCATTTGGGCTTTGAGTTGAGGGTGTTTTTAAAGGGAAAGAACAAAGAAACTGGAATTAATCATCATTTTGTGACGTTTGTTAGTCACAGTTTCGGGAGCCAGTAAGTCTCTGGTTTAGGATTCCCAGGCCAGGTAGTCTGTGACTTGGGGGCCTAGTAGAAGAACAACCTGAAATTGTATGTTAATGATGAAATCTACAACAGCGGTTCCTCCAATTCTGGTTGATTACTGTTCTGTTAGCCCGTGGTTGAGGTCGGAGGGGACAGGAAGGGAATAAAGTTTTCAATAGAGAGATTTATCATTAACTTGGAAGGAAACTCGGTTTTAGGGGCACTCCAGGTCAGAACTATGGTGATGGGGAAAGAAAGGCTGAATCCACCAGGGCCATTTTCAGTAGGCAGGCAGCATGGCACAGGGCTAGGAGGGTGAATTCAGGGTAACTATCTGAGATCAGGTCCCCTCCCTGCCACTTAAAATCTATGGAGTGTGAGCAGGTTCTTGAATCTCCTGGAGGCTTTCTTTGCACAGGTGTAAGGCGGGTGTGGTCGTGGTCGTCTCCCCACAGGTTGTTGCAGGTTTAGAGGAGATGACGGGGACGTCCCTGGTGGTGCAGTGGCTAAACCTCCACTCTCCCAGTGCAGCAGACCCGGGTTTGATCCTTGGTCAGGGAACTAGATCCCACATGCCACAACTAAAGATCCTGCATGCTACAACAAAGATTCGGCACAGCCAAGTAAATAAATATTTTTTAAAAGAATTTTAAAGGAGATGATAATGTGTGTAAAGTTCTTTGCACGGTGCCAGCTACCATCAGGGGTCAGTAAGTGCTGACCGTGCTCACCTTCTGTTGGCAGAGGTGGCTCAGAAGGAGCTTATAATCAAAAGATGACTAAGAGGGTTCAAGCCCGGGACACGGGGCGAGTCTGCGGTGTTTGACACTGCATCTCAAGAGTGCAGAGGTGTGGTGAGATTACCCCCTGACAGCTGAAGCCTCCTCTTCCAGGCTTTTCCTGACTTAGTGGGCATGCTTGTGCCCATGGGGTTGTGGCAGACAGAAGCAGTAGAAAGAGATCTGGAAGGACCTCAGGATACCCAGGTTTTACTTCTTGGCTTTTCCAGCTCCTAGCTGTGTGAGTTTGGGCAGCGGATTCCTCATCTATGAAACAAGGGATTTGGAGGGGTGACCTGCCCGTGTTTCCCAGTGCCTCAGGCCCTGCCCAGCTGTATGTCATGCTTCTAATCTGCCAACACAGCTCAATTGGTCCCAGGACTTAATAGTACTCACGGGTCTAAGTTGGCCTGACAACTCTTGTTTCTCCTCCACAGTTCCTTTCATAGAAGCTGTTTTCTTATGGAGGGATGGTTTGGGTCTTCCCCCAGGTACCTCGAGGTGGCTACTGCTTCCAGACAAAGAGGTTCCCAGGATTTTAGATGGAGGGTTATCCTTTTGTAATAGAAAATGATGGCCAAAACGGGAGGGTGATGAGCCCAGTTTCAAGCCTCTTTTCTGTGAGGTTTACTTTTTCAGTTAACAGATACTCACTAGGGGCTTCCCTGGTGGCTCAGATGGTAAAGAATCCACCTGCAATGCAGACCTGGGTTCTATCCCTGGGTTGGGAAGATCCCCTGGAGAAGGGAAGGGTACCCACTCCAGTATTCTGGCCTGGAGAATTCCATGGACAGAGGAGCCTGGCAGGCTACAGTACATGGGGTCACAAGAGTCGGACATAACTTGGCGACTAAACAACCAAGCCTGTGCCAGACTCTGTGCTGAGTACTTTGGACAGTAAACAAGACCTGCCAGAGTGAAACTTATTGTTCAGTGAGGGGATCGTGCCCATCTGACCCTTTCTTAACCACAGAGAGGCTGCTTAAGACCTATGAAGGGGGGTGAGCAGGGAGAAGCAAAGCAAAGCAAAAATGACTGGAATTCTAACGCCTGTGCACAAGGCTTCTCCAACTGCAGATCCCGTCTGCAGAAGATGATGCTCAGGTACCACATGTGTCCAGATCGACAGTGGGTGTGTCTCCCCTCCTCCCAGAAAAGCAATCCCTAAGCAAAGAGAAGTCACCTTATATCCAAGTGCTTACAGAGTTTCTCATATCAAGGAAACTGAATTACTTTATCTTCAATAAAAAAGCAGCATGTTCTGGGGAGACAGATTAGTAGTGCTGGTTTGGAAAGCTTGAGAGAGATGTCTGATGGCAGTGTTTTGTTGTTTTGTTTTGTTTAAGCATAGAAAGCTGGTGGTTATTCCTGGAGGTCAGACCTTGAGAGGTGTGCATGTCTGTGGATTGTGGATCCTGGGGTCTCAGTGCTATGTGTGAACAGCCCCACCCCCATCCTGTGGCTGTTGTCCCCAACCCCTGCTTCCTCTGTTCCAGTCTGAGTTCCGCGTCAGGGCTGGTCTGGGCAAGACCAGCCTCAGGCAGGGAGGAATGTAAGCAGCAGCAGCTTCTGAGCTCATCTTGTCCTAGCAGATGTGCTTCCTTAACTGAAAACGGGAGGAGAGCCCGACAAGTCCCACAGCAGATTGGCAGCTTTCCCTGCATCACTCACAGAAACCTCTGGGTGCTGTGTAAACTCCCTCCCTGTCTGTTCTTCAGCTATATAACCAGAACTTGCAAATCCTCTTGACACTTCTTTTCCTTCACCTGAACAGTTGGCTTTATGGTTTAGTCACTAAGTCATGTCCGACTCTTGCAACGCCATGGACTGTAGCCTGCCAGGCTCCTCTGTCCATTGAGATTCTCCAGGCAAGAATACTGGAGTGAGTTGCCATTTCCTTCTCAAGTTGGCTCTATATAGAATCCAAAAATTAGCTGGAGCCTCCTAGCTCCTCAGAGATGTGCTGGGTTAGCCAAAGAGTTTGTTTGGTTTTTAAATCAAAATAAAAGACGTTTTTCATTTTCACAAAGAACTCTATTGAACAGTGTAGTCATCATTTTGTTCTACTACCTTCTGCCATTTTTCAGGCAACTTCATAATTCCGTCTTCCCAAAACGTTTTATCTTTCTGAGCAGAGAATTGTTCTAGGTACCTTTTACAGTCTTCCAGAAAATTGAAATTTTTCCACTAAGAGAGTTTTGTAAAGACCAAAATAAATGGAAATCTGTAAATGCAATGTCTGGTGGATACAGTGAAGGAATCAGAACTTTGCAGCCAAGCTATAACAGTTTTTTGCTTGGTCATCAAAGAAGCATTCAGTCTTGCATTATCCTGATGGAAGATTATGTGTTTTGTGTTGACTAATTCTGGGTACTTTTCATCGAGTGCACCTTCAGTTGGTCTAATTGGGAGCAGTACTAGTTGGAATTAATCATTTGGTTTTCTGGAAGGTTTTCTCCTAATAGAAGACTCTTCCAGTCCCGCCATATACACAATATCACCTCCTTTAAAAGAAGATTGACCTTTGGTGTGGTTGGTGGCAGTTCATTTCAATTGCCCCACAATCTCTTCCCTTCCACGTTATTGTGCACTAAGCACTTTTCATTGCACATCACAATTTGTTTTTAAAATGGAACATCTTACATTTCAGTAGAGAATGGCATGTGGAAATATGATCAAGGAAATTTTTTCACTTATATGGAACGCGAACATCAAAGCAATTAACATAAGCAAGCTGGTACAAATGATTTTCAATGATTGATTTGGATATTTTGAATACGTTGGCTATCTCCCACGTGGTATAATGGTGATTGTTCTCAATGTCTCAATTTACTTGCTATCAACTTCAACTGGTCTACCTGACCACGGAACATTGTCCAGTGAGAAATCTCCAGCTCAGAACTTCACAAACCACTTTTGACACGTTCAATCAGTCACAGTATCTTTTCCATACACTAAATAAATCTTTTTTTGCATTTCAATTGCACTTTCACGTTTTGTGAAACAACAAAGCATAATATGCCAAAGATGTTATCCTCGATATTAAAATGTCTACACAAAAATTCACCAATTTAGATAAGTTTTTTAAAAATGCACATTGATATGACAGCTGTCACAATACAAACAAAATTGTTTTGAATGAACCTAAAAACACCTAAGCACTGCTTGAGCCATCTTGGGGGGGAAATGAATAAGCCTTTTGACCAGTAGTGAAACCTTCCTGGAACCCAATTAGTTGAGCAGGTATTTTTAAAGGTAATGTTGATGTGGGTATTTTGCATGGTAAATATAAAATGCTGTCTGTTCAGTACTTGTTTGTTCATTCATTCAACAGACACTGAGTTGTGAGTGAACTAGGTTGAGCTCAGGAATCTTTTCTGCCATTCAGTCAGATACCACGTTCATCTGCCAGGGACTAAGACTGGGGATGTGAAGCACAACCCAACTCCAGAAGCAGCCACAATGCCTACCTTGTAATCTTCCCTGCTTGTGGTTGTTGCTGAATCTCCCTGAGTGATTGGCAACTAAGCCCTGTTGAGTGACAGACCAGGGTTTCCTCTAATCCTTAAACTATAGGGTGTCCTGCAGCCTTCTTCATGGGATGAGCTAGAGTCTAAGTGACTAACTGAATTCATGTGTTGCAAATTTCTGACATATGGCTCTTTGATGTTACAATCGATTTCTGTGGATTAAAACCAAAATTCTTTTCTTCTGCATCATGCATCCTGTGCTGCTCTTAATTCTTCTTTCCGTTTTTTTTTTTCTTCTACCTGGATTTAAGCCTCTTCTCTTATTTGGAGCATTTCTGACTGCCTCAGCTCTCGTGTCTCCATCCCCACATTTGTTACTTCAGCTGATGTCACTGGCCTGTGAGCTTTCCCTGACGAGTGCCTCAAAGGTGAAGCTCGCGCTTGGAGCCCCGTCCATCCTCACTGTCAGGCTCTCTCACACACGTCTCTGCCTGTGGTTCCCACTTGCTTTATGCATGCAAGCGTGGATGTGTCACGCTCTCCCTTCCCGAGGACAAGGACCAGGGCTGTGTTACTCAGCACTGTGGGAACCTGGAAGAAACCAGTGGCTTGTTTAATGATACTCATCCCTCTCCAGAGGCTTGTTATTTCTTTTTGACATACTCTTTTCCAGTGTGGTTTATCATAGGATCTTTTTAAAAAAACTGTTTGCAGAAGTCTGAGACCTTACTGTATTTTTTTATGATTTTATTTATTTATTTTTGGCTGTTCTGTGTCTTTGCTGCTGCTCAGACTTTTCTCTAGCTGCAGCTACACTCTAGCTGTGGTGTGCAGGTCTCTCATTGTGGTAGCTTCTCTTGTTGCAGAGGACGGGCTTTAGGGCGCACGGACTTCAGTAGTTGTGGCTCCCTAGCTCTAGAACACAGGCTCAGTAGTTGTGGCCCACAGGCTTAGTTGCGCCACGGCATGTGGGATCTTCCCAGACCAGGGATGGAACCTGTGTCTCCTGCATTGGCAGGCAGATTCCTTGCCACTGAGCCTCCAGGGAAGGTCCTGTCATAGGATCTTGAACATAGTTCTCTGTGCCATACAGGAGGACCTTGCTGTTTCTTCCATCCCATACACAATAACTTATTTTTTTATTAGTTTTATTGAAATATAGCTGATTTGGGGTTTCCCTGGTGGCTCAGATGGTAAAAATCTGCCTGCGATGCGGGAGACCTGCGTTCAATCCCTGGGTTGGGAAGATCCCCTGGAGGAGGGCATAACAACCCACTCCAGTACTCTTGCCTGGAGAATCCCCATGGACAGAGGAGCCTGGTAAGCTATAGTCTTCTAGCTCCCAAAGAGTCAGACACGACTGAGCAAATAAGCATACAGCTGATTTACAATGTTCTTAATTACTGCTGGACAGCAAAATGACTCAGTTATACATATATACACATGTGTGTATACACAATCCTTTTTTAAAATCCTTTCCATTATGGTTTACAGGTGCTTGTATTAGCAGCAGTTTGGCAGAATACTTAAGGTCCCAGATGCTAAAGCCTTGCTTTGTTCCAGTTCCAGCTATGCTTCTTGCTAGTTGTGGAAGCCCCACGCCCCAGGTTTCCCATCTCTGTAAAGGACAAGTAATTAGTACTTACCTCACAGCACTGTAAGAATTGAATAAGTTAATGTATGAACAGGGCTTAGCCATGTAGCATGAAAGTCTTAACTATTAATATTTCTTTTTGTCATGTATTTTGTTTTTATTTTTATTTTTTCTCTTTCTTGAAATTCCCTTATGTCAAATTCACTGGTAATTTTCACAGTCCTTTGTGGACCAAGCAGGAGCTGTGAAATGCCCCCTTTGAAATTCAGGTACCGTATAGGTGGTTGGTCTCCTTGGCAGATTCCCAATTAGAAAGAGATTTCAAAAAATTCCTTTTTCTTGCTAACTGCCTTCATGAAATCTATATAACGTTCATATGTGCACACACAAGACCCTGAACCGTTAAAAAAACTTTTAAAAAAATCTTTCACAAGCAAGTGTCAGTAAGATATGAATAGAAATGTAAATGAAGACACAGGAAGTGAAAAAGAGAGCCCAAGGGAGCGGTGAATTGTGATGCAGTCAGCTAAGCTTCCAAGCTTAGTGTCTGGTTCCCCGTCTTCCAAGCAGTTTGGTTCCTCTTGTTTTACAACTGCCCTGGAGGCTCACACAGAGAAGAATCTGCCTGCAATGCAGGAGACCCAGATTCAATTCCTGGGTCGGGAAGATCCTCCAGAGAAGGGAATGGCAGCCCACTGTAGTATTCTTGCCTGGAGAATCCCATGGACAGAGGAGCCTGGCGGGCTACAGTCCGTGGGGTCGAGAGAGTTAGTCGCTCAGTCACGACTGACACTGCTGCTGCTTACTGCTCTTTATCAAGTGTGTTTTTTCTCCTGTTCTTGAACAGCTTCAGCGGCTCACCTACCAAATCAGAGGTGAGCGTGGGACCTGTTTGAAAGGAGCAGGTGGGGTGGAGGGCTTTGTTGCTCCCTCAGTAAACAGCTGCTGAGCCGCTGGTGCCGGGCGCTCGTCTGGCGTCACCGAGGACCGTGGGACGACTGGCACGGCCCCTGCCTCGGGAGGAAGAGAAAGGCCTGTGAGCCGACGGCGGGCGCGGCAGGTGTGACGGGGCGGTCTGCGGTGGGGGCGCCACTGCGTGTGAGGCTTCTCACAGGCAGGTGACTTTGTGTTCCTGGAACCGAAGGTGCCTGGTCAGGCAGAAGAAAGAAATGAGGCAACTCAGGGAGATCAGAGAGGGGCTGGTTTAGCATCTGAGCAGGATGGATTTCAGTGGGAAGGGGGGAGCCTTGCAGAGACAGCCAGCAGGGCTGGAAGCCGTGGGGTGGGTGTTTGGGGAGTGCATTCCGGTAGCCCCCCAGCAGTGGGCAGGAGGTCTGAAGCCAGAGACTGGCTCAGAGGGTCTCGATATGTCTAGGTGAGGAGCGATGAGACAGAGTGGGGCAGTGGGAGTGCCTGGAGGAGGGGACCTCTGGAGGGGATGGTGCAGGAGCACAAACAAAGGGGTTTCCTGGCTGGGTCGCCAGAGGGGAGGCCTGAGGGAGAGGGGAGGCCTGTGGGGGATGGGAAGGGAGGCCTGAGGACGAGGGGAGGTCTGCCCTGTGCTACGCTGGGGATTGCTCTTTCCTAGCACCTGGAACTACATGCATCCTCACGAGTGTCTCCTTCATGGGTTATTGAGGGCACCTGTTCTGCTGGCTGAATGGTGGGGACTGCCTAGCCAGCAGACTGTGCAGAGCAGGGATCCATGGATAGGGTAGGGAGGGGGCAGTGAGCACCAGGTCTCTCCCAGGCAATTCCATGCGACTTCTCGGGCAACAGAAGCCCATGTCTCTGCCCCACCGCCGACCCAATTTCAGTATCTGTAACCCCGTGACCTGGGTTCAAGCTGGGCTGCCCTGAAATTGGGGTGGGGGATGTCATTGCAAACTTGGGGAAAAAAATCTGCATTTTCTGGTAACACTTGAAATAAAAATACTGCTGCAGGTTGACGCAAACCAACCAAGGATGTAGCATCAGACACTAGTCAGAGCTGGGTCACCGTGACCGCCGCCGCCGCACAGCTTGCTTTATTCAGGGAGGCCTGGTATGTTCTTGGCCTGCGAGACTCTCTCTCTCTGGGTTTTGCTGCTCGCTTGCCTTCTGTGGCTCTGTGTTCTGTGAAAATTATCACTCTGTGGCTGCTGTGTTTACCCATCAGAGGCTTTCAGAACAGAACTCTTTATCAGTCTGCTGCCGGAGCCCAGAGGACTGTGCCTGACCCTTTTTCCCACTGCAGCCCACAGACAGGCCAGCACCAGTGCAGGTCAGAGAAGCAGCTGCTGGGAACCACCCAGGGCCTGAGGACCAGTAGCCCGGCCTTGGGCATTCGGTCTCAGTCTCTTTTTCCCTCCTCCTCACCGATCATTTGTTTAGTTGTGTTTTCATCCAGTGGATATTTACCAAGCATTACCCCTGTGGTAGCTACATTTATTTTTTATGTATTTATTTGGTTGTGCCAGGTGTATTTGTCAGATGGGATCGAGTTCCCTGGCCAAGGACCGAACCTGGGCCCCCTGCATCGGGAGCATGGATTCTTAACCACTGGACTACTAGAGAAGTCCATTTTAAATAGATTATGGGACTTGATTAATGCATATTCTTTTTTTTTAATTTACTTTATTGATTTACAATGTTGAATTAATTCCTACTGTACAGCCAACTGATTCATTCAAGTGTACATTCTTTTTCCTATTCTTTTCCATAATGGTTTACCACAAGATATGGAATATCCCTGTGTTATACAGTAGGAACTTGTTGTTTATCCATTCTGTATATAATAGTTTACATCTGCTAACCCAAACTCCCAATCCATCCTTCCCCCACCCTCCTTCCACCTTGGCAAACACAACTCTCTTTGTCCATGAGTCTGTTTCATAGTTAAGTTCATCTGTGTCATATTTTAGATTACACATGTAAGTGATACTGTACAATATTTGCCTTTCTCTGTCTGACTTACTTCCCTTAGTATGATAATCCCTAGGTCCATCCACTTTGATGCAGATGCCATCATTCATTCTCTTTATGGCTGAGTAATGTTCCATTGTATACACGTACCACATCTTCTTTATCACCAATTAATGTGGACTTCAATAACAGAGAGAAATGGCTCTGATCAGTCACTTGTAACTGGAGAATTCAGAAAATGGGAGATTTCTCCATAAAGACTAAATATTCAGCATAATAAGCATTAGTCACTCCGTTGTGTCTGTCTCTCTGTGACCCCATGGACTGCAGCCCACCAGGCTCCTCTGTCCATGGGATTCTCCAAGCAAGAACACTGGAGTGGGTTGCCATTTCCTTCTCCAATTCTGACATAATGGGAGACCTTCACAGAAGGCCAGCAGATGGCCACTGACCCCCGTGTCCTCTCCCGAGGACCATGAAGGAAGAGCAGGAGGCTCGGGTTCCGGGCCTCTTCTCCGTGTCAGCGCCGGTCCCGCCAGCTCCCACGCCAAGGGCTTGGTTTCTCTCAGTCTCACCCTGAGGAGTGTTCTTATTTCTTCTTGTTCATTTGTTTACTCAGCACCGCTGAGAGCATGTGTTTACGGGTGAAGGGAGTAAATGAAGAAATAGCAGCTTCTCTTAGGAAAAGCTTTGAGAAAGAAAAAAAGCTGGACGTGGGCAGGAGGCCTCACAGGACACGGTGGTCAGGCACGCCGGGTCAGCTGACAGCTGGATCCGCTGCAGGTCCCACCTGCACCCTTTGTGGAACAAACATGGTAAAAGAGGGAAAGTCAGGAAGGATGTGCAATTAATTCCTCTAGCACACATTCCTCTCTGAAGTTTTATTTTACTGTTGTTGGAAGTCAATAGATTCCATGCTTATCATTATTATCTTCATGCAGGCATGGAGAACAATTTCATCTCAAGTGTCAATCTCTAGTTAATTGACAGTAACTCCCTGCAGAGCCAGGAAAAGAAGAGTTTTGAGATTCAGTTCAAACTCAGTGGGGAAGACTGACTCCGTCAGTCATTCAGCATCTACCCAGATAGAAAAAGGGATGGGGAATTGTAGCATTATGACACCATGTATTTGTTTTTGTTGGGTGGATACTAGGTACTTTCCATTGACTTCAGTATCTAAAAGATGGTAATTGACTGTTTCTTGACTTCCTACTTTTGTGTTCCAGTCCCCTATAATGAAAAGGACATCTTTTTTGGGTGTTAGTTCTAAAGGTCTTGTTGGTCATCATGAAACCGTTCAGCTGCAGCTTCTTCAGCATTATTGGTCGGGGCATAGTCTTGGATTACTGTGATATTGAATGGTTTGCCTTGGAAATGAACAGAGATCATTCTGTCATTTTTGAGATTGCCTCCAAGTACTGCATTTCGGACTCTTGTTGACCATGATGGCTACTCCATTTCTTCTAAGGGATTCCTGCCCACAGTAGTAGATATAATGGTCATCTGAGTTAAATTCACCCATTCCAGTCCATTTTAGTTCACTGATTCCTAAAATGTCGATGTTCACTCTCACCATCTCCTGTTTGACCACTTCCAATTTGCCTTGATTCATGGACCTAACATTCCAGGTTCCTATGCAATATTGCTCTTTATAGCATTGGACCTTGCTTCTATCACCAGTCACATCCACAACTGGGTATTGTTTTTGCTTTGGCTCCATCCCTTCATTCTTTCTGGAGTTATTTCTCCACTGATCTCCAGTAGCATATTGAGCAGCTACTGACATGAGGAGTTCATCTTTCAGTGTCCTGTCTTTCTGCCTTTTCATACTGTTCATGGGGTTCTCAAGGCAAGAATACTGAAGTGGTTTGCCATTTCCTTCTCCAGTGGACCATATTTTGTCAGAACTTTCCACCATGATCCGTCTGTCTTGGGTGGCCCTACATGGCATGGCTTAGTTTCATTGAATTAGACAAGGCTGTGGTCCATGTGATCAGATTGGTTAGTTTTCTGTGTTTGTGGTTTCAGTCTGTCTGCCCTCTGATACCCTCTCTCAGCGCCTACCGGCTTCTCTTACCTTGAATGTGGGGTATCTCTTCACTTCTGCTCCAGCAAAGTGCAGCCGCTGCTCCTTACCTTGGACGTGGGATATCTCCTCACGGCTCCCAGAAGTAAAAAAACACCTGGAGTAACAGGCAAATTTGGCCTTGGAGTACAGAATGAAGCAGGGTAAAGGTTAATACAGTTTTGCCAAGATAACGCACTGGTCATAGCAAACACCCTCTTCCAACAACACAAGAGAAGACTCTACACGTGGACATCACCAGATGGCCAAAATCGAAATCAGACTGATTATATTCTTTGCAGCCAAAGATGGAGAAGCTCTATACAGTCAGCAAAAACAAGACCGGAAGCTGGTTGTGGCTCAGTTCATGAACTCCTTATTGCCAAGTTCAGACTTAAATTGAAGAAAGTAGGGAAAGCCAATAGGCCATTCAGGTATGACCTAAATCAAATCCCTTATGATTATACAGTGGAGGTGAGAAATAGATTTAAGGGACTAGATCTGATAGACAGAGTGCCTGATGAACTATGGATGAAGGTTCGTGACATTGTACAGGAGACAGGGATTAAGACCATCCCCATGGAAAAAAAATGCAAAAAAGCGAAATGGCTGTCTGAGGAGGCCTTACAAACAGCTGTGAAAAGAAGAGAAGCTAAAAGCAAAGGAGAAAAGGAAAGATGTACCCATTTAAATGCAGAGTTCCAAAGAATAGCAAGGAGAGATAAGAAAGCCTTCCTCAGGGATCAGTGCAAAGAAATAGAGGAAAACAATAGAATGGGAAAGATTAAAGATCTCTTCAAGAAAATTAGAGATACCAAGAGAACATTTCATGCAAAGATGGCCTCAATAAAGGACAGAAATGGTATGGACCTAACAAAAGCAGAAGATATTAAGAAGAGGTGGCAAGAATACACAGAAGAACTGTACAAAAAAGGTCTTCACAACCCAGATAATCACAATGGTGTGATCACTCACCTAGAGCCAGACATCCTGGAGTGTGAAGTCAAGTGGGCCTTAGGAAGCATCACTACGAACAAAGCTAGTGGAGGTGATGAAATTCCACTTGAGCTATTTCAAATCCTAAAAGATGATGCTGTGGAAGTCCTGCACTCAATATGCCAGCAAGTTTGGAAAACTCAGCAGTGGCCACAGGCCTGGGAAAGGTCAGTTTTCATTCCAATCCCAAAGAAAGGCAATGCCAAGGAATGCTCAAAGTACCACACAAATGTACTCATCTCACATGCTAGTAAAGTAATGCTCAAAATTCTCCAAGCCAGGCTTCAGCAATACGTGAACCATGAACTTCCAGATGTTCAAGCTGGATTTAGAAAAGGCAGAGGAACCACAGATCAAATTGCCAACATCTGCTGGATCATCAAAAAAGCAAGAAAATTCCAGAAAAACATCTATTTCTGCTTTATTGACTATGCCCAAGCCTTTGACTGTGTGGATCACAATAAGCTGTGGAAAATTCTTAAAGATGGGAATACCAGACCACCTGACCTGCCACCTGAGAAATCTGTAGGCAGGTCAAGAAAATACAGTTAGAACTGACATGGACCAACAGACTGGTTCCAAATAGGGAAAGGAGTACATCAAGGCTGTATATTGTCACCCTGCTTATTTAACTTATATGCAGAGTATATCCTAAGAAACGCTGGGCTGGATGAAGCACAAGCTGGAATCAAGATTGCTGGGAGAAGTATCAATAACCTTAGATATGCAGATGACACCACCCTTATGGCAGAAAGCAAAGAACTGAAGAGCCTCTTGATGAAAGTGAAAGAGGAGAGTGAAAAAGTTGGCTTAAAGCCCAACATTCAGAAAACTAAGATCATGGCATCTGGTCCTATCATTTCATGGGAAATAGATGGGGAAACAGTGGAAACAGTGTCAGACTTTATTTTTGGGGGCTCCAAAATCACTGCAGATGGTGACTGAAGCCATGAAATTAAAAGACACTCCTTGGAAGGAAAGTTATGACCAACCTAGATAGCATATTAAAAAGCAGAGACATTACTTTGCCAACAAGTTCTGTCTAGTCAAGGCTATGGTTTTTCCAGCAGTCATGTATGGATGTGAGAGTTGGGCTATAAAGAAAGCTGAGCACCGAAGAATTGATGCTTTTGAACTGTGGTGTTGGAGAAGACCCTTGAGAGTCCCTTGGACTGCAAGGAGATCCAACCAGTCCATCCTAAAGGAGATCAGTCCTGGGTGTTCATTGGAAGGACTGATGTTGAAGCTGAAACTCCAATAGTTTGGCCACCTAATGTGGAGAACTGACTCATTAGAAAAGACCCTGATGCTGGGAAGGATTGAAGGCAGGAGGAGAAGGGGGTGACAGAGGATGAGATGGCTGGATGGCATCACTGACTCAATGGACATGAGTTTGTGTAAACTGCAGGAGCTGGTGATGGACAGGGAGGCCTGGCCTGCTGCGGTCCATGGGGTCACAGAGTCAGACACAACTGAGCGACTGAACTGAACTGAATTGATTGTTAAATTCTCATTAGCATTCAGTGCAATTGGAATAAATAAATGAATAGAGATGCAGTCACCATATGAGCACCCTAAAATGGGTATATGTCAGGAATTGCTTATCCACAAAAGGAAGTTAGACATTGTCCTGTATTCAGAATTAATGAGAGTTATAAACCAATGATGGTAACACAAGCTTTCCCTCACTCCTCACTACAGAGTGTTTTTAATCAAAACAAGAAACTCCAAATGGATTCATTCTTCCATTGCTGATTCATATGACCTGAAAAGCCTTTTGGGCCCTATCCTTGCAGAGCTTCTGCAAAGCCTTTCACAAACTATACACAGCAAATGTACATGCTAAGTCGCTTCAGTCATATCTGACTCTGTGCGACCCTATGGACTGTAGCCTGCCAGGCTCCTCTGTCCATGGGATTCTCAGGCAATACTGGAGTGGGTTCCCATGCCCTCCTCCAGGGTATCTTCCTGACCCAGGGATTAAACCTGCATTTCTTATGCCTCGTGCTTTGGCAGGCAGGTTCTTTACCACTAGCACCACCTGGGTTGCAGATGTAAATATTAACAAATGCCTGCAGTTGGGGTTAAAAGCATCTGACTGTGTTCTGCAGAATTTATTTAACAACAGCAGAATTTTGAGTCGGAGAAGAAGCAAATCTCCCTTGTCCTTACATTTCAGTTTGCTTTTAGCTTTAAAACGCAAGCAAGGGAATTCCCTTGCGGTCAAGGGTTAGGACTCTGCACTTTCACCACCAGGGCCTGGGTTCAGTCCCTAGTTAGGGAACCAAGATCCCACAAGTCTCACAGCACAGCCAAAAAATTTTTGAAGTTTAAAAATAAAGAAGAAGAATAAAAGGCAGGCAATATTCCAGGTATTTAGGTGATCAAAAATACTGGGCTGAGCTAGATGGAGAACGTGAAAAGTCTCTTTCCTATATGATCATCAAGTTTTGTTTTGCTTTTAGTAGTGAGAACCCCAGTATTCTCCTACACCAAGGAGGTGATGACGATACTTAGCTGGGGTTAGACCAGACGCTCTCATTGTGTTCCTATGATCCCAGTGTTGGAGATACTGAAAAAGGTCATTTTGTGAGGTTCAACTCTCTTTAATTACAGAAAAGTGCATTTGGTGAAATTTAGTGTTTGTATTAAAAATATTCAAGGTGATGGCAGGGCTAGAACCAGTGGGTGAATAGGGCTCTCAAATGAACAAATGAATGAAAATGAGTTTCGTTTCCAGTACTGGAAATGAAATGTTTGGAAAGCAGAAAAGCGAGAGAGAATGTGATAATGTCCTTTAGGGTCAGGAAAATCACTTGCTTATGTGAGGATTAGAGTGATAAGCACGTAATCCTTATGTGATAATTATGTAATAATCCTTAGAGTGATAATTACATAATCTTACGTAATCCTGGCACGTAAGAGTTTAGCTCATATCAGGGTTAGTTGGTACACGTAAGCATATGGTACAACGTAAGTTGGTACACATTAGTTGGGCAGGGCAGCAAAAAATCAACAAGCACAAATACAAGAAGGTAGACAGGGTCTTCAGAGAGGACCCAAGAGGGCATAATAATACTGCAATGTCAATTTCTAAATTCTTGTACTGAGGCTTCCCTGATGGCTCAGCAGTAAAGAATCTGCCTGCCGACACAGGAGACGTGTGTTCAGTCTCTGGATTGGAAGATCCCCTGGAGAAGGAAATGGCAGCCCATTCCAGTATTCTTGCCTGGGAAATGCCACGGATAGAGGAGCCTGAAGGGCTACAGTCCATGGGGTCGCAAAAGAGTCAGACATGACTTAGAGATTCAACAGCAACAACATGGTTGCCCTACAAAGGTTCTGTAAGATATAAAGGAAGAAGGAAAGACCACAGGCTTTGTCATGTTGTATCTTTATTGCTCTAAGTTCTACTCCTAGGCAGACTCTCCCTGAGGTATTTTCACATTATTAATAAAAGCAATAGGAACGAACGAAGAAGCAGTGTATTTCACAAGCTTCCTGTGTGCCGGCAGGGTGGTGGGAGCAGGTGTCCTCAGGTGAGCTGCAGGACCCTTCCCCTGCAGAGCGGACAAATGGTGAAGCTGATAGGTGCAGGGGAACAGGAGGGAGCAGGGAAATTCACGGTCAGAAAGTGGAAGCACCAAGTTTCTAAAGATACGCATTTACAAAGGGATTGTTCTGCTTTGTTATTTGTAGGAAGAATTAGCTGTGTGTAGAAGAAAGAAACTGATGGAGATTTTTCTGTTCATTTATTTATTCATTTGATGCTGCGTCCCTGCTCTCTTCCCAAAACTCTGCTGCGTGGTAAGGGACTCAGTCAGCAGGTGCAGGGTCTGCCGGGGCTGCCTGAGGGGCACATCGAGCAAAGCAAGGACTGCTGACTCAGGGAGGACCGGGAGGGTTCGGGGTCTTTCTTCTAGAAGGTCCATTGGCCTTCAGGAGCTAAAATAATTAGTTGACTAATAAAAATAAATGGAAAAACTAAATAAATAAAATAAAATAATTAGTTGAATAAGGCAGTAAAGGCCTGGCATGGGAAAGGAATGTTCTATCTTCCTATCTGTGTATATGTCTTTTTTATTATTATTTTTGGCTGTGGAGGGTCTTCATTGCTGTGTGCAGGCTTTCCCTAGTTGCAGTGAGCAGGGGCTACTTTTTGTTGTGTGAGGGCTTCTCGCTGAGGGCTTCTCCTGTTGAGGAGCACAGGTTCTAGAGCTCTGGCTCAGTAGTTGTGATGCATAGCATTTATTGCCACATGGCATGTGGATCTTCCAGGACCAGGGATTGAACCAGTGTCCCTTGTATTGCAAGGCAGATTCTTAACCACTGGGCCACCGAGGGAGCCCTGTCTATGTGTATATCAATCAGTCATCATTTATGTATCACATGCACATGCATGCATGCTCAGTTGCTTCAGTCGGGTCCATCTCTTTGCAGTCCCATGTGCTGTAGCCCGTCAGGATTCTCTGTCCATGGGATTCTCCAGACAAGAATACTGGAGTGGGTTGCCATGTTCTCATCCAGGGGATCTTCCCAACCCAGGGTTGAAATCCATGTCTCCTGTGTTTCCTGCACTGCAGGCAGATTCCTTACCACTAAGCCACCAGGGAAGTCCATGTATCATATACAGAGGGACAAAGATAAGTGAAAACATGGAAAACTATGAGTAGTCAGGATTTTATTTTGAGTCCTTACTCTCTTATGCAAAGCCCGTTATAGCCAAGCACAGAGGTTAAGAAAGTTGAAGTCAAACAGAAGTGACTCTGGTCCCAGCTCCACTCCTTACTAATTTTGTGACCTTGAACCAGTCGTTTAATGTCTCTAGATCTCAGTTTTTCCCCTCTGTAACACAAAGATAGTAATGATACCAACATCACAGCACAAAACCAGGTTTGCTATAGAAAATCACCTTGCATGATGCTGGTGTGTGGCATATACTTAGTCAATACTGACTCGCTGTCATTAACAACTTTTGTTTTATTCATTCATTCCTCTTCCAGAGGAAGCTTCAGTTTAGAAATGTATTCAGGTCACTGCTCATGAATGATAGAGCCAGGCCTGCCTGCTGCCTAGAGGTGGGTGTCTGAGGGAAGCTCAAGGAGAGGGTAAGACCAGACCTTAAAGAGCTCAGGACATTGAACTTTATCACAGAGGAAGTTTAGGTAGAGCCTCTCAGGGCCCTTAAGGTCAGGACCAACAAGTTCAGATTTGCATTTTAGAGAGATGATTCTGGCAACAAGGTGCAGGTTTAGAGATCACAGTGGTAGCATCTGAAGGCCCAGCTGGGGGGCAGGGGTGGGGGTGGGGGCACCAGGACCACATGCAGGTGGAAGCAGCGGGGTAGGCTGAGCTGGAACTTTTAAATAAAGGGGGAGATGCTGGTGGGAGGTGAGGAGAGGGAGTGAGCGAGTGGGAGGGATTTGGCTGCTCCAGGGTTTCTGGCTGCAACTGACTGGTGAGATGGCAGCACCTTGGACCAAGATGGGGATCCCAGAGGCAGGAGCTTGAGCCCAGTAGGCTTGGGGTGCCTGTGAGACTCTGGGGGGCAATGTCCACATGGCAGCCAGATATAGAGATGCAGAGTCAGGAGTCAAGTTGGGATTGCAGATGTTCAGGTGGGTGTTGAAAGTGTGGGTGGCAGCGACAGCATTCAGGCAGCCCTTGCACACCTCCAAGCACACTCTCTCCCCGCCAGGCAGAGAGGTGGAAAGGCAGCCACGGTCATCACTTTCAGGGCTTTACGCTCAAGTCCAAGGAGGAGACACCAAGGAAGACAAAATAAAGGAAAACTCTAAGTTCAGCTATTGCTGAGTGCTAGCAATATAATGATAAAATGCAAGGCGGCTGACGCATTGACAGTCTTTCACGAAGAGCTATGGAAACATTCATTAAAAAGAAAAATCTGTACAGTTATGCAAGATTACTATGAGTTATTGTAACCTCATAAGGCAGACTTATTTCACCATAGGAAGAAACCATGATGTTCTAAGAATAGAAGAGAAAAAGACAATTACCCAAGACTGGGAGAGCCTTTAAGAGGGAAGCACTTAGGTAAGAGGAAGAAGTAAAAATGAGCAGATATTCAGAGATGGGATAAAAGGCAAGTTCAGAAATTCTGAGTTTGATCAGGGAGACAGGCACATGGGAACATGAGGACACTGCTGCATTCTTTGTGGAAACATGTGCAGATGAGGACATGATGCACATGGCCCTCTGAGCGTGGGTACTGGCGAGGGTCACCTGCCAGGCAGGTGAGGGGCTCTAGCACAGAGGAGGGTGAAGGCTAGAGGTGAAGGTCCCGGCGGCTCAGGGGCTCTCCTTGTGGGAAGGACCCCATGGATGTGCAGGACAAGCTGCTGCAGAGTGGAACAGGTAGGAAGGAGGAGGATGGGGACAGTCAGAGGACACGGAGGTGGGGGTATTCATTTAGATGGAGGGGTCACCAGTCAGCCCTTCCAGGCCTGTTCCCAGATGACCCCCAAAGTGAAGCAAAATCAAGTGTGGTGTATAGAAAGTTTGAGACTCACTGAGTTAAGTACTAAGATAAAGAATCAGCCTTGGCAGCCAGAGCCCATGGGTGGGTGGCTGCAGTAGGTGGGTTGTTTCCAGGAGACCCATAGAGAAGGAGTGGAAGGCTTTGGGGGAGGTGGCCAACCTGTCCTCTTTTGTCAGCATCACCCTGGGGAAAGATACCAGACATCAGGGTGATAGCTCTGGCTCAGCAGCCGTCTCCCAAGCAGTGAGGAAAGGAGGCTAGGGAGTAAGTTGGGAGTAGGGTGGCTTGTGTTAAAATGTGCCAGCTCCTCCCAGAGTCCTGGCTCGGAGCCCATCCAGAGCCCCAGAGGCCTGTGGTGGTTTCATCCTACTCTTCCTTGGATGTGAAGCTGCTGAGAGTGAAACCTACGGTGACCCACAACTGGCGGGAAGCAGAAACCAGTGCTGTGCTATCAGAGTGCAGTCTCCTTCTTGCCCTTGGGATCCTCGCCTTCCCAGAAGAAGAGAGGACCACAGAGTGCTAGGGAAGAAACAGTTATGGGAACATGAGGGTATCATGATCCAGGAGATGGGAGCTGCGTTGGGGAGGGGACGCCTCGAGTGTCTGTTCATCACATGACCCCAGCTCCTTTTGCTAAAGTCCTGTTGATTTTAACAGTTGTCCCCGGCATATAGGAATGAAATGATTGGTTTGGTGGATTGAGATGTGGGCTTATGAGAGAAAATCCTGTGAAAGGGCTGGACAGAGCCTGGTAAATGCAGACTCTCAACCTGCCCCAGACCTGGAGTTGGAGGACACTGACCTGTCTGCAGGTGCCTTCCATGCCCACTGACGTCACCTCAGCAGGTGATGCAGGGCCTGGGGTTCTGAAATCTGCTTGGTGGTCTGATTGCCCCTGGGCCTGACCCCGGGGCCCCGGAGTAAAATCTCTGAGCCTGAGAAGGACATCAGTCATACAGTCAGCTTCCTAGAGCTTCGCCAGTTTTCAGAACCCTGTGATAAGGTCTTTTTTTTTTTTTTTCCCCGGCTGTGCCATATGCTTTGTGGGATCTTAGTTCCTGACCAGGAATTGAACCCATGTCCTCCACAGTGAAAGCATGGAGTCCTAACCAGTGAACCAGCAGGGAATTCCCCAAGGTAATATTCTTTGAAGTATGTTTTTCCTGGCAATTTCAGAGTACCTAATTCTTTTTCTCTTTTCCCTTTCCACCAGGCACTGGGAAATCACGAATTTGATAATGGTGTGGAAGGCCTGATTAATCCACTACTCAAAGAGGCCAAATTTCCAATTCTGAGTGCAAACATTAAAGCCAAGGGGCCTCTAGCGTCTAAAATTTCAGGACTTTATTTACCGTATAAAATTCTTTCTGTTGGTGAGGAAGTTGTGGGAATTGTTGGATACACTTCAAAGGAAACCCCTTTCCTCTCAAATCCAGGTATTTTCTTCTTTTACAGCACTCATTGCTTGAAAATAGATGGCACTAAATCAGAGTGTGGCATTATTTTTCTGGATGGTTGGTTAAAGTAGGAACAATGTGTGGTGTTGGACACATGTGGATGACATTGAAAAACCAACCTAGTGGTTTCCAGTTGCCCTCAGTAACTTCTTAAAGACACTTGCTCTCCTGCTCAATGAATTGTTGACATAAACAGTATCATTGCTTAATTCAGCACATCCAGAATTTGGTTGAGAAAGCCATTTATATCCAGTGCTGATGCCAGAAGGAGTCATTTATTGGAAAGTGAGAGTCACGTAACTCATACCCTTTTTTCTGTGGAACCAGGGAGCCCAGAGCCAGGGTTTTACCTCATCTTCCTTTTCTCTAGTATGATTATTACATGTCTAGTTAGCTCCCTTTTTCATTATCTCTTGTTTTAATGGCTTTGTTGTATCTGGCTCCCTGGGAAATATATATATATATATATTATTGAATGGTCTTGTGTGTGTGTGTGTCATGCAACAGATATATATGAATATCTCCTATATCCATATATACACACATATATCTGTAAAACCCTAAGACCATTCAGAAAACATTTTTGAGCCACTTTTACAGGAATGGTTTGGCAGTGAAAACAAAAAGGTGTTTTTCCTAAATTGCAAGTGAGTCACTCAGTCATGTCAGACTCTTTGCAGACCCATGGACTGTAGTCTGCCAGGCTCCTCTGTCCCTGGAATTTCCCAGACAAGAATACTGGAGTGGGCTGCCATTTCCTTCTCCAAGGGATCTTCCCAACCCAGGGACTGAACCCAGATCTCTTGCGTTGCAGGTGGATTCATCATCTGAGTCACCAGGGAAGCCCAATGCACCATTAAGGGAATGTAACTGAGAATATTGATGTGAATCTTTATTGGCTTTGCATAGATATTACACTGAATTTATAAATAAGTTTTGGTCTTAATAACTTAAGAACTTTAGGCAGTAAGGTGTTTTTACTTGATATGCTTATATATATATCATATGCATATAAGCATATATCATATGCTTAAGCAATATGATAAAAAAAAGAAGCTATTGTTCATAAGTGTCTATTTTATTTTCTTCCTTAGGACCGAATTTAGTATTCGAAGATGAAATCGCTGCATTGCAACCTGAAGTAGATAAGTTAAAAACTCTAAATGTGAACAAAATTATTGCACTGGGACACTCTGGTTTTGAAGTGGATAAACTCATTGCTCAGAAAGTGAAGGGTGTGGACGTAGTGGTGGGAGGACATACCAACACATTTCTTTACACAGGTAATTGTCCCAGGAGGGCTAGATAATATATGCTGATATAAGTATAATATGTATGAATACATGTAATAATGTATATAAGTGATACACACTGAGTAATAATGTGTAAACCTTACTCAAAGAGACTTTTAAAAAATTTTTGTATTGAAATACAGTTGATTTACCACACTGGGTGGGAATGGCTGCAGGCAAGTTGCAGACAAAAGTATGAGTGGGATTAAGATGGTGAGGATGCTGACAGAGATGCCAGCTTTCCTAGTGCAGGTGACTTTGCCATCAAGCATCTGAGAGCCACTTAAGTAATTAGAGACGGGGGAGTTGGCTAGACTAAGGATGCCAACACCAAGAAAACCCCCAATGGAGCAGGTCATTGGCAACACTGGGTGGAGGTTAAGACTCTGGTGTGGATGGTCTGGACTGCTAACAAGGGGTGGGCTCCTGTTGGCCTGACCTCCCTCATGGGTAGGATGAGGGTCAGGATGAGGGTCACTTAAAGCATTGCTGTGGCTTCATGTGTGTGTGAGTGGATGGTGGTGAAGTGCCTCAGAACAGGGTCTGGAGCCCTAGGTTCTCACTTCGGTCATGTCCCAGCTCTGGAATAAGACACCCTCCTGGGTCTTTTGTTAGCTTCCCTCTGAGGCAGCATCAGCGCCTCAGGACACATAGTAAGAACTAGGTATATGCATCCCACCCCTGCATCTGGTAGAGCTGTGGCTTCAAAGCCATTTGACTGTGATCCATAGTAAGAAGGGTGTTGTTCACGAGGACCCAATGCATGCACACACACACACACACACACACTGCATGAAATATTTCCCAAAGCACTTGGGGTGCACCCTGATATTTTCTGTTCTGTTTCACTTTTTTTTTTTTTTTAATTCATTGGCTCTGCTGGGTCTTCACTGCTTCGAGAGGGCTTTCTCTAGTGGTGGCGGCGAGCAGGGGCCACTCTCTAGTTGCAGTGCTCAGGCTTCTCACTGCGGTGGCTTCTCTTGTTGTGACGCACAGGCTCTAGGCTGTGTGGGTTCAGTTGTTTGAACATGAGGTTTAGTTGCCTTGGGGCATGTGGGATCTCCCTCCACCAGGGATTGAACCCATGTCCCCTGCATTGGCAGGTGAGCTCTTAACCACTGGAACTCCAGGGAAAACATCTACTTTCTCACTTTTTAAGTGCCAGTTACCACCCACTTAATTAATTTCTTCATATTATAGCTAGCCTATATTTTGAATAACTGGGTTTTCAATGAACTATGGCCAAAATGGGCAAGAAGAATTAAAGGAATCTGACGCCACCTCTCAGATGTTGAAGGCATTGCCATGCTCCCTCTGACATGCCTTAGACCCTCTGGAGGCCCAGCTGCCATCCACCGCCTTGGTACATGGCCTCAGTCCGTGAGCCCTGCTGGGCCTGAAGAGGCTGAGTGGCCGTTCCCCGCCTCCCACAATTCTGCAGCCTGTTGTTTTGTTCCGTCACTTTGGTTCCAGCCAAGTAGATCCTGCAAAAGAGAATGCATCTTCTGCTAAGGAGATGATAAATGATGAGAGATTTGGGGATAAAAATTACACTCTTTATCCACGAACTTTGAAGTAGATAATTACAGTCTTGAGAAAAAAAAATACCTGTAGAGTTCGTATTTTATCTCACATTTCATGATTGCTTACCAAGATTAAATTGTTCTCATAAAAATGTTCAATTTGGACATTCATCATTGTGAGGAATGAACTTAACAATTAAAGGGAATTCTAGGACACAATATGAGGTGAGATATGTTTGCTTCTTTAAATAAATTTTCCCAACCTTAAAAAGCAAACAGAAAACAAAACAACAACAAAACACAGTCCTTCACTAAATTGCCTTGAGAGTTAGCATAAAGTTGGGAATTCCCTAGCGATCCAGTGGTTAGAACGCTGCACTTTCACTACTAAGGGCCTGGGTTCAATTCCTGGTCCAGGAACTAAGGTCCAACAAGCCAAGAAAAAGACAAAAGAATTAGCATAAAGTTAAATATGATTGATTAATCAAATTAGAGTTAAAATAATGCATCATTTCCTGGAGAAGGAAATGCAACCCACTCCAGTATTCTTGCCTGGAGAATCCCATGGCTAGAGGAGCCTGGCAGGCTACAGTCCATGGGGTCACAAGGAGTCAGACATGACTTAGCCACTAAACAACAGCAACAATGCATCATTTGTGATTTTAAATCTCCTGAGAACCATTTCAGCACACACAAGACCCAACACACGCACATACACACTCACCTGAAACAATTTCAAAAAGCGTCTAGATTGTACCTGCTCTTTTATGTTCTGTTGTTTAATTCTTTTAAATGCTGTAACCACTTACTAAAGAGGTTTGTCTTGTCCATATTTTTAAAAACTCAGCTTTAAATGAGGCCAAAAGGGCCCAAACAGTGCATGAACAGTTTCCCTCTGAATACTGAACACCACTGCAGGTTCTTGGGATGACAGCCACCATGTACATACAGACCAGACCACCCTGGTATTGCCTCACCATTCTTATGTCAGGATGAGGACGAGAGAACTTTCCTGACCAGGTTTGCAAAATGTCAGAGCTACAAGGACGAGGGCTAGAATGCAGATGTCTTCTCTAAAGGAATTAAACCTAGAGTTATAAGCTGGTCTGTGAAGTTGCCTTTGGAGAAAAAAAGGTGAAGTGCGTTCAGATTGAAAGATGTGGTGGGTGTGACAGAGGACTCCCCTCCGTGTGACCCTTGACAGCAGACAGGCTCCTAAGATGCTGTCGCTCTGTTTGCCTCCCACTATTTTAGCTGTGGTTCGGATCATGCAAGTCTGTCTGGTTAGCTGTGGCTTTGGTGAGTGTAGGCATGCGTTTCTCCATCTGCAGAGTTAAAGAGTTACAAGTCTTAAGTCTACAATCCCTTCTGTTCAGAGTTTCTTGATCCTATCAACTTGTGACTGTCACCTCTTTTTCAGCAACTTCACTTCTGGAGTCGCAGGCTGATGAGACCTAGTCACCATCCTGAATTGCTCATCCCCACAGCCCTCCTCCCTCCTCCCCGTAAGGCCCTCTCACCTTATTCTTCAGCAAGCTGCCGCAGCCTCACGGAAACCTCAATCTGGTGAACCCTCCACCCCTCCCAGCCCAGCAAGCGCCACTTCTCCTCCTTAGCCTGGGAACACCCATTGCAGACCCACCACCAGGTCTCTAGCTGATTCAAGGAAGACAGGTGCCCAGGACTGTTGAGTGAATGCCAACAGATGTGGCTCCTTTAAAAGTAACATTTCTTCGGAATTCCCTTGTAGTCCAGTGGTTGGGACTCCGCAGGGGTCCCAGGTTCAGTCCCTGGTTGGGGGACTAAGATCCTACATGCCATGTAGCACAGCCCCCACCCCACCCCCCCACACACAAAATTTTAAGAGCAAGATTTCTTTATTTGAACAGTTTTGTGTGTGTGTGTAATAAAGTTTTATTAAAGTATAAAGGAGATAGAGAAAGCTTCTGACATAGGCATCAGAAGGGGGCAAAAGAGTACCCCCTTTGCTAGTGTTAGCAATGGAGTTATATACTCTCCAGTGAATCCAAAGAATGTCTGGAGGTTGTAAAGACCTCACCAGACCTACTCCCATAATTTACATTTTAAGATAACAGAGTTGGCCAGAAGGTTAAATCCAAAGATTGTCCTCAGGCAGGATACATCCTTGTAAAGACCAGACCTACTCCCATAATTTATGTTTTAAGATAACAGAATTAGCCAGAGGGTTTAATCCAAAGACTGTCCTCAGGCAGGATACATTATTGTTATATAATCCTAAGGAATGTAGAGGAAAAAAAGTAAAACAGTTTGTCCTTTCTTCCTCCTTGAATATCCCAGACCTCTCTCTCCTTGGGGACGCCTAGACTTCTTATCAACCTGCCTAGGAAATGACTCTCTCATTCCCCCCTTTTCTTTTAGGAGAATTATGTTGCCAAGGGAAAGGGGCCTGAATAAACTCGAGCAAAAAAAGGGAAATAATTCACCCGTGGGCCTCTGGTTCTGAGTCTTGCTCTATGTTTGTGACTGTGGAGGTGGGTGTGGTGTGAGAATGGGAGAAGCTGAGGTTGCAGGGTAGAAGGTCCTCATGGAGCCGATCTCTGGTGGCCTCAGCCTGCAGCAGCTTGAAGTGGGGCTTTGGTTCCTGGCCAGAGATCCAGTCAGGTTGCAGCTATGAGAACACCAAATCCTAGCCACTAGACTAGTGGTCAGTGACAAGAACCTGGCCCTTCAGCTTTGCAGAAAATTCCCACAAAGAAGGAAAGTAGTGAAACAAATAAAGCACTTATGAAAAGGAAAAAAGTGTACTGTATGTATGGATAGACATTGGATAGACTCAAAGAGAGTCACTCCCTTGTGGTAACTTGAATTACTTATATGGGGCATTTCTTCTGGGTTTCCGTTGATTTGCCTGGTTCAGAGTTCATATTTGGTGTATCTCAGGATCCCCTCATACGTGTACATGCATCTCTTAGCAAGGTGGATTCTACCAAAGACGCCTTTGGGTGTTAGTATCACTTAGCATCACTCCCCTTTTCACCTCCAAGGAGTCTTCCTACACATATGTAGTCAGGGAGGTCTTCTCACTTCTGGAATGAGAAATAATGTGGTCTTTTTTCTTCTATTTGGGCAGGGCTTAGCCTCTTCTGATTGTCCTGCTATTTTCATCTTGGAGTATCTGCCCTGGGGATGATGGGGGTGGGCGTCTACCTCTTGCCTCAAAGCAGGGCCACATCACGTAGGTCTGGTAGGTTACGATGTTCATGACAAAAATGATAATGTTGCTACAAACCGAATTTTGGGTCTGCTCGCCCCACCATGCAGAAAAGCCTATCTACTAACATCAGGTTGTAGTGAGAGAAAATACAGCATGCATTTGCCAAGTGCCAAGCAAGGAGGATGGGTAACTTGTGTTCAAAAGACCCAAACTCTCCAATGGCTTTCGGGGGACAATTTTTAAAGGCAGTTTTGGGGGTAAGAGTTACAGCTGGTGGACCTTCTTCTGATTGGTGGTAGTGAGGTAACAGTGTGATATTTCAGGAATCTTAATCATCAGTCTTCTGGTTCTAATCGGTCTGGAATCTGCATGCCTGTGGTCAGCATAGAGTCACCATCCTCCACCGGGATGAGGGTGGAGGGAACAATTCAAAGCTATATGTCAGATTGTTACGTACGTCCCTTGTGGGAAAACGAGGATTCCATTCCCCACACACACTGGATTATTATTTTTAAGCTCTCATTCCTTTGCTTGCTTATTTTCCCTTTGTTTCTTCAGCCCCCTACTTCCCTAATTGGTAACTGCTTGAGTCTTTGGAGCCCAGGGAAGGTCTAGGAGACTAAAGTCTTTTTCCACAAAAAAGAAATAGGGAACAGGGAGGGACTTTTGTACCTGGGAGGGCGCTGCAGGTCCCTGCTCAGTTTTGCTGTTCTCCCTAAGGCCAGTGATAGATGGCATCGTCCACTCAGTAGGCATGAGTCTGAGCAAACTCCAGGAGATAGTGAAGGACAGGGAAGCCTGGCGTGCTGTAGTCCATGGGGTGGCAGAGAGTCGGACATGACTTAGTGACTGAACAACAACTAAGGCCATAGGAAATATGTTAAATCAGGGAGTGCACAATCATATTTGTGTTTAGAAAGATCACTCAGGCTGTTTTGGGGAAACTGAAGCAGAAAGAGAAAAAGAAGAGATAGATATATAGACACCAGTTAGGAGGCTGCACAGGGACCCAGGGACAAGATAATGGTGACCAAAGTGTGACTCTTCTGAGATGTTGAGGAGTAAACAGATGAAAGCAAGCACTTCCCAGTCATTTAAAAGAGACTCAAGTCCCTTAGAAGCACTGCTGTGAAATACGCAAATTACCAAGTACCTTAATCCAGTCCTCTTATAGGAATACTGAAAGTTCTTGGGGCTTCCCTGGTAGCTCAGTTGGTAAAGAATCCACCTGCAATGCAGGAGAGCCCAGTTCAATTCCTGGGTCGGGAAGATTCCCTGGAGAAGGGACAGGCTACCCACTCCAGTATTCTTGGGCTTCCTGTGTGGCTCAGCTGCCTGCAATGTGGGAGACCTGGGTTCGATCCCTGGGTTGGGAAGATTCCCTGGAGAAGGGAAAGACTATCTACTCCAGTATTTTGGCCTGGAGACTTCTATGGACTGTATAGTCCATGGGGCCACAAAGAGTTGAACATGACTGAGCGACTTTCACTTTCACTTTGGAAGTTCTTAGACCAGTGCCATTATACATTAAAATCATCACATGGACCGCCTCAAACATTCTACAGTTCATTCAGCCAGGACTTCCCCAGAGGTCCAGTGATATGACTTCACTTTGTAATGTAGGGAGTGTGGGTTCAATTCGTGGTCAGGGAGCTAAGAGTCCACATGCCTCATGGCCAAAAAAACCAAAACATAAAACAGAAGCAGTATTGTAACAAATTCAATAAAGATTTTAAAAATAAGCAATTCATTCAGCCAAGTGAAAACTATGCTGAAGGCCTGCTCCCTGGCATCTCTGTGACATGATCCATCCTCTGGGCCACCAGACAGGTACTTGTCAAGGCCAGCACTGGGAACCCCCACGTCATCCTGAGGGGCTGCTCCCTCGCTGTGCTGGGAAATGCCCGGTGACCAGGGGAAAATGTGACACCTCCCATCTCCTCGGGCTTGCTCCCAGGATTATTTGTTTGCCAAATGGCTGAAATAGAGTTCTGGTAAACCATTTCTCCCCCGCCAAGAGGACAGGCTGGGATCTAAAGACATGTGTGGCTCCGTGTGTGGAGAGAATATTTGGTGCCTGAGCATCTTTGGCTGAATAGAGAGCTGTGGAAACTGTGAACAGTTTCCCTGGACTGCATTTCTCTGCCAGCGGTTTTCTGGGGTTGATGAGTGGAGGGGAAGCAGAGTTGTGGAGAAGGCTGACCTGAGCCAAACTAGACTGGCTGTTGCCTCAGCCACGTGGGAAGCGTTCTCCTGGTTCCTAATTAGATCCATATGAGATGAAGATGACACATCATTTGTTCTAACAAGGCACATCAAGGCCTTTCAAGAACTGGAGAAAGTCCCTGTCCTGCAGGAGCTGGGGGTTGGTGGCTCCTATTTCTAAAGAGCAAGCTGATCTGATAAGACATCTGACCGAATAGTAAAGATTCCAAATTTTTACATTCTGTTTAAATTCAGATATATTTATGGAAGGCAGAAAAATAGAGGCTGAAACAGTCAGGCTTTCCCTTCTCGGGCTTCCAGGAATCTGCTCAATTCCTTTCTGAAACAGACCAAGTGCCTTTCCCTCCTGGATGGGGTGTTCTGCGCCACCTCGTGGACATAATGGGAACTGCACTTTGCCAAGGTTCTCCGTGCTCAGAAGAGGAACCCTCCCCAGCTGAGGGGGTGGGGGAGGGCTGCTACACCCCCTTCCTCTGAAGTAAAAAGCAGGCTCCAAGCTTGTCCAAAAAAGGACCACCACAGAACCGATTGAGGATGGTGTGAGCATTAACCTTCCTTGCTATTCTGCAATGCCTCCAACCATCTACAACAGTCCTAGCCACCATCTGTCATGATCTGTGCAAATGGAGATGGGACATGGCCTGCTCTGGATCTCAAGTCAGGTGCTTTTGTAAAAATAAAGTTCCAAGGCTTTTTTCTTTTTCCAGGGGAAGCAAGAAAATGGGAAATTAATACTGGCAGCAGCTAGTTCTGCTTGTGGAATGTTGGTATTTGCAGCTTGTCTGCTCTGTGATTACTGAGGACAAGAGCAAAAGCAGGCCTGGGTTTTTCATAAAGCATTCAGCCCAGCTTGTCTTCAGTGAAGAGCGAAGCCCAGACACAGCTTGGAGCACAAAGGCGCAGCCCCTAGGCTTGCACTTGCTTTGGGCAGTGGCCTTTGGAAACCAACTCTTACAGGCTTCTGAAAACAGCACAGCATCGGCTGTGTTGGGCGGTGGAGAGGACAGACGCCGCTGGGCCTCAGTCCTGTTTGCAGCCCGCCCTCCCTCACAGACCAGCTGCGTGACCTGGACACGAGGCCTGGACACCCCGTACACAGCGGGGCCAATGACAGGAGCTGCCTCGTGGGGTGCCTGGGGGTTAAACTAGATCTAGTCCAGGACTGGCTCCTGGCTGACTCTCGTAACTGGTCCAGTGAGCAGCCAACACGAGCTGAGGTTTCCCGGGCCCTCTGTGAACATCTAATAGGAAGCACTGGTGGTGGGTGTGTGGAGGCAGATGACAGAAACAGTGGTAGGTCAAAGGTATCTGACTCAAGACAGCCCAAATGAGGTCCTGGTCTCTATGGAGGTGGGATGGGAAGTGCAGGGTGCCCACAGGTTGCGGCTGCAGAATTGAAACATGCCAGGTGAGGTGCTCAGAGACCAGGGCTCAGGGTCCCACTGCCCGGGCTCCCACCCTCACATGGGCCCGTGTCTAGGAGGCAGTGCTGGGGCTGGTCTCAGGTTCTCCGAGGGCTCCCCTTGGAGACAGAATTCAGAACTTAGCGGGTCTGTGGTCTGGCTGGGGTGGGTGGTGTGTGCGCTGGTCAGCTCCCGGCATGAGTGTGGCCATTCCACAGGGCACCAAGGGGACACAGAACTCAGCAACAAAACCTAGGGACGGCCCTTTGTCATTTTTTTTTAATTAAAGTATAGTTGATTTACCGTGTTAATTTCTTGTCATCTCCATTAAAGAGTCTAAGCTCTGAATGTGTCTCAAGTTTCCAAGAGGTTGCCATCCTCTCATAAGGGAAAGAAATACACATTTAATGAGTTTCTACTGTGTCCCAGGCATTACGCAAGAGAGATTGGATGTTTCATCCTTGCAACAGCCCCAGGAATTGTTATTTTGCCCATTGTACAGGTGGGGAAGGGCTTCCCTGATGGCACAGTGGATAAAGAATGCCTGCAATGTAGGAGATACGGGAGATGCAGGTTTGACCTGGAGTGAGCAGGCTACTCACTCCAGTATTCTTGCCTAGAGAATTCCATGGACAAAGGAGCCTGGTGGGCTACAGTCCATAGGGTCGCAAAGAGTCGGACAAGACTGAGCAATTAAAAAACTGACAGGTGGGAAAACTGAAGCTCAGGGAAGTGGAGTGACTTGGCTGCTCCGCCTGCTTGAGGAGTGGAGCCGGATCAGGAGAGAGGCAGGAGAGCTCAGCAGCGTCCTATCTTTGTGGGCCCCCAGCACCGGGCATTGTGCCCTGGATTTAGGAAGAGCTTAGCAAATGTCTGCTGGGTTGAGAATGGGAGGATTCATGTGCCAAAAGGGCATTCGGAAACCGGGGCAGATGCCCAAGCCAGGCTCTGAAAGACCAGCTGTGTAGAGCAGCAGCTGGGGAATCATTGGTTCAGAATTTGCAGTCACCTGGATGGTGGCCTGCGGGCCCACAGCCAGCTGTGAACAAGGCCTGACTTGATCAGCTCTGGGTCTTTCATTGCAGGCAATCCACCTTCCAAAGAGGTGCCAGCAGGGCAGTACCCATTCATAGTCACTTCTGATGATGGACGGAAGGTTCCCGTGGTCCAGGCCTATGCTTTTGGCAAATACCTAGGCTATTTGAAGGTTGAATTTGATGAAAAAGGAAATGTTGTCACTTCACATGGCAATCCCATTCTTCTCAACAGCAGCATCCCAGAAGGTATGTGAAATTCAGGGCAGTGATCCACCAATCCCAAGATTAGATGGCTGGATTGTGTTTTTTTGTTTTGTTAATGTTTCAGGACAATGTTTCTGAAGAAGTGAGTTTCTTCCTTGAGTTTACCCTCCCGTCTTCTTGGATAAGGAGATTTAAAACACACCCAGATTTCAGAAGTCCCCGTGGGCTTCTCCAAGCTCTCTCAGCACCAGACACTGTCACCGCTTGTTGTGCTTTATTCAGCTCTACCCTGGCAGAGGAGAGCCACTCAGCTCAAGTGCCAGAGGAGAGCTGGGGGAGGCCTGGGATCAGATAGGGAAGGACTGGTGATCAGGGGCCCCGGAGAGTCAGGGCTCCCAACAGTCAGAGGGAGGGGCCAGGGCCCCATAGCAGGACCTCTGACCCCTTTACCTGCCAAGTGTGAGCATCACCATTGCCCCCATCTACACCACGAATGCTGTCCCCCGTGGGCCAGCAGGTAGTCAGACGTGATGAGTTGATTTTGGTTCACTTGGCATTTTAAGATCCAAGCAGGACCTTATTTCCAGGAAACAGAACAGACATTCCTAAGGAAACTTCCTGGTCAAAAACCAAAATGTACACAAATATGGTGAAGAACTGTAGACTCACACCAGGTCAGCTGAATGACATTTAAGCCAGTGTGAGATCTGCTTTAACTGCAGGCTGATTTGTTTGTTTTCTTCTAGATCCAAATATAAGAGCAGATATTAGCAAATGGCGGGTAAAATTAGATAACTATTCGACCCAGGAATTGGGGAAAACAATTGTCTACCTGGATGGCACCACTCAGTCCTGCCGCTTTCGAGAATGCAACCTGGGCAACCTCATTTGTGACGCTATGGTGAGTGGCTCCTGGGAGAGCAGGGCCCACACCACGGGAGGGTGCAGGAGAGATGGGAGGAGGGAGGGAGGGAGGGTGCAGGAGAGATGGGAGGAGGGAGGGAGGGAGGGTGCAGGAGAGATGGGAGGAGGGAGGGAGGGTGCAGGAGAGATGGGAGGAGGGAGGGAGGGTGCAGGAGAGATGGGAGGAGGGAGGGAGGGAGGGTGCAGGAGATAGGAGGAGGGAGGGAGGGAGGGTGCAGGAGAGATGGGAGGAGGGAGGGAGGGAGGGTGCAGGAGATGGAAGGAGGGGGGGAGGATGTGAGGACAAGCTGACAGCTGCAGAACTGAAGACTTCTAAAGATTAACGCCTAAATAGGTAACTCAGGAGGACCTGCCGCACAGCGCAGGGAGCCGGTGCTCTGCGGTGACCTCCGTGGGGAGGAAATCCAAAAGGCGGAGGAAATACGTGTAACATGTGGCTGATCCACTCTGCTGTAAGCAGAAACTAACGGAACATTACAAGCAACTGTACTCCAATAAAAATGCTTTTTAAAAATTAATGCCCAGATAAAAGCTTGGTGTGGATTCACACTGAGTACTTTGGGAAGGTGCCTGAACCACACCAGTGGACCACCCCTGTTTTGTAGAAAGTTTTCACTTTTATCTCAGGTTCAAGAGGTTTGCTAACAAAATAAGCCACTTGTTATATACAAATAAATAATACAAACATTTATTAGAGAATTATCTAGCTTACTTGCAATATACTAACATTAAAAGAAAAGAGAAATAGGAACAGCAGAGGATACATCACCAAATTGGGCTTTGACTAACAAACAAACAGTGCTGGGAAGTCCCATGACATAGCACATCTGGAGTTCCAACTGGGAAAAGGTCCAAGGCAGCATTTCTGCTCTGTGGATGAGACTTCAAAGACTGCAGTTTGGGGTTCCTGCTCACAATCCCCAGGCTGCAAACCATCATCAGTCTGCAAGCAAATCTGCAGCCCTGGTATTATGTTAATCTTTTTAATGTAGGTTACATAGGTCTTGGAAAAGACCCTGATGCTGGGAAAGATTGAAGGCAGGAGGAGAAGGGAGCTACAGACAATGAGATGGTTGGATGACATCATCGACTCAATGTACACAAGTTTAAGCAAACTCCAAGAGATAGCAAAGGACGGGGAAGCCAGGCGAGCTGCAGTCCACGGGGTTGCAAAGAGTCAGACACGACTGAGCGTCTGAACAACAACCACCTTTTTTACAATGCTGTTTGCTCTGTTCTGCGAATCTTGGAATGTTGTTAAGTCCCAGTCAATTGGTCCTGGTTGGCCAGATGACTCAGCAAATTCAAAGATCCTCCCTCTGTCTATCTACGGTGGCTCTCAGCCAACCCTCACAGCAGGCATGGCTGACACAGCGGCAGGCAGGGCAGTGTCCAGGCAGGTTAGAAGCAGCGTCAGAGGCCTGCTCCGCTTAGTCTCTGAGGCCTAAACAAGACTATTAACCTCTTTATTGCTGGACAAGAGTGAAGCCTTTATTTCGAGGTGCTCATCTTAAGTGTCTGATTTTGGATATGGCTTTCCTTTTGTAAGATGACCTGACTCCACAAACTCTGCTTCTCTGAAGATGTGGACATAGTAGATAAAACACTTCTGCTTGGGCCTAACAAGGCCAGACTACGTTTCCCTGGTCTGTCTCCTCTTGGCCCTGAGAACTTGGCCTTGTGGGAACAGCCTTCACAAGCAGCGAACGATGACGTGTAGTTATCGTGAGGATAGTAAGTCCCATGGTGAGAGAGATCTCACACCCAAAGCGCCCCTCCATCCACCTGTCTGCGGGCAGCCCCCAAGGGGCCACGCCGAGCTGAGGTCTCAGGGTCAAGCTCACCACGCCTAGGGGAACCCAAGGGCCTTTGTGCGCAGCTCTGTGCCTGGTACTTAGGATGAAGCCACACTCGATAAAAGTCTGCCAAGGGCTGATTCATGTTGTTGTATGGCAGAAACCAACACAATATTGTAATGCAATTATCCGTCAGTTAAAAATAATTAAAAAAAAAAAAGAAAAAGCCTGCCAAGTGAATGACAACACTCACACTTCCCAAGGCAGGATCGGCGCTGGCTCCTAAGCGCCATGCGATCCAGGCGAGACAAGCAGCTTGGAGAAGTCAGAGTGTGACTGTGTGGGGCAGGTGTGCAAGGAGACACAGTGCTCACCGCACACGAAGAGGAGGCCCTCCCCCGTGTCGGGAACACTGCCGCCGCGCTGTCCTCTTGGCCGAGACCCTGTGTCTCCCCCACCTCCTCCACCATCCTATTTTTTCAAATGAGAATGTATTCATTTCTTGTCACTAAACACATATTATGTTAAAAAAAAAAAGACTGGAACTCCATCTCAGGGGCTGTCTCTGTGTCTCCAAAATTGCCAGCTTGGGAACTGGCTGAGGACCCAGACCAGGATGCCAGGATTCTTGGTGGCCTGAGGTCTAGAGCTGAAAGGGTTCTGGGCTCTGCCCTCAGGAGCAAGTGTGGGGCCTGCCCTGAGGGAGCAGCCCGATGAGCCACTCTGTACAGGGGCCCCCGGCCTTTGCTGGGGTGGTGGGGGATGCTTTGCTCAGGGCCCCTGCTCTGGGGATGCAGGGTCTTAGGAGAGGGTCTCAGAGCTGCTGGCTGCTCAGAGTCTGACCTGGGACTGGTACAGTATCTCATTGTTGCTTCTCAGATCATAAAGCTAGTTTTGACAATTGAGAGAGCTCCGGGCACACAGGGGCAGAAGAAAAGCAGCTTCATTTCTGGGAACGAACCCTCAGAAAGAAGGCCCAGGATGACGAGTGTAAATTCCTGCTGCTCTTGCAGATTAACAACAACCTGAGACACCCGGATGAGATGTCCTGGAACCACGTGTCCATGTGCATTTTAAATGGAGGTGGCATCCGGTCGCCCATTGACGAGCAGAACAATGGTATGCTCCTGGGCCCTGGCCTCAGCTCTGTCTGACCAGCTCCCCAAACCTGGCCATGGGCAGCCTTAGCTCCAGCCACAGCCCACGGTGCCAGGCCCCTCAGCTTGGGCTAGCTGCCACTCACGTCAGTGCCCCACCCAAAGGGCACACGCGCACTTGTATTCCCGGATGCGTGTGCACAGAGGGAGCAGTTAGCCTTCGTGGAACCAAGCTTTCCCTAAACTTCTGACTTGGGACTTGCCTGGTGGTCCAGTGGTTAAGACTCTGCACTTACAACGCAGGGGGCATGGGTTCAATCCCTGGTCGGGCAACTACGATCCCACATGCTGTGCGGTACAACCAAAAATTAAAAAAAAAAAATTTAAACTTCTGACTCACATGAATCATTGACTGATTTATGCAAATAGTGACAGCTTCCACCTGGATATCTGGAAAGAGGAGGACAAAACTGCCAATCTCAAGCCCTGGACAAAACAGCTGGACACCTTCCTTTAGTGCATTTACAGATATCCTGAATTGTAGCACAGAGTAAAACCAGCCAACCAGACAGATATTCAAGGCACTCCCGTCATCTTCCCTGCATACGTGCATGCTAGGTCGCTTCAGTCGAGTCCGACTCTGTGAGACCCTATGGACTTGTAGCCCACCAGGCTCCTCTGTCCATGGGATCCTCCAGGCAAGAATACTGGAGTGGGTTGTCATGGCCTCATCCAGGGGATCTTCCCGACCCAGGGATCGAACCTGGGCCTCCCATGTCTCCTGCATTGGCAGGCAGGTTCTTTACCACTGACCCACCAGGGAAGCCCTAGTCATCTTCCCTAATAAACTGTCAACACAGTCTCAGCAGAGGAGGGCACGGCCGGGGGCCTCCTGATCCCCGTCTTCCCGAGCATCAGGAACTCAGACTCAGCTATGCTGTCCTCAGAGCCTCCTCGTGGCCCCGTCTCCTTTACCTCTGCGGGTCCTGAAGGACACTGGGCTTGTTCGCAAGCCATGTTCCCTCTGGGCTCCCTGTGACTACCCTCAGGCACGATCACCTGGGAGAATCTGGCTGCCGTGCTGCCCTTTGGAGGCACCTTTGACCTGGTCCAGCTAAAAGGCTCCACCCTGAAGGCGGCCTTCGAGCACAGCGTGCACCGCTACGGCCAGGCCACGGGCGAGTTTCTGCAGGTGGGAGGTAAGTCACCTTCCAAGGCGAGGGGAGGCTCTCCCCTCACCAGGACCTCCCGGCCAGGCTTATTTGGGCTTCACACACCCAAAACCAATGTGCAGTCTTTCAGTGGCTGTGGACTCCCAGACCACAGAGAATAGGTTGGGGTCAAAGCCCCAAGGCCCTGAAAATGAGCGATATTTGCCAAGTCTGATTTGGACATCAGACGATCTTCTCTGCAGGAGCTGGCACTCTGGGTCTAAGCAGGTCAGCTGTCTTGAGGTCTAGTTTCTATTAAAACCTTAGTTGCTTAAACATTCAATATTCTTTGTAAAAACAAAACAAAACCTTTTTCTGTTCTACTGCCTGAAAATTGTCTGGAAGCATGCAGAGGTTCAAGGGAATGCAATGTCCAATCACTATTAATAAAGACGATTTCTGCGAGGGGCAGCCAGGACACGACATTGGAACCAGGTTCTAGTTCCATTGGGACCTGGGGCAAGTCTTCATTCAGCCTCTCAGAGAACAGTGAGAAAATGTGCCTGCTCATCTTATGGATTGCCATGAAAGTGGAAGGAAAATAAATGCTTCCCAAATTGTTAAGGACTTCTAAAGTGCTTTTGTCAACCACTGACTCCACAGTCCAATGAGTTAAACCTAAAATTAACATGAATAATCTTAATTGACTCTGACACCATAGTCTGACCTCACTGTTTGTACTATAGATGGTAGACCCCACTGAGAGGTCTGATTGCTTTTCAAGTCTTCCCCCTTCTGGGAAGTTCCGGAGCACCCCAGCTGCTGGGACTGAGGGGCTGCAGAGGGTGGTGGGGTTCCACCCGCTGCCCGTAGGGTTGCCCAGATATTCTGCATTTTCCAGGAGAGTGCAGAGGGAACAGAGAGAGGCACTGTGCTGGGTAGTTGTATGTTTCGCAGAAGTCACCCAGGCCAAATTATTAACTATTTATTGGTCAGCAAAATGGTAAACATCCTGTACCTCTCATCTGTTCCTCATTTCCCAAACTTACTGAACCAAGTTGCTGGACCAATTAATTCATGATTTTAAAAGGGTGTGGTTTCTCCCTGCAGAGTTCCCGATTGCCCACCCTGAAAGCCAGTTTCCTTCCCAGGGGTTCTCAGGTCTACCAGAAAGGATAAACGTAACCAGATACGGTAGCTGCAGCGTCACTTCAGCTCTCAGCTCTCTTGCTGAAATCTCGCTCAAACTAAATGAAAACTAAGCCGCTGCCCCCAACTCCAGATTTGGGCCAAAATCTTTCTTAGAAAACAAAAATTTTCCTTTGGATTCAGTGAAGACCACAGCCTCATTTCTTTTCTAGGAATTCACGTGGTGTACGATATTTCCCGAAACCCTGGGGACAGGGTGGTCAAGTTAGAGGTTCTTTGCACCCAGTGTCGTGTGCCCAGTTATGAGCCTCTCAGAATGGATAAGGTGTACAAGGTGATCCTCCCGAGCTTCCTTGTCGGAGGTGGAGACGGATTCCGGATGATAAAAGATGAAGTGATAAAACATGACTCTGGTAAGCACAAGTGTCTCTTCCCCTCCCTAACCCAAAGGTACCCAAGAACAGAACAGATCCCAAGAGGGGAGCAGCCCACGATGACACCAGGAGGGCAGAGCCAGAAACCGGACCTGCCCTTACACCGTCAGCGCGCTCCCACTTTGTGAGGAAACAGCCTAGGGCAGTAGAGTCCTGCCCCTCCCCAGCACTCAACCCATCCAGCCACGCCCAGGGAAAAAGTATTTTTACATAAAAAGTGTTTTAAAACTTTTAAAGTGCAGCTAAGCAGCTATTATATTATGAAATAGAAACGTGTTGCACTTTTAGGTTGGATGTAGGAAACCATATTAAATCATCTCAACTTTTTTTTATTTTGCATGCGTTGGGTCTTTGTTGCTTTGCTCGGGCTTTTTTCCGTTGCAGCCAGCAGGGGGCTACTCCTGGTTGCGGCGCGCACGCTTCTCACTTGGTGGCTTTTCTTGTTGCAGAGCACGGGCTCTAAAGCACAGGCTCAGTGGTTGTGGCACAAGGGCTTAGATGCTCCACTGTATGTGGAATCTTGCCAGAGCAGGGATTGAATCCATGTTTCCTGCACTGGCAGACAGTTCCTTATCTACTGCACCACCAGGGAAGTCCCCAAATCACCTCGACTTTCTTGAAGAAGCTTTTGGTGTGAAGAGGTCAGGTAGGCATGGATGGGCTATGCCCCCCGCCCCCGCTCCACTCAGCACGTGTCGGTGAAGTACATCATAGAAACCACCAACTTGACCCCAGGCGGGGGTCATTATACCCCAGTCTCATTTGCAGAAATTCAGTTGAGAACCACTTCCTGTGCATGGAGTACACTGCCAGCACACAACTCCTTCCTGTCCTCCAGGGCAAAACCTAGTGTGTTCACAAGACACATGCACAGCTTCTCTGCTTCCGTCTCTACGGCCTTACCGTGAGGGTCCTGCCATGGTAGCTGCATATCCCAAGAGGGTGGAGGGCAGAGCCAGGGCCAGGGAGAGAGCCCTTCCTGGGAGGAAAGGCGCCGGCTACTTCCAACCATTCCATGAAGGGGATGGAAAGGCAGGCTTAGGAGCTGTCCTCTTGAATCCTGCATGAAACAAAGTTAATGGCTGTGCATCACTCAAGCCCAGACAAGTGAGTGCTGGAGAGAAAGATCTCGCATGGAAGGTTGAGGAAGCTTTGGCCGTAAATGTCCTCAGCCCTCATCATACATTAGAATCAGTTGGGGAGCATTTTAAATTAAATACCAACTTGGTCCCGACTTTTAAGAGAGTCTGATTTACTTGGTTGGGGCAAAAGGCTTTGCAGTGATTCTGACGTATACCCAGGGGTGAGAACCACTGTAGAGAAGGGTTCTTTTTAAGTACTATGGTAATACACTGTTTTATTGAGGTATAATTGAAATATATCACTAGTTTTATACCTAATATTATAATTATATTTAGACATATTATTATAGGTAATATTATACCTACTATAACATTAGATATAAAACATGACTCCATATTTGTATATATTGCAAAATGATCACCACGTTAAGTCCATTTAATGCCACCTTACATAATGTAAGATGACAGATGTTAGAAAAAGCCGCGGGAAGAAAAAGCCACCTCTAAGAACCGTTGGTGAAGGCCTTTATTGAGCGGTCGCCCTCGGCAGAACTCCCGGGGGCGGGTGAGCGAGGAGACAAAGGGAGTCTGCGAGGGATGAGGGGTGGGGAGGGGTTTTACAGCCAGGGCCGGCGTCCAAGCCAGGTCTTCCCATATAAGGAAGAAAGCGCGGGCTACAGCGGCGGTTGGTGTCCAAGGGCTCCGTGTCGGCACCTGATTGGACCAGGCTGCAGGGGGCCGGCCCCTGGAAGTTTAGCCAGTCTCCGGAACTTGCCTGCGGCACTTTTCCGGGGCATGCCTCAACACGCCCGACCTTTCACCTACTATAACATTAGATATAAAACATGATTCCATATTTGTATATATTGCAAAATGATCACCACGTTAAGTCCATTTAATGTCACCTTACATAATTACCAAAAAAAATTTCTTGTAATGAGGACTTCTAAGATCTCTTCTTGTATCAACTTTCAAATATGCAATAGTATTAATAATTATATTCACTATGCTATACATTACAGCCTCAGGACTTATTTATTTTATAATTGGAAGTCTGTGTTAACTTTTGACTCCCTTCACCCATTTGCATCCTCACCCAGTCCCGATTCCCTCCACCTCTAGGAGCCATCAGCCTACTCTCTGTAACTGAGCTTGCTTGCTTTGCTGTTGTTGTTGAATTTATGGTGTTTGCCTTTGTCTGAATTATTTCACTTAGCATAATGTCCTCAAGGGCCATCCATGTAGCTGCAAATGGCAAAAGGTCATTTTTTTAATAGCTGAAGAGTATTCCATTGTACATATATATACACACATCTTTATTCATTCATCCGCTAATGGACATTTGTTTCATTATGCTTCCCTGGAGGCTTAGATGGTAAGAATCTGCCTGCAATGCCAGAGATTTGGGTTCCGTCCTGGGGTGGGGAAGATCCCCTGGAGGAGGAAATGGCAACCCACTCCAACATTCTTGCCTGGGGAATTCCATGGACAGAAGGGACTGGCAGGCTACAGTCCATGGGGTCGCAAAGAATTGGACCCAACTGAGTGACTAACACACTTCCTTATCTTGGCTGTTGTAAATAATGCTGTAATGAGCACAGAAGTGCACATATATTTTCAAATTAGTATTTTCATTTTCTTAGGTAAATACTCAGGAGTGGAACTGTTGGATCATTTGGAAGTTCTATTTTCAATTTCTTGAGGAGCCTCCTACTATTTTAAACTGCACCAATTTACATTTTTGCACACAATGCACGGGAGTCCCTTTTCTCCGCCTCCTCACTGACGTTTTCTGTCATTTTGATCATAGTTGTTCTAACAGGTGTGAGGTGGTAGCTTATTGTGGTTTTGATTTGCATTTATCTGATAATTCATGATATTGAGCATCTTTTCATGTGCTTTTTGGTCATCTTCATTTCTTCTTTGGAAAAATGTCTGTCAGATCCTCTGCCCATCTTTTAATCAGATTTTTTTGGGGGTAAGCTATTGAGTTGTGTGCATTCTTTATATATTTTGGATTTTAACCTCTTATCAGATATATGATTTGAGGTGGTACTTTTAAAATAAAAGTCTGTCCAGGTCACTGTGGGTTTGTTGTAGCTACAGGCAATTAGTATTTGTCAGTTGTCTTCTCTTTTGGAAATGAAGCCTCCATTACTTCACCATCAATTATGTGAAAATGATTCTTGAGCAGGCAAGCCAAAACAAAAACAAAAAAGCAAAAAAGCCACATTCATTTCTCACTAATCATCTTAACCCAGTTCCTTGGTGCACTCACTCCGGAGTGGTTCAGAGGCAATAATGACAACAGCCTTTTCCTTTTCAAACATTTATACATTTACGTGGCTGCTTCAGGTTTCAGTTGTGGCAGGCGGACTCTCTACTTGTAGCACATGGGCTCCAGAGCCTGCAGGCTCAGCAGCTGTGGTGTGTGGGCTACTAGTTGCTTTGAGGCATGTGGGATATTAGTTCCCCGACCAGGGATCAAACCTATGTCCCCTGCAGTGGAAGGCAGATTCTTAACCACTAGACTGTCAGGGAAGGCCCTAGCCTTCTTACCAAGTCATCTCAGAGTTGAGAAGACTCTATTCCCCTGAATTATCCAATATTAGACAATGGGCACATTTCTCATCTGAAACACGAAAAGCAATCAGATTCTTTGCACTTATGATCACCACTGTCCTTGTCTTTTGTGATACTTTAGCCTCACTTAGGAAAGGAGTATCTTATAATCACAAAGGATTTTAGAGAAATACACTGACTTTCCCCTTCTTACTATTAATGAATCATTATTTTTTCTGTAGTTAAAATAATATATGTATTTTTCTAGGTGACCAAGATATCAACGTGGTTTCCGGATACATCTCAAAAATGAGAGTAGTTTATCCAGCAGTTGAAGGTCGGATCCAGTTTTCTGCAGGAAGTCATTGCTGTGGAAGTTTTTCTTTAATGTTTCTTTCAGTTTTGGCAGTGATCATTATTTTATACCAATAGCCAAAAATTCTCCTTGCCATTAATGGAACTATATTTTTTTTCTCACGTGAGATTCAAGTCGGTTTTTTAGGGAACTGGTTTTATGATGGCGCAGACCGTCTTTGCAGTCTCCTAGAAGCTGAGCTTAGAAGGATGTAAGTAGAGACACTGACATCGTCACTCAGGATCAGCAACTTAGTGAACACACAGGAAAAGAAATGAAAATGGGACCTCTGACGAGAAGGCCAGCCATCTTTAGTTTACATATGCAAATTTTAATAAAACTTTATTAACACCTTTAAACCATACACATCATTCTTCTCCTTTATATCCATTCTAATCCACCAAACAATTTATGTTTACATAACTTTATCATTTACAAGGGAATTCTAAGCACATTTTCTTATTTGATGCCCGTAACTTTTGTGCGTGGGAAGAAAGGTGTTGTTTTCTTCCCATATGAAAGATGAGGAAACTAAAGCTCAGAGCTGACTTACGGCCATGCAGCTAACAGTGACAGATCCCAGGCCTGCACCGAGGCCCTCTGGCCGCAGTCCCACACGTTCAGTTAAATCGTTACTGTTCAGGATGATATTTAATGGAGCCCCAAACTCATGGAGGACAAGTCTCTGCTTTATTTCTGGCCTCTCTTTTTTGCCTCTCTAGCGTGTGTTACAGGGAGTTTAATGGACTAAACAGAGGGTGGTCTTCTCTTCCTCACCACCATGTACCTCTGAGGAGTCGTGACACGGAGGGCAGCAGATAATGGGAAAGGCCAGGACCTGCCAAAGGCCATCTGAGGGTAGGAGAAGGGGAAGGAAAGACTGGGACGCCCAGGAACAACTTCCATTAGAGAAGAGAAACAGCTAAAGCCCCTTTACTCTTGTTACATAGATATCTGAGAGGGAGCAGCAAGAGTGCCTAACACATGGCATTAACTACTAATAATTTTATGACATTCTATCAGTTCTCCATTTCTTTCCTCCTTCTTCCTAATGGGAAGGTGTCACAAGAAGAGAACCTTCTTAGAGAAGGTGTAACTCTAAACCTGCACCTGTGTCTCCCTAGCAAGATGTACTTATTCTAGGCACACACACACACACACACACACACACATACTTCACCCCTCCCTCACTTATGGAAAATCCAGAGGAGAGACAAGGTTGATTTTTCATGTGGTCCACCTAAGTTTAAAGTCAGCTCTGCCTCCACATTTGAACAGTCACTCTCAGTCATTCTCAAGCACAGACATGAGGACTCCTGCCTCTGAGTGGGTGCTCAGGAAACACCCAGACGAATGCCATACATGATTTATGTACAAATACTTGCTTAAAGGGGTAGTGGGGACCATGTGAGCCTGCTCATCATTGTATACATGATTCAACAAGAAATGGGAGGACTCAACCTTAAAAAAGAGTGAGCAGATAACAGCTGAAGGACTGAAGAGTGAGAATGTTTGTTTTTAATGTTTACAAATATTAGGTACTCCTGATACAAATGTACTTTAAATTTTATAACCTAAAGCTTGCTGCAATAAAGCAATGCCCTCGGTTCTATGCATATAGAGATTGACCATAAATGAATGCCAATAAGATTATAAGAGGAAAATGTCAACTGGACTGCATTTGGGCTACATTTTTTATGTTTGGCCAGTAAAATAGGGTAAATCCTATTGAAGCACAAATTTTTAAAGAACATTTTTGTAAGTTTTCTAAATCTGTGTGCCTATATTGTTCAGTGGTTTAAGAAATGACCTAAAATTGTAGGTTCTAAACAATAAAATTGAGGATACACTCTTTGTCTTTGGTAGTTATTTCTTCTCTCAAGCAAATGCTTACAACCCAAGACAATATGACTGAAGGAAAACTCTTTACAGTTCATCACTGGTGTCACTGCCCATGACTATAAGCGCCCTGCCGTCTGACAGCCCTCCCTATACCCCATCTTACCCCTCTAAAAATAAGAAAAATACATTCAATTTTTAGGTAGGAAAGAACAGTAGATAAGGGGTATTTAAGACTAATGCGACTTCCCTGGTGCTCCCACTGTGGTGGGCACAGGGGCCCCCTGGTCAGGGACCTGAGATCCTACATGCCACACGGCATGGCCAAAAAAAACCCTAAATTTTATGGCTTTTATGTACAGAATCTGTTTTGATGCCAATAATGGTTTCCGAAAAATAAAGATGTTCAAGTTATATCATGTTGGGGATTTTAATTAATTTATCTGAACTGACCGTGCATCTAAGAATCTTCCCCAGTTAACACTGATGATACAGCAGACCGCCTGTTACACCTTCTTGAACAGACACGTAAGTCCATCTGGTGGCAGAACTGCGCTCAGCAGTTTACAAGAGTGCGTCCCCTCAGGGGCTACCTGGCGGCTCAGTGGTCAAGAGCTCACCTGCCAACTCAGGGGTATGGACTTGATCCCTGCGTCCAGGAAGACCCCACATTCTGCAGAGCAACCAAGCCTGTGCTTCACAGCTACTGAGGCTGAGTGCTGAGCTTACTGAGCCCGCGCGCTCCGGAGCCCGGAGTCCATGCTCCACAAGAGAAGCCACCGCAATGAGAGGCCCGCGCGCTCCGGAGCCCAGAGTCCATGCTCCACAACAAGAGAAACCACCGCAATGAGAGGCCCGGGCGCTCCGGGGCCCGGAGTCCATGCTCCACAAGAGAAGCCACCGTAATGAGGCCCGCGCGCTCCAGGGCCCGGAGTCCATGCTCCACAAGAGAAGCCACCGCAATGAGAGGCCCGCGCGCTCCGGAGCCCGGAGTCCATGCTCCACAACAAGAGAAACCACCGCAATGAGAGGCCCGCGCGCTCCAGGGCCAGGAGTCCATGCTCCACAAGAGAAGCCACCGCAAAGAGAAGCCTGCGCACTACAACTAGAGAGCGGCCCAGCTCGCCGCAACTAGAGAAAGCCTGCACACAGCAACGAAGACCCAGCACAGCCAAAAATAATTAATTTTTTATATAAGTTGGCAAGGCCCTTCCTGTTTGTGAGAGTTGCCAGGACTTGCTTACATGGCCAGGTTCCTGCATTTGCTCTAGTGTGAGTGAAATCACTCAGTGGTGTCCGACTCTGTGACCCCGTGGACGGCAGCCCCCCAGGCTCCTCTGTCCATGGAATTCTCCAGGCCAGAATACTGGAGTGGGTAGCAGTAGCCGTTCCCTTCTCCAGGAGATCTTCCCAACCCAGGGATCGAATCCAAGTCTCCCACACTGCGAGCGGATTCTTTACCGTCTGAACCACCAGGGAAGCCCAAGAATACTGGAGTGGGTAGCTTATTGATTCTCTAGCGGATCTTCCCAACCCAGGAATCAAACCGGGGTCTCTGGCACTGCAGGCGAATTCTTCACCAGCTGAGCTACCAGGGGAGCCCCTCGGGGCTGCCCCACAACTTCTTCAGGGAACCTCATCACCGCCTCTCAGTGCTGCACTGGCTTTTCTCCACCTTGCATTATCCCAAAATATGGATACAGTGCTGCCTTCACTGCCAAGAGCAGCTAGCATAATGCTCAAGTGTTAAAATAAAGCTTTAGTGATTAGGCATAAATGGAGGGAATTACAATGCAAAATGAAACTTACAACTCAATGTGAGACAGCAATGCTCCTAAAAAGCATCAGTCAGGGCTTCCCCAGTGGCTCAGTGGTAAAGAATCCACCTGCCAATGCACGAGATACAGGTTTGATCCCTGAGCTGGGATGACCCTGAATGCTGTCCATGGAATTCTCCAGGCCAGAATACTGGAGTGGGTAGCAGTAGCCACTCCCTTCTCTTAAGTCCCTTGCTTAGAACCTGGGAGCTGCAACTACTGAGCCAGCAGAGTCATCAGTAAATAAATAAAAATTTTTTAAAAAAGAAAAAAAAAAAACCATCAACCAAACCCATCATTCGGGAGTCCCTTTTGGGTTCCTTTCCAGCTCTCTTAGTGTCAAGCACTGGAAACCGCAGGGGGACGGTCCTAGGATGGCTTCTGTCTTCTCTTCACACTTAACCTCTGTGCTCTCATTCACTTTTACATTGTAATGCTGGTGACGCAGATTTATACCCCTGCCTAGATCTCTCCCACGGACTCCAGATTCACAAATACAATGGCCTACCTGGCATCTCTAATTGAGATGATTAATAGGCATCCCAAACTTTACATGCCCAAAAGTGGATTCTTGATCCCCCCTCAAAACTGGTGCCAGGCACAATTCCCTTCAGCTCATTTAATGGACCCTTCATCATTCTTATTGCTCAGACTGAACCTTGGAATATCCTTGGCTACTCTGTTTTTCTCTCAAACTCACAACCCGTCCATCAGTATATCCTGTTTCCTAACTGAAAAAACTAAAAAGAGGCTTCAACTTCTCAAAAACTTCACAAGCACTGCCCTGATTCAAATCACTGTCATGTCACCTAAATTACTTCACCAGCCTCCTAAATGAGCCATGTCTCTACGTTTTAAATTTTTATTTATTCATTTATTGGCTACACAGGGTTCTTGTTGCTACGCGAGGGCTTTCTGTATGTGCAGGGAGTGGGGGCTACTCTTCCTCGCGGTATGTGGGGCCACGGCGGCGACTTCTCTTGCCGAGAAGCACAGGGCTCAGTGGTGGAGGCACACAGGCTTAGCTGCCCAGAGGCATGTGGAATCTTCCCGGACCAGGGATTGAACCTGTCTCCCCTGCAATGGCAGGCAGATTCTCAACCACTAGGGAAATCCTCTGTGTCTACTTATACTCCACTTTAGTCTCTTCTCAACACTCTCAACACAGTAACCAAAGTAATTCTATCACAATATTAGAAAGACAATGTTGCTCATGTGCTCAAAATCTTTCCATCACAGACCAAGTAGAAGTGAGTTATCATAATGGCTTCCAAGGACCATTGCGATCTTGTTTTCCTTCACTTCTCTGACACTATCTACCTTCACACACCGTGACTGGGGCAGATTTCTTTCAAATGGACACACTTCCACTCAAACCTTTGCACTTGCTATTGCTCTACTTGGAATACGGGCTCCCAAATATCTGCATGGCTTAACCTCTCACCTTCAGGTCCTTTTCTTCAATGTCAACGATCACAGTAAGCTGCAACCCTTACCATTCTATTTTCTTTTTCAGTTTAACTTTTTTTCTGAGCACTTGTTACTTTCTAACATACTATATACTATTTTCTTATTTACATTGTTTATACTGTCTCTGTTCCCTGGGCTCCATGTAAGCTTACAAATGCACAAATATATCCTTGGCACCTGAAACTGCCTGGCACACAGTGACTGCTCAATACACACGTGTATAATAAACTGAATAAATCATGAATAATTCCTCCTCTGCCACTTCTCTCACTCTCTGGACTCAGTCCCAAAGCCACACAGTCCTTTTTCTCCAGTATCAGCTCCTCCAGACGATAATTTCTCTATCTAACCACGCTTTTCATCACGCAGAGCAGTTTGCCTCTTTTTTACTGTAACTGCTCTGCAACCAAAAGGCCAATTAAGTCTTCCCTGAAAAGGATAGCTGCCTTTTTCTAAAAAATAAATTTCCTAGCCTCCTGCCCTGCCCCTGGATTTCCCAGGGAGCACGAGTGGTCAAGAACCCACCTGCCAATGCAGGAGATGTAAGAGACACAGGTGCGAGCCCATGGACAGAGGAGCCTGGTGGAATGGGGTGGCAAAGAGTTGGACATGACTGAAGTGACTAAGCACGCACCCATGCACCCCTTGGCTCCTTAATTCGAAGGTGATTACAATTTTTCTAATAGCATCCCTTTTCCCTCTCCACTTTTGTTCTTCTACATCAGGGATCAGCAAACTATAGCCTAAAGGCCAAATCCTGCTTGCCACTGCTTCACATAAATAAGGTTTTACTGGAATACAGCCACATCCAATACCTGGAATAATACTTTAGTGTAATTTGATAGAAAAAATCATCAACATCAAATTTATAAAAAATAGTGAAATAAAAACCATTTGCAATGGACTTAAAAATCTTCCAGGGTCCTTAGGCCTCAGGTTAAGGATTTCTCCTCATGTACCGAGCACCATTGCCAACACTAATGTATACATAAAGAGAACAGTCTTTGAAATGGAGTGGAGAGGACTAGCAAGACCTGTTTGTTTGCTCATTCAGTCAGTAATTTTTATTCTAATATTGACTATATCTGAAGTTACAACTTATGTATATATTACAAAGAACACTGGCAAATTAGACTTCCGTTTATATTTTTATTGTAAAATCTAACCGTTTTTAGTAAGTCAGTAAATAATTTTAAAAACATTTATCTGTTTGGCTGTGTTGGGTCTTGCTTGCAGCACGTGGGACCCTCACTGCAGGACCTGACTAGTTGCAGCCCGCGGGCTCACTAGCTGTGGTGCAGGGCATGGGGGGAGTATTGGGGAATATTTAGTTTTCCCGGGGCATGTGGGAATTTAGTTCCCCCAGCAGGGATCAAACCCAAGTCCCCTGCATTGGAAGGCAGATTCTTAACCACTGGATCACCAGGGAAGTCCCAATAAAAGATAATTTAAGTGTTTGAACTATTTCTCAGAATCTTCTGATATCTATAGCTTAATGATTATAACACAGACATAATGTCCTTTATAAATTTCAGTGTCTTCTCATCTATTTAATTTATCCCCGCAACCACAGTTATTTCTCTAAACACATTTCAAAAGGTAAAACTCATGCAGTATAAGACATACATAAAGATGCATAGAAAGGAAAGTGCAAAGTAAAATCTGAAATGCACCAGGGGACCATTAAAGGAATCCAGAGTACTCATTTTTGGAAATAAAAGACTCCTTTCATGGGGCAACACTGACAAGAGTACAAGACTAGAGACGGATCTGTTTGAATTCCAACTTCACCGCTCTCTCTAACTTCAATGTAAATAACAAAAGAGGAGTAACACCATCTCACAGTTACTGGATGGTGAAATGTGATATAAAACGCCTGGCCATCAGGGAACGCATCCAGTTCCTTTCTCTTTTATTATGCAAATGACTTTGTATTTACAGATTTTTTTTTTTACATCACATTTTCTTTAAATAAAGCTCACCCACTGCTATGGATTTAAATGTGTCCTTCTAAAATTCACATATTAAAACCCTAAATCCCAATATGACTATATTTGGAGATGATGCCTTTAGGAGGTAATTAAGGTTAAATTAGCTCATTAACCCAAGAGCATTCGTGGCCTTAAAGAAGAAAAGAAGAGAGAGAAAGATCTTTCTTTCTTCCTACACGGCCACACACAGAGGTCATGTGAGTACACAGGAAAAAAGGCAGTCATTTACAGACCAAGGAAGAGGTCCCAGAATGAAATGTACCTTGTGGGTACCTTGATTTTGGACTTACCAGCCTCCAGAAGTGTGAGAAATAAAATTCTGTTAAGTCACCCCATTTATGGCATTTTATCAGGGTAAGCCCAGGTTGTTTGATACACTCATAAGAATTTTTTCTCATCTAAATAAACAAAATATCACAATTTATAGCAAAGTAGATAAGAATGGCATAAAAGGGCTGTAAATATTTTATTTTTCCAGCCAAAATGCTACAGATTTAAATGTGAAGAGTTAGCTTGATTAATTTCCCACCTGCCCCTGAGAAGTAAGTAAAATGTTGAAGGCTTGGTTAAAAGCACTGATGCACAGAAACTCACACACAGTTTAGAATTTTTAAGCAATTAAAAAGATAATAGAACTACTGGCAAAACCTTTTAAAAATTTTGTAATATCTAAAGACCATTTTTCAAAACTGGGAAAAAAATAACTGAACAGTATCATTCAATTGGTTTCACTTTCCAAATTATATTTAGAGTTCCCACATTATCAGCACTTGATACATGGTTGAACTCAATAAATATATTCTGAATGCACACTACAGCCAATAACCAAACACAAAATGCCCAATCTTGAAAGACAAATGTGATTCAGGGAGAAAAACACAGCATGAAAAGAAATTATAAGCACAACTCTATAGGATGAACCTATAAAAATAATTATTTCACTTTCCCGAAAGAATACAGTGAATTCATACCTTTCTTTTGGAGAGACAACATAAACCAAAAATCCACTTGACTAAACTGTTTATATAAACTTTTGGATTATAGTTACAGATGTTCAGTGAAATGCAGTTGTAACCACACAATCACAAATATTTGTAAGTAGCCAGTTTTCACACACAAAAGGGTTAAATATAACCTGTCAATCATCTAAGAAGAGTAAGAAGTCCCCTGTTTGTTATGAAAAACTTATAAAGTATGTCTTCTTTACAGACACACAGTTAACTACACAGAAAAATGAGAAGGGGGACTGGAATAAATCTGCTAAAATTTATTAACTCCAAATAAGACAGCAAATCAGATCTCTACACTAAAAATAATTATTTTCAAAGTGATACAGTACTTTCAAAGTTATCAGTCTAACTGATTTGCCCCAAGAAGATTATGAATTAAAATATCTCTTTTAAAAACAGCAATAACAAGTGACATAGATCTAAGAAAATTTGGATAAGAGACGTAAAATGAAAGGCAATGAGACCCAATCAGTTTTCATCATTATTAAATCTGTTAGTCTTTATTAAAACAAAATCAAAACTTCAGACACTGAATTACATGATATATACAAGAATATACAAAAGTAAAAGAAAAGACAGTACATAGATACTACAATAGCACAGCAAACATTTCAACTGGTTATTCTATCCCAAATCCAAATGTTTATATCCAGGACGTCACAGATGTAACTTCCTTTTGTACCTAAAGTAAAAATAAATCTATTTAATAGAAGAGGAAAAACAAACAAGAATTCATTTGTAAACTGCCTTACAGTTCCAGTGTATTAAACTTCTAGCCTAAAACATATATATGTATGTGTTAAAACCCGCAAGAAATTAGCTGGCATATGCCACAGATAATATTTACGTTTTAGAGAGGAGGAAAAAAGCATGTGATAGACCTCATAAAGCTTCAAACAGAGAGCTGGAATTTCCTGGTACTGATTCCTATGTAAATTGAATACAAAATGTCCGTAATTGCCACCCTGTTTTAATCCACACTGAATACTGCTATCACTTGAAAACTTGTATTCCACAGGTAAATAGTCCAAATCTAGTTTCCTCTATAAAACTAACATTTCACTGCTGTATCACAACCCTGCATAGTTATTTCATCTGACCAAAGGGATTAGTCAAAAAAATAAACAAGGTAAAAAGGCAATGCCCAAAACTCAGAATCTGCAGGACTCAAGGTAATAACAACATCACCATCCTCCAACTCCCATTCATTCTGTGTTTGTTTTTGGCTCCACACGAGCTCAGCTGCCTTAGGAACGCTCACCCAGCCTTCAGCCTGCAGATGGCCGCCTGCAGAGCTGGGCCCATCCCAGAGACGAGATGCGCACTCACGCCCTCCTCTGCACAACATCCCATCTGACTGCAATCAGGAAGGCGGGAGGCCAAGGCAGGGGCTATCCAGTGCATACATCCCCAATTCCACTCTACGTTTAAGCATGTTGAGTGAAGAAAATACAAAGAGCTATTTGTTAAGGTTGTTAATTTTTAAAACCAGCAGTGTCACAAGGGTTTCCTTAATGTTTATGTCCCTAACTAAATGTCAGGACTCCACCAAAACATACAGAAAGTGCTGCTTTTCAGTTACCTTATTGAGTTCTGGGAACAGTTCTTGTATCACAATGTCCAATAAAACGTAAGTCAGCTAAAATGCAAAAAAACAAAGATTTTAAGGAATTAGACAAAAAAAAAAAAACAAAAGTAGCTTCAACAAGGTCCATAATGTTCTATTTTTAGGATGAGTTTTAGATAGATATGTTTTCACATGTTTACATTTTATTATTATGCCTTGTAATTTATTTGATGTTAAATATTTCATATATAACAACAAATTTAAAGAAATAAGCTTCATACAAAATTTGAAATGTATTAAGATCTCAACAGAATATGTGAGACTAAAGGCAAAGCAGAAAAGGAAAGATATACCTATTTGAATGCAGAGTTCCAAAGAATAGCAAGGAGAGGTAAGAAAGTCTTGCTCAGTGATCAATGCAAAGAAACAGAGGGAAACAACAGAATGGGAAAGACTATAGATCTCTTCAAGAAAATCAGAGATACCAAGAGAACATTTCATGCAAAGATGGCCTCAATAAAGGACAAAAATGCCATGGACCTAACAGAAGCAGAAGATATTAAGAAGAGGTAGCAAGAATACACAGAAGAACTATACAAAAAAGATCTTCACGATCCAGATAATCACGATGGTGTAATCACTCACCTAGAGCCAGACATCTTGGAATGCGAAGTCAAATGGGCCTTAGGAAGCATCACTACAAAGCTAGTGGAGGTGATGGAATTCCACTTGAGCTATTTCAAATCCTAAAAGATGATGCTGTCGAAGTGCTGCACTCAATATGCCAGCAAATTTGGAAAACTCAGCAGTGGCCACAGGACTGGAAAAGGTCAGTTTTCATTCTAATCCCAAAGAAAGGCAATGCCAAACAATGCTCAAACTACCGCACAATTGCACTCATCTCACACGCTAGTAAAGTAATGCTCAAAATTCTCCAAGCCAGGCTTCAGCAATATGTGAACCATGAACTTCCAGATGTCGTAGCTGGATTTAGAAAAGGCAGAGGAACCACAGATCAAATTGCCAACATCCGCTGGATCATTGAAAAGGCAAGAGAGTTCCAGAAAAACATCTATTTCGGCTTTATTGACTATGCCAAAGCCTTTGACTGTGTGGATCACAACAAAGTGTGGAAAATTCTGAAAGAGATGGGAATACCAGACCACCTGACCTGCCACCTGAGAAATCTGTATGCAGGTCAGGAAGCAACAGCTAGAACTGGACATGGAACAACAGACTGGTTCCAAGGCTGTATATTGTCACCCTGCTTATTTAACTTATATGCCGAGTACATCCTAAGAAATGCTGGACTGGATGAAGCCCAAGCTGGAATCAAGATTGCCAAGAGAAATATCAATAACCTCAGATATGCAGATGACACCACCCTTATGGCAGAAAGTGAAGAAGAACTAAAGAGCCTCTTAATGAAAGTCAAAGAGGAGAGTGAAAATGTTGGCTTAAAGATCAACATTCAGAAAACTAAGATCATGGCATCCAGTCCCATCACCTCATGGCAAACAGATGGGGAAACAGTGGAAACAGTGACAGACTTTACTTTTTGAGGCTCCAAAATCACTGCAAATGGTGACTGTAGCCATGAAATTAAAAGATGCTTGCTCCTTTGAGAAAAATTATGACCAACCTAGACAGCAAATTAAAAAGTAGAGACATTACTTTGCCAACAAAGGTCCGTCTAGTCAAAGCTATGATTTCAGTAGTCATGTATGGATGTGAGAGTTGGACTATAATGAAAACTGAGTGCCAAAGAATTGGTGCTTTTGAACTGTGGTGTTGGAGAAGACTCTTGAGAGTCCCTTGGACTGCAAGGAGATCCAACCAGTTCAACTGGTTGGAAATCAGATCCAACTGATTTCCTAAAGGAAATCAGTCCTGAATATTCATTGGAAGGACTGATATTGAAGGTGAAGCTCCAATACTTTGGCCACCTGATGCGAAGAGCTGACTCATGTGAAAAGACCCTGATGCTGGGAAAGACTGAAGGTGGGAGGAAACAGGACAGCAGAGGATGAGACGGTTGGATGGCATCACCGACTCAATGGACATGAGTTTGGGTGAACTCTGTGAGTTGGTGATGGACAGGGAGGCCTGGTCTGCTGTAGTCCATGGGGTCACAAGGAGTCAGACACAACTGAGTGACTGAACTGAACTGATAAGCAGTAAAATGTTAATTGCAGTTATTGTATATAACCTGAATGAATGATGGAATTCTTAATATTTAAGTTTTTACTTTATTTCATGGATTTTTGCTTCCATGGTGGTGCTAGTGGTAAAGAATCCACCTGGTATATTCCAAATTTCCTATAGTGAATATTTTTTTCAATCATGTTATGGAGAAAAAAAAAGGTAATGAGCAAAAAGAGTTAACAAAAGACACCTTCATTCCATCCGCATGTTTGAATCACTTGCCTTCACTTAGCAGAGCATCACTGCACAGTTAACACGCCAGACACGCCACTGTGTCAGTCACCAAACCAAGCGGACCCGAGGCAAACCGCTTTAATGAACTTTACCTGCTTGTTGAGAACGGGCTGCTGTAAACCCTCAAAAAGAAGTCTGATGCTTTCATACTTGGCTTCCTCACCAATACACTTGACTATCAAATCTAAACAAGAAAGCCACATGTGAAACAATTTTATATTATACAGTGACTCATGATTTACTGGATCATAAGGCAAAATCTCTACCCTCTCCCCCAGGTATTATGTAAAAACTGTAAGTCAGCATTTCCTAAATCAGTGCTTCAGTAAGAAGCACTTAGAGAAAAGGGCTCTGTGGTCAAGTTAGAGATGCAGCATCATGAGTCCTGAATTTAAAGATTCACAATGCACAAGGCATAGCTGTAAGCTCTCAGGAATGTTACAATAAAGAAATCTACTTATACTATTAAGGATAAAAGACAGTTGGGAAACAACACCTATTATCCCATTCAAATAAAATAAAATAAAACACTAGGTACATACACTTGTGCATACATATACAGAGATACAAAGAAACTGTCTGCGAGGATCAACACCAGTGGAAACATACCGCTACTTCTGCACAGTGGGGACAGGATCACTTCTACTTTTCACTCGCCGTATTTTCATGTTTGAATATCTTAATATTTTTAAAAATTTAATTAATTTAATTTTATGGTGAACAGAGACTGTCTTCAACGAATATGACCAATTTATTTCTGTATTTTTTGCAAAATTACTACTATCTTACAGAATAATCTTTTGGGAAACTGTTTAAACACAAGTTTGCTCCCAAAAGTTCTAATTCATGTTTGACTACAAAGCAGTCAAGTATCACTCTTGGTAATAGTCAGTCCTTAGTAAAATCTGTGCTGAATGGTTTCCTCCAAGCAGGAAAAGAAACTTATTCTTAAGTAAACAAGGTGCTCAAGTATTTGTCCTTTCCCCTCCAATCATAATGAAATGCTTAATGTTGTTCAAGGAAAATCTTCATTTTATGTTTGCTTTTACAGGGTAAATCTAACCCTGAGAGGCAAAATTTAATTTATACTAAGTTCAGTAGATCCTTGATATTTTTCAAGAGAGATGGCCCATAATGCATCTTTGTGAATCCCCTAATTCACCAATACTACACAGAATTTTCCAATTAATATGCATGAAGCATCATGGACAAAAATAGACGATCCCTTCAGATTGTTCAAGAATCACTAAGGAGGAAATGAGTAGAGGACAACAGGAAGGCATGTTATGCTTCCTCACAAGCTGAATCACCCCTTTCCAAATGGAAGTCTTGAAGCAGATGTGACTCAAATTCATGGCTGAGAAAAATTACAATTATTATATTCACGGGCTTTCCATGTTTCTAAATATTAAAACTAAGACAGTTAAAACCATGAATGTACATTACAATATAGAAGGTCACGATATTACATTACAAAGAAGGAAGAAATGACTTCATCATATACCTACACAAGATTCACTCAAAAATAGCTGTGGTTCACATTTACATTCAGAATGGGGACAGAACTTGTCTTCAAAATTAAGCAGGACCATTCTGAGACTCATTTTTCAGTGATGAGGATTCTCTACGACATCTTCAATTTTTACTCTATATTTTCTTGCTGGGCATTAACCACTCACACCTGACTCCCATATCTCATCTTATATCATCGCTCCTCCAATTCCAAAACCTGGGTATTTAATTGTTTAACACTGCCTCCTGAATAATATATAAATAGGCTTGTCACATTCAAAATGTCCTAAATTAAGTATCATCTGCTTTGACCCCTTGATGTTTTTTCCTTATACTCACATCTCAGTAAGAGGCTACTAACCATTCACTCAAGCCTACCTCCTTTATGAGAGGGATTCACCCTCCTCCTTTGAGATACTGCATAACCTAAACAAGCTTTTATTATCACAGGTACGTCTTGTCTGTGTGTCTATCTTCCTGCCAGTTTGAGCTGCCCAAGTACAATTTTTATATCTCCTGCACTCTGCTAAGTGCCTGGCACATGGAAGGTGTTCAGTAAATTCAGGATGAATGAATGAATTCTGACCTCTAACTCACACACACTAATGTAGCTCTCCTCATGGTGAAGTGACCAGCAGGACTCCAGCTGTCCCACAGACATACCACTATGATCAGTTTGATTCTAAGTTACTGAGAGAATCCAACTATCGTGTGAGTAGAAACAGCCTTATCTAAAAGTTCTTAGTGTTAACATAAAAACCAAATTCCATTTAACGAATGAGTTAACTTTAACTGGCTCTTATAACTACTTCTAAAATAAAAACTCACAATAAAAATCAGCCTCAGTAATTACTATACATTGTGACCACCAAAGAGTGCTAATCTATATTAAACTACTTTTTAAATATTATACCTGGAATGTAGTTCATCATTCCTTCAAAAGTCTGCTTTGCTCGTTTTTGCTTATCTTGAAGAGAGCGAGGTTCAGTGTTTTCACAAAATACAGCATCTAAAAAGAGACAAAAAAATACTTGCTGGGTTCGAGAGAGCGGTGACATACGCATATACCCAGCTGATTCCTGCTGATGTGCGGCAGAGACCAGCGCGGCCCTGGGAAGCAATTACCCGCCTTAAAATAAACAGGCGGGGCCTCCCTGGGAGCGCCTGCCTGGGTAGGGGAGAGTTCAGTCCCTGGTCTGGGAAGATCCCAGACGCTGAGGGACAACTCAGCCTGCGAGTCACAACTACCGAGCCTGTGCTCTGGAGCCTTGCTCCACGACAAGGGCAACCACTGCCACGAGGAGCCAGCTCAGCACAGCTGGAGAGCCGCCCACACTCGCTGCAACGAGAGAAAGCGGAGGGCAGCAAGGACGGCCCAGCGCAGCCTAAGTGCTCAGCCGTGTCCGACTCTCGGCGACCCCATGGGCTGTGTCTTGACCCCACTGGAGTGGGTTGCCGTTTCCATTTATTAAGCAGCCATAAATAAATGAATAAAATAAGTCTTAAAAAAAAGAATCTTATAAAAAATTAACACAGTTTTTAAAAAAGAAACATTTGCAGGAATTTTTATCTATTATATACAAAGTATTTCCTCATGGTAGTAATACTAATAAAAGCAAAGAAAAGCCAGGCTTCTCACTCTTTGAGATCTAATTAAAATTAAATAAAAATTGAGTATTCAAACATGAAACAAACACATGACGAAATACAAACCTCTGAGAAGTGTTATAAGTGAAACCAGACGGTGCTCCTGAAAGAGCTGTTCTAGTTTACAATGAAGATAGTAATCAGTATACATTTCCAGGGTATTTTTAAAGAGGATTCGAGTTCCCATTAAGAGATGATGAAGCCAGTCAGGAACCTGGAAAACCACCTGTCCTGAGAAGGATCACACAGAACATTCCATTAAGGTAAATAGTTACCTGAACATTTTCCAATACAAAAATACAAATGGTCAATATTTTATTTTTAAACACTAATAACTTTAATATGTTCAAGACCAATTATATTCTACATATTGAATTCTTAATTTAAAAAGTACCTTCAATTAAAAAAAATTATAATGCAGCAATACGCAAGAGCATTAATTTGCATCACAGACGAAATATAACATGGGTTTTAACAGTAACCACAGATATCTTACCTACATACATCAGGTAGTCATAGACTCCTTCTACAGTCATCATTTCCATAAAATAATTCTGATTTTGCCTTCTTTCTGTATTCTCAGAACGATTTGCATTATTCTTATACAAATCATTAAAAAGCTAAAGTAAAAGTTGAAATAATAAAAAGAAGTTTATTACACAGGTTAATAATAATTACTAAGGGTAAAGTAATTACAGAGCAAAGGCGTTTAAACTGTGTCCAATCAAAACAGAATATAAAAAAAAAAAACCCAATATCAGAGTGGTTAAGATCTGCCCCCTAAATGCCACATTTATACCCAAAATTGAATTAAAAAATAATAATACTTTGGGAGGCCGAAATATTAAATAAAATCTACCTTCATTTTAGATGCAACAGACAATTCATCATCCATACAAAGAATCCCTGTGATTTTTTGTATCAAAAGAAGTAAATGAACATTAAAAAGATGCATAAAACCATTAGCACTAGGACTGCCCTGGTGGTCCAGTGGTTAAGAATGTGCCTGTCAGTCCCTGGGTTGGGTGTGATCCCTCCTCTGGAAATACTCCACAGGCTATGAGGTAATTAAGCCGTGCACCACAGCTGCTGAGGCCACGCTCTAGAGCCCGTGAGCTGCAGCCAGTGAGCACGCAGGCCGCGGCGCCACGCAGGGCTCTGGAAGCCTGGGCACTGGGGCCCACGCTCTGCAACGGGAGAGAAGCCCAGCTCCGCAGCTGGAGTAGCCTCCACGCTCCACGCGGCAGTGAAGACCCAGTACAACCAAAAATAAATAAATAAATTATATAAAAAACATTAGGAACAGTTGATTTTAATTCCAACATGATTTAAAGATTATACATCACTGTTTAATTAAAGGATGTTTACAGATGAACGTTAAAGTTTAAGCTAAGTTTATTTGGACAAAATAATCAAAGACCTAATGTATATGAAAAAAATATGAAGAATTACTCACAGCAAGGTAATAAAATGCAACTAAGTCTTAGCTCTGCCTACTATCCCAAAAGTATGCCAAACAATCTACCTTAATAATAATCAAAGAGCAGATACTAAGGAACTAAAAAAACGGACGGAAAAGGTAAACAAAACGTTAAAATGGACAGTCTCTGGCATGTTGGGTCAAAAAGGCAAAAAGAAAAGGAAAGGAAAAGAAGACAATGCCAGGAATAAACGGGGACACAACCATAGATGTCAGAGGAAAATGAAAAGAAGATATTATTGACAACATAAGGCCAAAATTTTTCAAATTTAGATAAGATGGAGAATTTATTAAAAAGTACAACCTATCAAAATCTGACTCATGAAATAATACATCTGAAGAATACTATAATCATTAAAGAAATTATATTGGTTAAAAAAAAAAGAAAACGTCCACAAACAAAACTTGAGGCCTAGATGACTATTACAAGTTATCACTATTTAAATAACTAACACTCTACCAGCAAATAAAGAAAACTTAACATAACTTTAATACCAAAACCTGACAAGGATGCAATGAGAAAGAAAAACTATAGGCTAAGTGCACCCACAAACATGCAGGTAACTTTCCTAAACTTCATAATGGATATCTACAAAAAAACTACACTATATAATTTAATGGTGAAACACTGCAATCATTCCCTTTGTATAGCAGGTCCTAGTCATGAATGAAACATAACTGCCCTCATTTGAATCTATAAACCTAAAAGAATTAACAGATATACCACTAAAATTAACACAAGTCTAGCAAGACTTGTGAATTAAAAACCAATATACAACAATCAACTGTATTTCTGTTTACTAGCAATAAACTTATAAAGTGAAAAAAATTAAAGACACCCTTTACAGTAATAAACCAAAGAAGTTCTCTTGAGGAAGAGGGTGGTATTCTTTGAGCTCACAGAATTCCCCATGCTGGGTACTACCCTGGCACTAAACTGAGCTTCTTGCAGATAGGAAATCAATCTGTTTTTCCTTTTTTTCCCGGCCATGCTGAACCACTGTGGGATCCTAGTTTCCCTGCATTAAAATCAAGCTGTCTAATTAGACCGCAAGTGGAAATCTGCTGTATGATGCAGGGAGCTCAAATCCAGTACTTTGTGATAACCTAGAGAGGCGAGATGGGGAGCAAGGGGGAAGGGAGGTTCAGGATGAGGGGGAACCTATGCATACCTAGGGCTGATTCATGTTGATATTTGGTAGAAACCAACACAATCCTCCAATTAAAAATTAAAAACAACAACAACAACAAAAAAAAAGCACAAGGCTGCCAGGGAAGTCCTCGGGATTTATCTTTATATTCCCAGTGCCCAGCACCCAATAGCAGGCATATAAATAAAGTGCTTGTTTAATGAAAGGATGAAATATTTTATAAGTCATTAAAATTATATCATACTGTTAGGTAGTTAGAATAGGGAAAAGGGAGTCCAGAATGGTGGTGGCTAAGAGACCTGGAAGGGAAAAGCCCGCGAAAATAGAACAAAGGAAGGTCTGAGGACCGGAGTGAGAACCTCACGTAAAACAAACAGCACTCCTGGCTGGCCCAATTTACATAGGACAGGCCCAGGGAGAGAAAAACATATAAGAAGAGGAACCAAAGCTCTCTTCTCTCTCTCTCCCGCGCGCTGCGGCAATCTTCTCTTCATGTCTTTGGGTCGACATGCCCTCGCACCTTGAAGATGGATTTTCCTGTTATTTTCTAAATAAAATAGAGCTGTAACACTGATTTATCTAAGAGCTATAACACGGTCCGTTCGAGACCTGAGAGCTATAACACGGTCTCTCCAAGACTTGAGAGTTGTAACACGCTGAGGGGGCTTTAATGTCCGTCTCTCCCAATCTTTGTTGTGATGAGACAAAGAACCAAGAAGCATACACTCGCCTGACATCTACGGTGCCGTGACTCGGGGTTAACCTGGCTGAAACAACCTCCGCGCGCAAGAGGCCAAGCGCAGCAGGAGCCCGGCTCAGCCAAGCTCCCGCAGTAGAACACGGAAGAAAACCCAGGGCAGGGGAAGGCCCGTCGTGCTGGAAACCGGGGCAGTGAGAAATGAACTCAGCAGAAAGCCCATGCGGCTCAGCCTCAGATTCCAGAAGACCTCAGGTTAAGGCAGGAGGTCCTCGCTCCTATGGCTGGAGGGACATGCTTAACAAAATCTTAACTCCTTTACATTCTCTGTTTCTTGTTTCCTGGAACCCCCCGCAGACAGGCAGGCAGCAGTGGGTGCAACTGAGGGACTCTGGAGAGGCTACTCTGTGGTATGTCCCAAAGGCACTCTCTGCTGGGCCCCAGTAGCGGTTACCCAAGCCGGTGGGGGTTCTTCTGTCCTTACTCTTCTCTGTGCCAAAAAATCAGACCAATGAAAACTGTGAGCGCCAGTCAGGAATTTAGCAAATTTTCCAGCAGGCCATGAAAGGGATTCCTTGGCACCTTTTTCCCACTGATTGTTCCTCCTGTCCTTCAGCTCTCTCCCTGGATGAGCCCAGCCAAAAAGTAAGAAGTGGATTTGTTAGGATTCAGAGAGAAGCCATGCTTCAGGGTGTGTGCCATTGCCGAGGACAAGGGCTCAGGCCACAGAATGGGCCTGGTTAGGTTTTGCCATCGGGGGTTAATTCATATGCTAATGAGTGGGAGGATCATCCCAGCCATTGGAGAATCACCCCACTCTTCCCTCTTTCGACAGTGTCTTAGAGCTGTTCTGCCATCTCTGGGTGTGTCCTTTGGCTTACAGATTGGGGATTAAGGTTTACTTGAATTTGACTTGTCATCCTGGACCCAACTGATTTTTACTCGGTTTACCTTATGCCCTTGGGCTATGTCATTCTTTCAAAGGTTGTGCTCTGCGCCCCCTTCCCTCCTGTTTCATGCTCCCTTCCTCAGCCTCATCCGGGCCCACAATGTTGCCTCTACAATCTTCTAGAGGGATAACCAGAAAATAGCTGGCCTTGGGAGGAAAATATTGTATAATATCCAACCCCTTAATCCTACCTAGCACTGGTCACGCTGGAGACCCTGGGGACACCCAAACTCCAGCCTGGGGGTCCCAGGAGGTCATCATGCCTCACCCTGCCTGGGGATCTGCACCATGACCCAGGGATGCCTGGCTCTCAGGCTGCTACAGTTCTGGGTAGGATAAGCTTCAAAAAGACTCACCCCTTAAAAAGTCCACCCATGAAAACAGAGGGAAGCCTATTTGTGGGACTGTGCCCAGTCTCAGCAATAACTCAGGAGCCCAATGAGAACCCCACTGCCTTTCTGGAAAGGCTAAAAGAGACCCTCCAAAAGTTTACCAATTTGGACTTAGACTCTTACGAGGGACAGGTGATTTTAAAGGACAGATTCCTGTCCCAGTGTGCATCAGAGATCAGAATTAAGTTACAACAGCTACAGCAGCAGGACCCTGCTGCCTCTTTAGATGAGATGATCCAGACAGCCACCAACAACTTTTATAACAGAGAACAGGAAAATCCATCTTCAAGGTGTGAGGACACGTCGACCCAAGACGCGCGAAGAGAAGAGTGCCCCAGTGCATGGGAGAGAGAGAGAGAAAAGAGGCTCTGGCTCCTCTTTTTATATGTTTTTCTCTCCCTGGGTCTGTCCTATGTAAATTGGGCCAGCCAGGAGTGCTGTTTGTTTTACGTGAGGTTCTCACTCCGGTCCTCGGACCTTCCTTTGTTCTATTTTCGCGGGCTTTTCCCTTTCAGGTCTCTTAGCCACCACCATTCTGGACTCCTTTTCCCTAACCTAACTACCTAAGAATACCATCAAATAAACACAAACACATTATAGAAATTAATTCCCAGATTACTGGAAGTTGGTGATTAACAACCTAAGAAAACCACTTTAAAAAATTCCCCAACAGATAAATGGTAGGAGCTGACAACTACAGATTCTTAAGAAACATTTACCCATTAAAGCAAAGAACCAAGCAACTACCTACAATACCCTCCTTATCCTTTACAACTGATTTCCACACAAAGACACACAGTTCCATCCATTTCATCAACACACAATTCTTCCTTTAAAAGAAAAGTCATAAGTAGGACAATTTCAAACTTAATGGCTCTCTGAGACAATGCATGGTACCTTCTTATTATTTTCTGAAGTAGGGCTGAGAATGGTCAGTTCCGGTTTACTCGGTTTAGGCTTTGGAGATTCACAAGAATTAATGAAATTCATGATGAAAGGTTCCAAATGTTGACCTTTCTGTGGAAACCATGGTATAAAAATAAAAAAATAAAGATTATGATTTTCAGTATCATATAGACAATTAAAATTTACTAATATTTAAAAGTTTATAACTATCATTTTATAGAATGCCCATATTCACCTCTTTCATTAGTTTTCCAGGAACAGATTTTATAATTTTCCCTGCAATTAAAAATAAGATATTAATTTTAAGAAAGTAAAATATATCTCATAATTGCTTATATGAATACTTCACTAGCTAATTTTAAATACCAAACAGCCAAGTAAAAAGCAAAATGAACCATTTCACACTTAACAAAAATTTATAATAAACATGGTATTCTTAACTGTTTCCAGATACAGCAATTGGGATACTTCAAAATAATCCAGTAGGGTGGGAGGTAAGGGAAGGTGAGAGGGTAACAGGCAGGAAGGCCAGGGGTCTCCAAACAGAGGAAACAGGATGCAAGTGTCAGACACTTTTTCTCTCTCTCTAAAGCAGCAGGAGGAAACCAACAAGTGTTAGATTTCTTTCCCCTTCTCTATACAAATTTAAAAAGAGGTTTCTTTTAAAATTCTGTGCTGCCATGACAACACCTGCTTCCACCTGAACTTAACTCTTCTCAAACCTTGAGCTAACCAATGGAAATTTCTTATGGAAATGTTTGTCTTAAGCTATGTTAATGAACTATGTATTTACCCTAGACTCTGTCTTCGAGTGGGTTCCCCTAAGACTCAGAACCCACTTGACAAACCAATATGCTTTAGTCATGCAACTGTTCTCTTAGGCTGCGTTAACGAGACTGTACTGGCTTGGAAATGGGCCTTTCTTCAAGATCCATGTCAATCATTTTACGGTCCAGGACAACTCACCTTGTGCCAATGTTATCCCAAAATGCATGTTGTGGGTAAGGGGCCTGGTGCCATTCTCTGAGTTTTGAGACATTTCCTTTCTCTAACTAGCAGCCTGCTAGTAGCTTATATCATCCAGCTAAAGACTCGCAGGGGGCACTCTTTCTGCCCGCTTCTGATGTCTATGTCAGAAGCTTTCTCTATCTCTTCTGTACTTTAATCAAACTTTATTTCACAAAAGCTCTGAGTGATCAAGCCTCATTACTGGCGCCAGACTGAATTCTCCTCTGGATCTTCCACAGCTCAGTGACAACCTTTCAAAGGACTGGAACAAGCCAAGTGTGGTAACTTTTGAAGGGATGAAGAGTTCATTATACAAATTTCTCTAATTTTATGTACATATGTAATTGTCCACAAGAAATGTTCTCAAAAGACATTAAGCAATGGTGAATATATAAATGTATCTAACTTTTGCATTTAATCAAAAGGAAAAAAATATCTAAACACTGCTACAACATTTAAATTGGCTATTTGAATGGTCTGTATTCTTGATTTTAGACTAATTTATATATTCTAATCCAGTTTGCCAGAATATTGTCTTGATCTTATCTCCAGGTTCCTTTATTATAAAATATCAAACGTGATTTTTCTCAAGCATTTACAAATGGCTGTCAAAATGCATCAAAGTTGATTAATATAACTTAAATTTCTTTCAGTACAGTTTGGAGAAAAAGCAGATTCTAATGGCAGTAACAAAAGGCGTACTAATGAAAACTAAAGCAGAGACTGTTTTACAATATGAAAACCTCCAAATCTCCTGCCTGGCTATTTCTCCTTTGGTACCCCCAAAATTACTTCCTTGCCTCAGAATTTCCAAAGTTCTTTAAATCATGGTGTTTCATCCTGTGCTTCTCTCTTCTACATGCTCTTCCTGAGCCAAAATTTTTACTCAATCTGATTTCAAACAACATACGATCTCTATTCCATGCTTTCTGCTGCCTCTACTACTTTATAAACCTTTATGAAACTCAACTGGATTCCATAACCTCAGTATAAGTTTAGAACTGTGCTGTACTTAGTCGCTCAGTTGTGTCTGACTCTGTGACCCCATGGACTGTAGCCCGCCAGGCTGCTCTGTCCACGGGTATTCTCCAAGCAAGAACACTAGAGTGGGTTGCCATGCCCTCCTCCAGGGGCTCTTCCCAACCCAGGGATCGAACCTGGGTCTCCCCAGTTGCTGATGGATTCCTTACTGACCAAGCCACCAGGGAAGCCCAGGTTTAGAACCACTCTAAACTTATTCCACATCTCAGCAACAAACAGCATTCGTCCAGCTATATGAACAGGAATCTGGCTCATATTTGATCATTTCTTCTCCTTCACTCAAGCTGAGTCAGTAAACAGGTCTCCCCATCCTCGCTCTTGAACATCATATACGGCCTCCCTGGTGGTTCACTGCTAAGAATCCAACTGCCAGTGCAGGAGAGACGGCTCAGATTATCGGTCGGGAAGGTCCCCTGGAAAAGGACATGGCAACCCACCCCAGTCTTCCTGCCTGGAGAACCTCATGGACAGAGGAGCCTGGCGGGCTGCAGTCCACGGGGCAGCAAAAGAGTCGGACACAACATAGGGATTAAACAGCAACAACAGCCATTATATATAACCAAATACAAAATATTCTTGCATCTTCTCTCAGTAAGACACACACTAAATATTCTGCCTGAATTATACGTACTAATTTGGAGAGATCTAGATGAAAGCCAAATTGGCTCACTTGTAATATTTAATTTATTCCTTAGGTTTTATATATATATGTGTGTGTGTGTGTGTGTGTGTGTGTATATGTACACACACACATGCACACACTCTCTTAAAATGGGGCTTCCCCAATGGCTCAGTAGGTAAAGAATCTGCCTGCAATGCAGGAGACACAGGAAATTTGTCTAACGACAAATGACTAAATGACAAAGCACAGCTTTAAAGCACATACTTAAAAATGACACTATACAAAATATAATTAGAAATATTGCTTTTCTTCCATTATGATCTTTAACACTTTTATCCAAACTTTTCCAGCTTATTTTATTGCTTAGTCTAAATTAAACTTTATAAAGGAATCATGCTGCATACATTATTTTGTGACTTTGCTTTTACCCACACCATTCCAAGCAGCTACATGCTATAGGTATTCATTGCTCTAAGTATTCATTTTGTGAAGCTACTATAATTTATCCCTCTACTCTATTGCTGATAAACATTTGTATTATTTCCAGTTTTAGCCAACCGAATACCATAAACAATGCTGCTAAGAACATTCTTAAATATAAATATAAGATTTTCTAGAGTATATCTCAGAGACGAACTGCTAGATCATTCAACCTTATACCAAACTGGTTTCCCAAGTGGTTTTCCTTTTTCCTTTAACTGACTTTATGATATTTACAATTATTTTTCATTGATTTACAATATTATATTACTTTCAAATGTACAACACAATCATTCAGTATTTTTATAGACTATACTCCATTTTTAAAAAGTTACAAGTGGTTTTCCAATTTATATTCCCATTAATAGTATATAAGAAGTCCTTCAGAGCTTCATACAGAGCTGCACTATATAAATTACTTTTCAAAATTAACCTGAAAATGCTGCTTTTTGTCTTTACAGTTTATCATCCTCTATATGATTCTTTAAATTGACTTACCAAGATTTACATCTGGTAGTATCTTATCAAGAAACTGTGTTTCCCCACCATTGGGAGAAAGAAAATCTGCCAGAAGTTGGCTATTACTCAATTCTGGATGTTGCAGAAGTTTCTTGATGAACAAAAACAGAGAAAAAAAAGGAGGGGGGGGGAGGGAAACAGTTTTAAAAATCTAGAAGAGTCACGAAAATGACATTAAAATGATTTTTTAAACCAAGAACAATTTTAAATCTTCAAAAGCTGTTTTATATTCAGAATAACAAGACACATTTATAAAAAGATGACCACAGAGCAGGTAAGACCCCTACAGTCTTACCCCTAACCCTACAGTCAGACATGAAAGGGTTTGAATTCTGCTCTTCCTCTGCTCAGTAGGTGTCCCGAGAGGAGTTCCTATATTGCCTAAGAGTCAGTTTCCTGAGGTGTAGAATGAAGGTAACACTACTTACTTCTAGTATTGTTAGATAAAGCATTTTAACTCAGTACCTGACACACAGGAAAGAAGATTAAACATTAGCTAATATTATTTCTCAGTTTCTCAACTATGGTACAAGTATTACAATATCATACATCTTTCTTGATAATTAAAGGAAGTTGGTATAAAGGGTTTTGCAAAGAACTAAATGTGGAAATGTGAAATAACTTGGACTCTGTTGTCTGATCTTCTTGCAACACTATTTTCTTACAAGATAAAACTGACGTTTTAAAGCCAAATTTAACCCAGTCTGACCTAATATTCAGTTCTGTAACTATGAAACAGTTACAAAACTCTATGAGCAGAAATCTATATAAATGAAATACCAGTACTGCAACATTTAACTCCATATTACTGGAAAGTATTTCTTCTAGAAAGAGTTTCTCTTGTTCTTAGAAAGAATTAGTTGGTTCAAACAACAGGCTAATGATATCAACAAAGAAACAGGCTAACACTAGCACATGCTGTGTTCAGTATGTGCATACAGTAGTTAATGCATATTTCATATTTTAATTTTCCTACCACCAAAAAATTAAATAAAAAATACTTTCTGGATTGAAGTATTCATTGGTTCAAATACAGAAAATAAAATGTAAATACCCCTTTAAAAAAAGTCCTTTTTATGGTTACTAAAAGGCATCCAAATTTAACTTAAGAATTAAAATTACAAAACTGCATGTTCAAATAAAGGAGATTTTTTAAAATAAAACAAAATCATCCATTCTTTGGTCTTAATCACTGGATTAAAGAAAAATGGTCTTTAATTTTAGCCAAGTCTCAAGTAAGTAACTTTAAAGCAGACGGTACCAATAATGGAAATATCAATTACATTGTTTATACAACACAATGTACACACTGAGAAAAACGGAATTCAATTCCAAGTGGTGAATGGTAGAGAGTCAGAAGATTCCAAGTAGCTGGAAAAACATCTATGATTCCAACAACAACAACAAAGTTGAGAAATAAAATAGGAGGGGAAAATTTCAGAGTTCAGAAAGTGCTAAGCACAAAAATCAAACAAAAACTAAGAAAAAAATAACAAAAACAACCTAGTATTCTTAGAATGCATTTACTCTTTTACATCAAACTTTTTCTTTCTTCCTCTCTCTCACTCTCTTTCTCTCTCTCCCTCTTTAACTTCCCACAACAACAATATAAGACTTATTTCCTCTAAGAAAATAACTGGTATTTCACTGGTTATCCATCTTTTTTTAAAAAGCACACTCTTGACAATAATTCATTTCTACATGGGAAAAAATTTTTTTAATAAAAGAATTCTAGAAATCCACATTGACAGGTTACTTGTGAGGCAAAGCAGAAAACAGACAAACTAGAGGATGTTTTAAATTAAGTTGGTGCCATACCTGCAGATACTCCTGGAACTCTTCTCTCTTAGACTTTAAGAACTCATAATTTTTAGGGCCAATGATCCTCTTAGAAGGAAGCTGAGCATCAGGAAATGTGCCTGAAATTAATATATATGAAAGTTATTACTATACCCTGCTATTATTTTAAAAACCTTATAGTTTACAGTGGCAAGTTCAGATTCACAATGCTGCCTTGTAGAGATGTGGGCATTATCCCTTAAATAATTTTGACAAAGTTAGAGACCTGATTTCAAAAGTCAGAAGACAAGACCAAAGAACTTGAGTTTATTAATATCCACAATATTATCACTTGTTGTTGACAAAGATCTACTTAGCCATCTACACCAGCAAAAAAGCTTCCAAAAATTATCATGAGATTATTTTTAAATTGATGGGATTTTATTAGACAAAATCCTGCTAAAAAAATATCCACTATCTCATGGGGGGAGATGCAGCATTTTGCCAATGCTATATAAACTTAAAAACAAAATTTAAAAACCATGAACATGTTTTCTCAGATAGGGTCAACTTTGAAAATTTTAGTACCAAAAAGGAAAAATACTGTTGGGAAACAATCAACTTTGGTTGATCTAGGATTTTAAATTATGGAGATAAACGATCTTTACTCAACTCTAAATCTAAAAGAAAAGTCTCAGAGAAAGACCAAGAGAAGGATAGCACTGTGTCAGATGGACAATGGCAGAGAAAACCACGTAAGGACAAGTACAGACTCAAAACCCAGGGAAAAGGCAAGGAGCGGGACACTTTGTTTTTTATCTTTCTATAACCTCCTTGTTGTGGGTTTTACTCTTTTAGCAGGGTACAGTTTCTTTCTATAATCTCCTTATTGTAGGTTTTATTCCTTTAGCAGGGTACAGTTTTCAGAACCAACCTGAATTTGGATCAGGGTACACGCCACAGAACTTTTCTAAAATAAAAAGACTCCAAATACACAATTCAAACACACCAATTCACATATAAAACAACTGGAAATACTTCATGACTATAAGCCTAATATTAACTCCAATAAGTGGACAGAGAAGACAGACTAAGAGATTTCCCTGAGAGGCTAAGACTCATTGATCCTAATGCAGGAGGCCCAGTTTCGATCCCTGGTCAAGGAACTATATCCCACATGCCACGACTAAGACTAGGAGCAGTCAAATAAAATTGTAAATATTAAAAAACAACAACAACAAAACAAACTGAGAAGAGGAAGAACTGAAAAGAAAGAGTGTTCTACTTTTCTGATTGAGCTATATGTTTTTAAAACATGTAACTATAAGGTTTTGGTTTTTTTTTTTTTCCCGTATCTAAATCTAAGAGTGAAACCAAAATACTTGCTAGGTTGCATAGCAAACACATTTACCACAGAGGAATATGGCAAAAGAACAGATGGCAGCTCTAAAATGCCTGCTTTAAATTCTCTACCACTGTCTTAAATTTTAGCATCACTGTTATTTGAAAAGCAATAAATTTTCATTGTAAAAACTTTAAAAATATAAACAGCAGAAACAGGATAAAAACAGCACACTCCTATTATCACCAGTAGTGTACACAGTGTCACGGCTACATTTCCTCAGTACAATTACTTAAAATTAGAAAGTAGCTTTAGAAAGCTGGCTCAGTGGCTTTCAGGAAAGCTAATGTTGAAATGTAATGTTTTATACAAAAAGGACAACATACCATGAAATTCTGTTAGTTTTGATTCAAGTACATAGAATTCAAGATATCTTCTATAGACAGACCAATGTTCAGGCTCATGCCCAACTGTAAAATGAATGCACACACACTGAGAAATAAGCAATTTTACAAACTACTATTAAAAGAATGTACTATTTATAACAGTAAGTATACAAAGCTAGAAATTATCCCAGTCTTAATAATTTATTATTTCTTGGGAATTCCCTGGGGGTCCAATAGTTAGGACTCTCTGCTTCACCTGCAGAGAGCATGGGTTCAATCCCTGGTCAATGAACTAAGATCCTGCATGCCATGCCAGGCCAAAGAGAATAATAATAATAAATTATTATTTCTTGGCTTCACATTATTAATATATTTTGTCCTAGAAGAGCCTGATAAATTTCAGCTATTTATGAGGTTATCAAAATAACATATACATTTTTTCCTACAACATTATCAAGAGAATTTATCAACTTCAAAAAAGCATGCAATTATGCTTAATTTTTAAATGTCACAAAAATTATGTATTTAATAAAAATTCATAATCAATTTTGGAGCTCTCAAACACCAACTGTCAAGAACTAATACTGTACAGAACAGCACTATCAATAGAACTTTCTGCATTTCTGAAAATGTTCTATATTATCTGTACTAACATCATAGCTATTAGTCACTTATTGCTATTGACCACTTGAAATGTGGCTAGTGTAAAAGAAACTGAATTTTTAATATTAATTTAATTTTAACTGCCACATGTGACTCGTGACTCAAAAACTGGACAGCACAAAATAATGGTTTAAAGAATGAGTCCTATTTCAATCCCAATTCCCCCATTTACTGACTATGTAAATTTGAACACTTAACCTCACTGTTCTTCCCTGGTGGCTCAGTTGGTAAAGAATCCAGCTACAGTGCAAGACATCCAGGTTTGATCCTAGATCCAGGAAGATTCCCTGGAGAAGGAAATGACAACCCACTCCTGTATTCTTGCCTGGGAAATACCATGGACAGAGAAGCCTGGCGGGCTACAGTCCACGGGGTTGCAAAAGAATCAGACACGACTTAGCAACTAAACGACACTGTGCTTTAGTTTGCTTATAATAAAAAGAATTGTACCTATTACGTTAAATAATCCACCTACAGAGCTTTCTGTAAGGCGCACAGCACAGAGCAAGGACCCCAAAAATGTTAACAGCAATTATGAGCAACTCATGTCATTCAAGCATAAACCTGGAAATGCAATGGACTGAGTTAACTAAACCCACAATAACTCAGAACTAACACTTATATTCAGAAAAACCAACCTGATACAGTCACAACCTATCAAGCAGATACTGCTTTTCTTCTTGAATACTCATCTTAGAAGATCTATATTACATTCAGTTTTGGTGTTTAAAACCCTGAAATCAGCATTCTGCTATACATCCTGCTCACAGCATTCTCCCTGGGCTTCCCTGGTAGCTCAGACAGTAAAGAAACTGCCTGCAACGAAGGAGAACTGGGTTCCATCCCTGGGTCGGGAAGATCCCCTGGTGAAGGAAAAGGCTATCCACTCCAGGATTCTTGCCTGGAGAATTCCATGGACAGAGGAGCCTGGCAGGCTAGAGTCGGACACAAACGAGCGACTATCACTTTCACTTTTCACTTATACATATAAAATCAATGCAGCATTTAAACGATACACCTTTTTTATCCTTCATAGGGCATGGCTTCCCAAGGGCACACTATATTTTTAGTAAAAGTCTGCAGCACAGCTGACAAAAATTATCTTAGAATACAAGTTTTAAGATAACTTCATTTCAATTTTATGTTGAATTAAGCCAAATTTTAAAAAATAAAGCAAAAAAAAAAAAACAACAAAAGACAGTTGTGCAAAGGGCAGAAACAAAAGTAAATTCCCAAAATATTTTAAAGTATATCACATATAAAACTTTCAAAAGGAGAGAAAGGTTACTACATGCTTACATAAACTTATTTATACTGGGGGGGAGGTCCAAGATGGCAGCACAGGGGATGCCAGATTCAGTACCTCCAACAGATGACAAGCCAAGTCTACAGCTACATGTGGGTCATCTCCCTCTGAAAAAGATCTAAAAACCAGAAGAACTGCTTCTCCACAACAAAGGATAAATGCACCATACTGAGGTAAGTAAGAAGGGCAGAGACACAGTCTTAGCAAAAACCCTATCCTCAACTTTTTGAAAAATAAATAAGGGGAATTATTAGCACTGACCTACCTTCATACTATCCAAGTAACTGGAAATAATAATCACTTCTCCACTCCTCTCTCAAACCCATTTCCTAACAGTACCATGAAATTTTTTCCTTCTTTCCTCATAGACTGTTCCCTCTTCCTGAGATAAACTTTATAGCTTTCTGCTCCCATTCCCAAAATGTGCTCACTTTTGATGTGTTTTTACTTATACAGACTGTCTCCTCTCTGGGATAAAGCCCAGGGTGGTGACTATTTATCCCGCTATGGAGGCTGTTTATCCCTGTCTCTGCTGCAAGCCACGGCTGAAATCAAAAGAAAAAAGACAGCAAAACATGAAGAACACTCATAAGTTGTGTTTGATCATATTCTTATCAATTACTATATGCCCCAACAATGAAGGAGAGATGCTGTCTTAACTAAATTGGTTTAATATATAGTGCTATATGCATTAATAATAATAATACCTGCTCTTCTATCATTTCTTTCAACATCAATACAAAACACTGGTATTCTCTCCTTTTTCTCCTTCCTTTCAGAGGAAGTATCTTCAAAGAAGTCCACGTATGGAATGCTGATTTTCCACGCAGCAAGGTTTCGAGGGGTATTAGGCGTGTTCACAGCTTCCACTGGAGAATCATCTTCCATTACAACGATACCTTCTTCAATCTGAAAGAAAAATCATCAGAAAAAATTTAATATTTCCAGGACCTTTACACCTACAGCATACGAGATACAACTATAAAGCAATGTGCCCCTATAAAGCCTATAATTTGTAATACTTTTAAAATTAAGTGATATCAACTTTTCTACTGAAAATGTAAAGATAAGAAACTAAAACTAGCAAGTTACTAGAATCGACTTCATGTTTTGTTATATCAGGTGTATATGAAAATTCAACAGAAAACAGATACATCAGCAATTACTGGGAAAGATTAAAGATACACAAATATAGAAAAATATTTAACTTTGGTGATAACAAGTAGAAAATTATTGTACTGATATCTTTCATTTAGAAATGCATAATTTTGTGATAATAACCACTGACAGAAATTGCACAGACAAGCTGGAAATATATTGTACCTGGATACAGCTGGTACGAACCTTTTGTAAAGCATTTTGGCAATACGTATTTATAACAAGCCATAAAACAGTTTCGATCAAGTAATCCCATTTCTGGGAACTTAAAGAAAGTATTTATTCTAAATAATTTTTTAAACTGCGAAAAAGGCACAAGCAAAATACATTCACTGCAGCATTAAATAATGTAAAATTGGAAAAAGGTCTGAAAGCAACCTATCTCTATAGAGTTGTTTTCTGCATCTCCTGGCTTCAAAAATTTTAATCATATGAATGTTTAAAATAAATAATTCTTTAAAATATTTTTGAAGAAATATTATTTTTAAAAGAAAGCAGTGTTACACATGTTCTAGAAATATACATGTAGAAAGAAAGGAAAAAAATGTACTTCATTAAATTGGAAGAGAACCTCTGAATTGACACGTAATAATATCTGGTCACCTAGACATCTCTGATTCATGTTAAAGGGGGCAAATTTTACAGACAAAACACAATCATCTTGAACACACTTTTTTAAAGGAAATGAATCTTGTAGCACTTAAGAGAATACTGAATAGTCTAGTCAGAGTAAACCAGTAGTGAGAGGTATTTCTTTCCAGAATTCTAGCTCCCTACCTTCACCCTGGGTTGTATTCTCTTCCCATACCTCTCTTCTAAGTAAACTCTTTTCCTCCCCCACAAAGTTCCCTGGCAATGATCCCCTTTTCTGTTTTGTCCTAAAATGATTCTCTGTCATCCCTAAGAAGACTGTTAGTGATCTTAGGAAGACTTCTTAATGCTCTGTTAAAATCAAAAGTGTTCTAGGCCTAAAAAATGGAACTATAAAAATAGTAAGTGTTGGTTTTGGCCTTTTAGGGACAAGGCTACAAGGCTACCTCCTTATAAACTATGGTGTCGGGAAGAAAAAAAAAATTATGATTTCAAACACAATGTGGTATATATTTTAACACATAATCTAATAGGAGCAACAAAGGAGGGAGTGTTCAGTTCTGCTTGAGGACCCAGTAAGGTTTATGGGAAGCAGCTGGATTCTGAAAGATGCATATGAATTTTCCAGGTAAATCAAGGGGAGGGAGGAGGCATCTCAAGCAAGGCATCACATGAAAAGATACAGAGAAATAGCATGGAGGGTATAATGTGCTTAAAAATCAGCTGGAATCTTGTTAAAATATAAATTATGACTCAGTAGGTCTAGGATGAAGCCTGAGATTCTGTCTGCTCTGGTAACAAGCTCTTAGGTAATGCTGATCATGCTGATCCACAGATCACAGTTTGCGTATCACAGTTTGTGTATTAACACAACTCCAAATGCCTGGCTAATATGGTTAGGAAGAGGTAAGATCAGGATGTGAAGTAAAGGCATAATCAAAATATGATAAATTGTTTGACTATTAGAAGAATTATCACTGTAACAGAAACCATTCTGGCCTTAGTAAGCAGTAAACTCAATGCTCAGAAATTTTTAAATTAGATTAGCACCATGGATGGAAAATACAGATGAAGTCTGAAGTAAGAAGTAAGATTAAAAAAGAGGGAAAATAACAAGTAAGCACATCCAACTTTTTATGCTATTTTTAAGTCTGAGGTTATATATACATCAAATCGAAAAATTCTTACTTACAAAGTCGTCTTCACCTTCAGCTAAACCATAGTTAGGCAACATAGCTCCCTCCATTGTAGTGCTCTTGAAGACGCCTTTAATCTTGCTGCCTATTCGGCTAATTCCAAATGATTCTCCTCTCTTCTGTGTGCTCCTAAATATGAAACAAAAATGTATCAAGAATATGGCAAGTTATTACATTATCACAACAGCCCAGCTTACTGTAAACAATAATAAAAATAGTTGCAAAAAGGGTAAACTGCAGGTATGGCTAAACATAACTTTTTGGAGTTCTCAGTCATAGATTAAGTCTCTATCTTCATAATCAAAAGTAACAGTATATTTAAAGTTTAAATTTGAGGGGATGAATAAATGGGACAATACGTATTAACAAACATTTGAAATTTACCTACTCTTTTACCTTAGAATAGTAACTGAACTACAAAGTAAAAAAGATGAGAGCCCTCTAGCGGTACATACTTCTTCTTTTTTTTTTGCTTTTGTTATTTATTTATTAATTTTTTCCCCAATATTTCTAACTGCCATTCAGCTTTTGAAATAATAGGTTAAAAAATATGGTCAGACCAATGTTTAAAATAGACTATACCATTCAAACTGTACCCACGCAGGTGGTGCAGTGGTAAAAGAATCCACCTGCTAATGTACTTCTGAAATAATTCAGTGTAACAGAAAAACAAAAAGACTAGCAAACTTTCTTAGTACCTCATTTTTAGGTGGAACAAAAAAATTCTGAAAATGGCTGAAAATTTTTAAGCAAATTTCAACTTTATAATCACATAAATGATACTCAAAAGAAGAATGAAGTATAAAATGTACCTTACATTATTTCAAAGTAATAACAAGACAAGAAATAAAATGCCAAGGTAAAGGCTAGCAATGAACATAAAAGATAAAAGCAAATGTAGCCTAAGGAAGAAGCCTGCTCTGTCTTACATATTAAATAATGGTTTTGCAATTTTTTTCAAAAGTGAATTTCTAAAAGCAGAAATAGCTGAAAAGCAACAACAAAAATATGCCAAAAAGCAGCAAAAATTTCATTCATTACAGCCTACTGCTTGTATTTCAATAAATAAAAACATAACTTTTATCCAATTTAAAAGTCATGCTCACTATGTAACACTGCCCTTATAACAGACCTCCAAATAAAAAATGACTGTTTTATAATTCAAGAAAGTTGGTTTTGAACGGCTTAACTTAATTAATAGCTACTATTCATGTAAGAAAATGTACTTATAAAAATAATGCAACAATTAAAGAAATTCAAGTAAACTGATCAAGTTTCAAATGCACTAGGTATATGAGTGATATGTACATTTTATACACATTCAAGAAGTGAAGAAGTGAATCAAACTTATTTTAAAACTGGAAAAACTCTAATAATAAGTAGTAGTAGTTGTAAAAAGGATACTTAAGCTAGAATATTATTTTAAACAAGCATACAATTTGTTTTTTTAAAAAATCCAAAATTGTAAACACAACTTTCTGAAAGAAATGTCAAAAACAAATATGAAAATATTGATATAATATTATAATCTCCAGAATCTAGATAGATTTTGCTAGTCTTTAGAAACTAAATAGATCATAAAACAATTTGGACTTTTTGAACTATACTTTTTAAATATCTCACTTGTGATGAAGCCCAGAAATACTGAAAAAACTGTACTACTTGCTTTAAAAAAAAAGTTCTTTAAACACAAGTAAGTCTAAATGTAATTTAGCAAGATCAATACCATTTAAAAAAATGAGTCAACAGCTTTAAAAGCTGAATACTGGCTTTTTCATTTTATTTTTACACTGACATTTTTATTTTATAATGATATATATCATGTTATTTCCAAAATGAGACATCTAGAATCAAAGTAGAGGTTAATTTTAAGAGATATCCCAAATAGCTGATATAAAGGCAGTAGTTGCATAGTGTTTCTTTTCTTTTTTTTTTCCCCTTTTTACTTAGGTTGTTTTGGGTGTATGTTTTGGAATTAAACATATAATTTATACAGAAAAGAATCACATGCTGTCTCAAGACTTACCGAAAATCATCCAAACTTAGGCTACCTCTGCAATAACAGATATGTGAAATTATATAAGGAAAAGATAAAGAGAAAGCCCAGACATTAAACAAGTTTCACTTTAGAACAATAAAACAAAATTCAAGTTTTAAAAGTTACACTGATGGATAACATTCATCTTGACAAAGGAAAGGCATTCTTAGGAATAACATGATAAAGGAAAGAAAAATAAAACACAATGGCTCTTTTGGGGGGGTGGAGTCTGAATTCTAGATAATTTAAAAAATTTAAAAACTCAGTATGTCACAAAATAATTCTGTATTTTTTGCCCTCATTTAGGCAAACTATTTGTTTAATACAGTGGAAAATATTCAGAGACTAAGCCACCAAAAACTTGGCAGACAAAACAAACGTGTATTTTCTAACATGGAATTCATGTCTATGGGTGCAAGCTCAACACATTTTTAGTTTGAATATTTTTTAAAATATGTCTTAAGCTAAGAAGCAAAGTTAACAAAAGATCCAGCCTTAAATATTTTTTAAGTTATGCTCTAAGTATAGAATGAAACAGAATAACATTAACATGCATTAAAATTTTGCTTTTAAAATGTAAATATAATAATAAATGTGAAAATGCCTAAACATTCAGGAAAATTTAACAAGATACACACCAATGCCTTGCTAATCTCACAATTAATATATATTAGTGCTTGGTCACCTGCTTTTAACGTAGGCATAAAATGTATGAATATTTTACATATTTTCAGTCATCTAACAGCTAATTAGTAATGCTATTCTAAATTTTCAGTGAAAGAATGTTAAGAAAGTATTTTACTTATTCTACAAAAGGTAAATGAATAATTGGGCATCCCTGGAGCAGAGTCGTGACAAGACGGATAATGTCAGAGTCAGGTTAATATAAAGAAAAACGTACTTTCTAAAGCCATAACCATTACCCAGAATGAAAACAACCCACATTTTCTTCCTATTAAGTTTATATGCTAAGTCAGCAAAATTAGAGCCTCAATATTTTGAAGACACCTAGGTGTTCTCAAAGGGGCAAAGGAAGCTTTCCATTTCTGAGGTTATGACCCTGACTTACATTTAGCTATTCAGCAAGCTTAGAAGATCAAAGAACCACTTTCTCTTAAGGAATCCAATAGAGGAGTTTCACTATCAGTGTGAGACTCCAAACATCCTAAGTCCATATATAAAAATAAATAAATAAATAAATAATATTTTAAAAAGCCGCTCAGTCGTGTCTGACTCTTTGCAACCCCATGGACTGTAGCCCACCAGGCTTCTCTGTCCATGGGATTTCCCAGGCAGGAATATTGGAATTGGTTGTCATTTCCTTCTCCAGGGGATCTTCCCCACCCAGGGAAGGACCCACATCTCCTGAATTGCCAGGTGACTTCTCTACCACTGAGCCATGTGGGAAGCCCTGTGTGGATTGGATAAAGAATGCTATTTTAAACAGTATGCATGGAATTTGTGTTATATAAATTAACTATTGCACAGTTGCAATACATAAGTTCTTAGGGAAAAGTAAAGGAGTAACACTTTAACAAAGAATCATAAGCATTATGTCCCACATTTCAGAAAGCTATGTCCCACCTTTCAGGTGGCAGCTAGTGGTAAAGAATCCACCTGCCAATGCAGGAGACACAAGAGGCACAGGTTCCGTCCATCTGAGACACACGGGTCACAGAGAGTCGGACACAACTGAGTACTGGGGCAACCCTTCAGAAAAATTATTACACGTATATTACATATATTGGCACATTATGTAAAAATTAATATTTAACATTCAAAAAAATTCAAATCTATATATTTCTACAACCCTTAGTTTTGTCAAAATATGTAATACAGTCTCCCCATGGCTTAGGTTTTCACATTTTTCATTATACTATTTTTAAAACTACTCCATTTTCTGACCTATCTACTTCTCTCTTTGCATCACATCTCCAATTTATTTATGTTTATTATTAGATTATATTTTATTATATTCTATATAATATAAAATATATTTATAAATATTTATAAATATATTTATAATTTATGTTTAATACATATATAAATATAATATATATATAATTATATGTAAAACATGAATATAAATAAATACATAAATATTTATAAATATATTATAAATGTATATAAAATACTGTATTATATATAATTAAAATTACATAATATAAAATGAGATTATAAATAAATATATATATAATATAAATATATATTTATAAAAATATATTATTTTATATTATATAGAATATAATATATAAATATATAGTAATATATATAAATAAAATGTATAAATATAATAAAATATATATTTATAACATATATTTTATATTTTTTTATAATTTACTAGGTTTATTACTATTGCTCCAACAAACTGGGCTTCCCTGGTGGCTCAGATGGAAAAGAACCTGCCTGCAATGCAGGAGCCTGGGTTCAACACCCGGATCAGGAAGATTTCCTGGAGAAGGGAATGGCTACCCTCTCCAGTATTCTTCCCTGCAAAAACCCATGGACAAAGGAGACTTTGAGCTACAGTCCATGGGCTTGCAAAGAGTTTGACATGAGAGCATACACATAGACAAACTGGAAGATGTTGAGAGCAATGTGAATATCAATTCTATAGATTTACATATTTGATATCTCTGTCAATTTTGTACATATACAATGTAAGGAACAAATAAAGACATTAATTATCCAACTTATAAATGGATAGAGCACCTCTCTTACACTGCCTTTATTAAGTCATTTAACTGCACATCTACGTTTCCAGAAAGCCAAGAAGGGAAACAGAGAAAAACCCTTCCACATTTGTAACCAGTGGGTACTCTAATAAACATCACTCTCTGGGAAAAAACAAACTACTCTCTAAAATGCACTTATCTGTGGATTTCAATTATGCATGCAGTCCACAGTTTCCAATAAAGCAGGTAATCCAGCACTAATATGTGTTAGTTATAAGATTAACAAAGCAATGATGTGCATCTTGTTAAATTTTTCTAAAATAATGTCTGGCATTTTTACATTACTGTATGTAATATGGCTCTACAATTCCTGAGTAAAGTATCTTGTTTACTTACACAGCAATGAAACCACATATTCAAAGAAAAATAGCTAATAAAGATAATGATGCTATCACGGAATGATTAGCATAAAAAAGAACCAAAAAAAAAACAAAGCAACAACCACATATACGATTGGATATACCTACCTGTTGAATTTTGAATTGCGTGTTGGTGATTCTGCACCTCTTAAAAGTTGTCTAAAATACTTAAAACATAATTATGATTTATTAAACCAGTACTTGATATTGAAATACGCTATTTTACCTTACTACTTTCGAGTTTAAAGAAAATATTACTTAAATCAAGTGAATACAATCACAGTCAAATAGAGCAAGGATTAAGATATTGCAAATGGAGGTATTCAAGTCATCTGATTTCCACAAGTAGGTAAATAATATACATACAAGAATTGGGTTTCCCCATCACCACTACAAAGCCACTCAGATGTATGGAAAATCAGATAGACCAATTAGGTAGCAATCTACTAGTCACATACACAAACATGGTTTTGATATTAAGAAATAATTTTATTATCACTTTCTAATCTCCATTAAATTATGTAGTGCAAAACAGCATTCATTTTCTTAATTAACTATATTTTATTTTCCTGTTTATTATTTGAATTACTCATGTAATGATATCAAAGCAACTAATAAGTTTTAAAGAAAAATCTTCACACAACATTAATATTCTGACTTACCTCATCACTGTGGCAGAACATAGGAGTAAACACATTTTCCAAGAGAGAAAGTACATGTTCATATGCTTCAAAAAGACATCTCATAGTTTGAAGTTTCACAACATCTATATATGGGCCTTCAGCAACTATTAAAAAAATTATATTGCAAAAATTATTTATGAAAAGCATAAATACATTATGTATTAGTTTAGAACTCATTACAGTGAAAGAGCAAACACCACTAAAACTGTTCTGCAGAAAATCCACTGCAAGGTGTAAATCACAGCAGAATGGAGAATTAGAACAACCTCGCCAGCTCTGGCAAGTATTAGTTACGTGAGCTGTGAACAAGTTTCTTTATCAGAGCTTCATCTTGTCAGTAAAACGGGATAATGCCTGCCTATGTATTTCACACAGCTGCTGCAGTAAGCAGGGAATACATCAGAAAACTATGAAAAGAGTAAAACAACTACAGAACTCATCCTCATCTTTTACTTACTTTTTTGAATCTCTTCTACAATGAAGGGATCAAATCGAATTTTGTCAATACTTTCATCTAAACAATATGTTTTATAAATCTTTTGCAACTCTTCATGAAGAGATAGCATTTCATCATTTGATAACTCTGGTCGTAAAATTCTGTCATTGAATTCCTCTAGCAAATTCAGAAAGAAAAAAAAAAGATTTTCATAGAATAGAACTATTCAGTGAAAACTTTATACTCTCAGTCTAACTGTAATGAATATCAAAAGTGGCAATTATGAGTAATCTATTCATCATTTTAAGTTTTTAAAAAATATTTAATTGGGAGCAATAAAACAACTACTAAGATGAAACAGAAGCTAAACAATCAAATATAATATATACGAACATAAAATGTGTAAATATTTGCCTAGCAACATAAATTTTCTAAAACTTAGAATAATAAACATATTTGTAAAATTCACTTTAAGGAACATATTGGCTTAATTTCTTATACCAAGGATCTTTAATATTCTGAAACCTGATTCCCTAAATAACAGTGAAAACTAAGGCTCTTTGTAGTCCCAGTCAATGTTTTTAAACAGTATTTCTTTCCATCATGGAAGCTGTAGACTAGTGACAGAGCTCAGAGTCTTAACAAATCAATTTTTTCTAAAGAGACAGAGGAGAGCATTAAAAAACCCAAAATACTGACTGCCTTTTTTATTACAAGAGGTAATATGGAGCTTACCCCTTAATTCTTAATTATCCAAACTGAAACACAAAGAGAAAAGGAGTTTTTCTTTCAAAAAAGAATAAGAAAAAACTAGAACAGAACATATGAGATCTTTGGAATTATAGCAAATTCATAAAGTTGGAGTCTCAAAAAGAAAGGAGAGAAAAAAAATCAGGCACAGTATTTGAAGAGATAACAGCCGAGCATCTTCTAAAATGATGAGAAACACCAACCTACATATCTAAGATTTCTAGGAAAGTCCAAGCGGAATAAACTTTTTAAAAACTACACATTACAGTTAAATTGCTGAAAACCCAAAAACAAAAAGAAAATTGCAAAATCAGGGAGAAAGGGATATATATATAGGGAAACAAACATAAGAATGGAAGCTAATTTCTCCTTAGAAACAACGGCGCTGTTCAAAAGACAGTGAAAGAATGACATAAAACGCTGAAAGAAAAAAACCATAACCTGAAATTTTTTATTTGATGAAAATATCTTTTTAAAATGAATACAAAATAACAAATAACACCTTTTCAGACATACAAAAGCTAAGAGAATTTACCTCCAGCAGAATGGTGCTGTAAGAAATGTAATAAAAGATATTTATTTCCGCAGAAGGAAAATGATACAGAAACTGGCTCTGCAGAAAAAAAAAAAAAAAGACCACCAAAAAAGTAAATATGCCAATAACTATCAGGGCCAAAATATGTGTGCATGTGTGTGTATGTTAAGACTGTTGCTTAAGGAAGAAAAAGCAATGTACTGTGGAGTTTCATAGCCTACACAGAATTAAACTATACAGTAACAGTCACATCAGACAGAAGGGGAACAAACCAAGGTATACTGAGCTTCTTACACTGTTCCTGAAACAGTAAAATATATGTTTAAATGAAAACTGTGATAAATAAAGGATGCACAAGGTAATCACTGATGATCACTGAGCAACCCACTAAAAAAAACCCAGAAAATGTCAATAGGGAAGATAAAATACTGAAAAATGCTCAAATAATTCAAAGAAAGGCAAGAGAACATTAAAAAAAAAAATACATGGAACAAATACAAAACACCAAGACCAAAGACCTAACAATAAATATGCAATAATTATAGTAAGTGGAAATGCACTATACACCCCAATTAGAAAATAAAGATTATCAAACTCATTTTTTAAAGCAGTATTCAGCCCTATGGTATTTATAATAAACATTAAATTCTTTAATTATATAGAAAAAGGTAATACAACGCAAACTCAAGCGTAAAGATAGTATAACTATATGTTAATATCAAAGTAGACTTCAAGACAGAGAATTACCAGAGATAAAGAGCATTTTATAGTGCTAAAAGGATAGATTCATTAACAATCTTAAATGTCTCTGCCCCTAATAATAAAGCTTGCAGTAGATGAAAAAAAAGTTAATAAATAAAGGGAGAAATAGCAAATCCATTAAGAAATCTGAAAGAATATATAATATGTGAACACAAGCCATCAATTTAATCTAAATGATATTTACAGGACACCACCCAACACAGCAAAATAGATGTTCTTCTCACATGCACATGGAATATTCAGACAGATCATATGGATGGGCCATAAAACAAGTTTCAATCAAGTTCAAAGGACTGAAATCACACAGAATATGTTGTATGATCAGGACAGTATTAAATGAGAGATCAATCACACTAAGATATCTCAAAAATCCCCAAATTTTGGAGATTTAGCAATACACTTCAAAATAACCCAAAGGTCAAAGGATAAACCACAGGAAAATTTTAAAATATTTCAAACTAAATGACTATAAAAAGCACAGCATATCAAAAATCTTAGAATTCGGTTATAGCAACTCATAGAGAGAAATTTATAGTTTTAAGTGATTATATTAAGAAGACATGTGTACAACTTAACCATTAGTACTGTCACCTTAAGAAACCATAAGTACAAACTAGTCACAAGGTAAGAAGAAAGGAAATAATAAATATGAACACTACAACTTAGCAAATCAAAAATGTTTCAGAACTTTATAAACCACTAGAAAGTACAAACTACCAACAAAGGGGATATCACTGTAACTCCATAATAAAGGAAAATTAGGAGTAATGTGGTGATTAAATAGGTTGCTGAGATGCACTAAAAGCACTTTAAAAATCCACTGTTCATTCATGATAAAAATTCTCAGCAAACAATAAACAGAAGGAAATATTCTCTATCTAGTAAAGGAGATCTACCAAAAAACCCCAGGCTAATATTATACATAACGGTATAACACTAAATGATTCCCCTCTAAAGCAAGGATGTAAGTTCTCACCACTTAGATTTAGCATCACACTGAAGGTCCTAGCCATTACAATAGGGGGCAAGAAAAAGAAATAAGATGTAAACATCACAAAGGAAAAAGTAAAACTGTATATTCACAGATGACATGATTGTGTATGCAGAAAATGCTAAGGAAATCTACAAAAAAGCTACTAGAACTAATAAATAAACTTAGTAATGTCACAGGATACAAAGTCAGTATGCAATAAATCAATTCTATTTCTGTATATAAGCAACAAACAATTTAACAAGGTATTTTAAATACCACATTCAAATAAATCCAAAAATAAAGACCCACAGTGATAACTATGAAACATTTTTATGGAGAGAAATTAAGAATTAAATGAATGAAAAAACGCCCTATTCATGCACTGGAAACCTGAATACTGTTGACATGTCATTACTCCCCAAGTTGAGCTACAAATTCAATGCCACCCCAATTAAAACATTGAAGCAGGTTGTGTGTGTGGAGGAAGGGGTAGGATTGTCAGTCTGATTGTAAATTTTATATAGAAATCCAAAGAACTTAAAATAGCTAAGGGCAGTCTTTAAAAAGAACTAAGTGGGAAGACTTAAACCACCTGATTGCAAGAGTTACTACACAGTCAAAGTAATCAAGGCTGTGGTATCGAACAAAAAAGTAGACATATGGATCAATGGAAAATATAATCCAGAAACAGACCCACATATAGTCAAATGCTTTGTCAAAGATGCCCAAGTAATTCAAGATGGGAATGAAACATCTCTTCAAAAAATTGATACTGAAAAAACTGTATATCCATACAGGGGAAAAATGAACCTCCATCCCTACCTAATACCAACCTATAAGTTACTTCAAGATAGATCACAAACCTGTATGTAAAATATAATAACTATAATACACCTAGACAAAAACAGGTAAATATCACCTTGACTTAAGATAGGTGAAAGCTTAAAAAAGTCTTTCAGAAGTCTCAGAAAGCATGAAGCATAAATTAAAAATTGTACATTGAATTTCATGAAAATTTAAAAGTTCTGCTCATCAAGAGACACTATTTAGAAAATAAAGACAAGCCATTGTCTGAAAGAAAATCTTCATAATACTTATATCTGAAAAAAAGACTCATATCTAGAATATTTAAAAAACTACTGAAATTTCTGACAAAAGGAAAAACAATTCAGTAAAAAACAGGCAAAAGACAGCAATTCCACGAAGATATTCAAATGGTCAATAAGCACATGATAAACTATTCAACTCTGTTAATCATTAAAGAAGTGCAAATTAAATGCACAACAAAATTCTACCATATACCAACTAAAATGGCTAAAATTAAAAAGATAAACACCACCAAATTTTTATAAAGTTGAGGCACAACCAGAACTCTCTTACACTGTTGGTGGAGTAAAACAGTACATACAACCCTCTGGAAAACAATTTAGCTGCTTCTTATAAAATCAAACATCTATCTACCTTGTGACACAGCAATTTTACTTCCAGTTATTAAACACATGCCCAACAGAAAGCCCTGTGCAAGAGTGCGCGCCGCGGCTTTACTCATAACCGCCCCAAAGTGGAGGCAGTGCAGATACCCGTCTACGAGAATGAATACAGAAAACGTGGTACCCTCACACAAGAGAACACTACTTTGCAATAAAAAAGAATAAACTACTCATCTACACAATAACATGAATCAATCTTAAAAAGCATCACCCTGAATCAATGAAGTGAGGCCCAAAACGCACACACTATGAGCTCCCATCTATGTAAGGAAACCGTGCAGGAAAAAGCACGCTGTGGAGAGAGAAATGAGGCCAGTGACTGCTTTGGCAGGAGTGGGGGCGGGAATCAGCTGGGAAGGGCTCTCAGGGGGCCTTCTAAGGGTGATGGGAACGCTCCTGATCTCAGTAAAGGTGGAGCCTATATGCAGTGCAGATTTGTTAGAGCAATTAAATGTATATTTAAATTCTATTCGTTTCGCTGTGTAAATTACACGTCAATTTTTTTCATTATATATTTTTAAAAATTATGTGCATTAAAAAAACTAATCTTTTCAGAGTCCATACAGTGCCTCAAAATCCAATAGCACAAGATATTATAGAACTTCTAGTCAAAATAGAACATCTTGATTACTTAATCAAAATAATTCTTAACAAAAACTGACAAAATGCTCATGACCAGGTCTTTAACACAATTTCATTACTCTAAATTTTTAGTAGCTTTTTTCTCTGCTAAGAGGATTTGGTTGAAGTCAGTTATAGATTATGTTCCATTGTGGAAAGGAGTAGACACTGGCAACTACAACATCATATCTGATCTAAACAGTCAAATATATGACAAAGTTTAACAATGGCTTAAGTAAAGTACACAGGTAAGCCTCACCCACAGTCAGACAAATTTGCAACACGTGCACTGCTCCTTCCTGTTTCAGGAAGTTCATAAACCGAAACAAGAGATCTTGTTGTTCTCTGATTTGCTTCAATTCTAACTTCAGCACCTTGATACAACATGGGAAGAAGATTAAGTTAGAGCTATATAAATACATGATAAAATTGTTTATATCAAAAGTAATAAGTTATTGCTGAAAATACTTACAGATGGTTTTTTATTTCTAGGTTCTGCAAATTTCTGCAAGAATGGAACTAAAGGGGAAGGCGGTTCAGTTGCTTTTTCAGGCTTTGAAGAGAGAATTAATTCAGTCAATTGTCATTTGATTTTACAAGTATATATCAAACTTCAATGCAATCTGAAATATTTTATAACATGTTCAATACTCACTGGACTGTCATCTATGAAGATGATAAGCAAATGATTCACAGTATCCTAATGGAAAATAATAAACACAGATCAAAGTAATTTCATTAGTGTATTCTGCCCTGAATTCTGAAAGCTTCTATCAGATTATGAACGTTTCTGGAAAAACGACAAAGCAGAGCAGTGGCAAAGTACCTGTACTTATGCAACACAGAAGAACTTTTAAAAAAATCTACGATACCAGGTTCTCAACTTTTGTGGAAATGGAAAAAGAAAAGTTATTCTGACTTTGGCATTCAAAATGCTTATAAATTATCCCTACTTCTTCAAAATCTTACTGGATCGAAAGTAAAAGCAATTCAACTATCCATCAATAGATGAAAGAACAAAATGTGACATATATCTATAATGAAATACTACTCAGCCTTGAAAAGGAAAGGAATTCTGATATATGCTACAACAGGCATGAACCTTGAGGATATTATACTATGTAAAATAAGCCAGATGCTGCATCATTCCACTAATCTAAGGTAACCAGAGTAGTCCAGTACATAGAGACAGAAAACAGTCTGGATGCAGAGTTGCCAGGCACTAGGAGGAATGGAGAATTACTGTTTATACAGGTACAGAGTTCGATTTTGTAAGATAAAAGGAGTTCTGGAGACAAGCAATGGTGATGGTTGCTCACCATTGAACTGTACATGTAATTTAAGATGGTAGATTTTACTTTATATGCATCTTATCACAATTAAATAAAAAAATTTTTTACATCTTACTGGATCAGCTAGGAAATCCAAAGAAGGGAGGAACACCGAACCAGAGAGAATCTCTCTTAAAAGTAAGGTCAGCGATCTGGAAAAAAGAACAATATTGTACATATTTAGTGATTTACATCAGCTCTCACATAGGAATCTTGTTAATACGACTATGATCCAGGACATCTGGGGTCTGCCCTGAGAGTCTGCCATCTCTAACAAGCCACCAACTAATGCTCACACTACTGGTTCAGAGACCACACCTGGATTTCTTAACTGGTTAAAAGGAATACTATTAAGAGGGAAAAAGCATTTCCTCAGTAGGAGGAACTTGAGTGAGCATTAGAAAAACTCTACCTCAGAATATTAAAGTATATATTCATATATATTATTTTATATATATTATATATATATAAGTATAACAAATTAATAAGTAAAACTAATTTTAGTAGTATAATTACTGCGTGATTATAATATTTAAATCAATAAAACCATTTTTAAACTAAATATTTTATTTATTTAAAGTGTACCACTAAGAATAAGCCATGGTTGGATGTACGGTGCAGCACAGGGAAATACAGCCATGATTCTGCATGACTCTAAATAGAGTGCTTCCCTGGCATCTGAGACAGCAAAGCGTCTGCCTCCATGGCGGGAGACCTGGCTTCAATCCCTGAGTCGGGACGACCTCCTGGAGAAGGCAATGGTAACCACTCCAGTATTCTTGCCTGGAAAATCCCATGGACAGAGGAAGCTGGTAGGCTACATACAGTCAATGGGGTCGCAAAGAGTTGGACATGACTGAAAGACTTTCACTTTCTCTCACTAAACAAAGTATAATATATGAAAATGCTGAAGCACTATGCTACCTGAAAAGAGTACTATAAATTAACCATAATTCAATTAAAGTAAATAAATAAAATAAACCATGGTCTTTATCTCTAAGGACCATAAGGATAAGAGCAACAAACTTTATGGAATAATCTAAACATGCCCTTGCAGGAACAAGGGAGGCTGGCGGGACTAAACGACCTTTAACTGTCCTTTCCAAACTAGCCGTATAGTTTGTCCACTGTTTCTGCCATGAGTTCCAGTACGGATGTCGTTTCAAAGGAACACCAGCGGTGTGACACAGTATAATGACATATAGTAAGAAACTTAATTTTTATGTTTATCTTTGATTTCCCACGATCAGTTTCTAGGAAAAAACTGTTAGCAATACAACATATCATGAATGTTCAGTGCCTAAAATGGCATTTTAAGACCTGATAAATTATATTTCTTAAATGGAAAAGTTTTCACATCATAGGATAACCTAAAGTTTTAGTGTATTCCTATTATGATCAAAAACAGCAATATACACATGGCATGGTATGTAAATATTGCTATGACATTTTCCAGTCTTATTTATACCTGCAGTCTGTTGCTTTAGGAGGTAAAATATAAGGAAAAAGTAGTTCGGTAAGTTTCCTTAAATAATGTAATTCATCTCTTCGACTCCTCAAAGCCACATGAAGCTCTGGACCATATTCTTCTAAAGCAGCTTGCTGTAAAAACTCTGTATTTTCTACTATAAATACAGATAAGAAATAAACATTGGAAGAAGTTAACAGCAGTAAATAACTTCAGCCATTTCCACTAACAAACAGAAAATAATTTAACACAGCCATTCCTTTCTTAACCTTCCTTTCTTTCCAGTATGTATTCTACTGGGAAACTTTTCCACAAAAAGAATGTAAAGAAGGTAATTTTCCTCTTTGCTGGAAGTTTTTAATTTATTCAAAATGAATTGATAAAAAAGCCATTTCATCCTTGGTAAACAAAATTTTAAACTCAGGTCATTACAACTTATATTAAAAGCAAAATTTTTAAGTGGAAAAAACTAAATAAAACGTCTTCCAGTACGCACAAAGCTTCTGTTATCAAGCATTACATCTTATTCATCCTCTGCAAATATTAAAAAATCCTTCTTAAAGCTCTTTATTATCTCTTCTTTCATGTCTTTCACGTCAAAATCAATCAGGTAACCCTTTAAATTATAGTATAGAAACGGGCTTCCTTGGTTAAGTTTTGCATCTTCTGCCCATAGTTGAGGACAGAAAAGGTATAGAACTGTATACAGTGGAAGTCCATGAAGTTAGATTACTTACTAAACGTTAACTGATGATAAACGTTACACTAACAAAAGGTTTTCTTAAAGGCCAAGCACTAAACTAATACTTCAAAACTTAAAAATAATAGTATTGCCAATACTTTTTTACAGACCTCAAAAGAGTAGGAAAAAGAAGTCATGTTTTCCCCTATCTGCACTCTGAGCCAAATTTTAAAATGATGAAGTCTGTGAAGGGAATCTTAACTCTAATTCAATGGCATTTATTTTTTACTATTTACTTCTATTTTTATTGAGAGAATGCAAGCCCATTTACCAAAAAAAAAAAAAAAAAAAAAAAGGCAAAAGCCAATACATACATTCCAAAGGTGTGAGAACTAAGACGGTAAATGAAGGTTCCTGCACCAGAGGTACAAAAGCAGGACTGACAAAGACGGAGGTGGCTTTCATACAAGTGCATTTTATTTTATAATATACAACTGTTTACCAAGCATTCTGCCCCAAGTATTCGGGGTACAGGTCTTTTAAAAATTTATATCATAAACAGGAATTTAAAATAAGAAGACAAAGCTGTGCTAAATTCCAGTTCTACTTACTGATGATCTTAAATAATATAATCCCTTTAAGCCTCAGTTTCCCCCTCAGTAAACAGTCATTAAACAGATAACACTGAAAAGCTTCCATGTAAAATGCACAAGTAATTATAATATTTGATGCAATTAAGCATTTACACATAATATATAAATTCAATCACTAGACTGGACTCTACTAAGATGTGAGATTTTTGTAGTCTTAGCTAATGGAAAAATTTAAAAATCAGGCAGAAGATAAAAACATATGGAAGAAGAAAACCTTAATACAAGTAGAAGCAAAATATAGATGCTGAAAAACAGGGTATGAATTAAACCCCACTAATCACCAGTATACCTCCTGCCTAATCAATGGACAGTTTTCAGACCATGAAAGGAAAAGTTCTCAGAATCCATGACAGAAAGATTTCTTTAGGATGAAAGACTGATATAATAAGGCCCTTCAACTACTACTGAATTTAAATTAAACCAAGGCTTCTAATGTATGTATTTTCAACGTGTCTAAGGATGACAGAAGTACTTACATAGAAAACCTCTTTGCAATTCCTACTCTCAAGAGGCAGATAAGGAGAGAACACCAAGACAGTAAAAATGAATATGGATAAAGAAGTTAACCTTTAATTACTTCCTGAGTATACAAAATTGTGTAGCCAAAAATATTTAGAAAACAAATGCATGCATGAAAGAGAAGAAAAATCAAAACCCTGAAAATCTTCTTACAAGTCTAATTCGCTGTTATAACATTTAGAACACCAGAACCTTTGGACAAATTGGAATCCTCCTAATACTTAGGTCTTTTAATTTTATGGACTTCATTAATTACTAATACAATGTCATTAATGAATCCAATCTAGCATTTTATGGTGATTTTGTAATTGAGGACCATTTTTTACATGAATAGTGGTAGCAAACTAGCAACCCTTCTCTTGCAAAGACTCAAGGATAAATTTCAGCACTCTCAGAAACAAAACAACTTGGAGATTTTATTAAACTGATCGATTCAACTAAAAGTAGAAAGATGAGTCTGTTTATTCATATCCTCAGTTCAAAGTGTTTGTCTCTAAAAAAATTAAGACCATATTAAAAATAATTTTCCCACACAAAAACTTGCACACAAGTGACCAAGATGTCCTTGAGAAAGTGAATGGGCAACTGCAGTACATCTAGACAACAGAATGTAATTGAGCACGAAAAAGCAATGAGCAATCCAGCCACAGAAGGCATGGAGATCCCTTAAATGCATAATTCTAAATGAAAGAAAGCAGTCTGGAAAGGCTACAGTATGATTCCATTTATGGAATTTATGACACTTGGAAAAGGCAAAACTGTAGAAAGAGTAAAAAGATCAGTGGTAGTCAGCGGTTCCTGGAGGAAAGAGAGAGGGATAAAACAGGTGAGACACAGGGGGCTTGGGGGCAGTGGAACACTCGGTGTGATACTGTGATGATAAACACATGGCATTAAGCATCTGTCAAAATCCACAGAATGTAAAAGAAGAGTAAAACCTTAATGAAAACTACGGGCTTTATTAATAATGTATCAATACTGGCTTATCAACTATAACAAATGTACCAACCAAGGCAAGACGTTAACAATCGGGAAGAGGGGAAACATATGGGAATCTCTAAAATATCTGCTCAATTTTTCTATAAACTTAAAACTACTCTAAAAACTAAAATTTACTAATTAAAAAACACATTTTCCATATTTTTTTCTGACAGTAAAGTAGCCTTAACGGAGTGGCTACAATCTTCTGGCGTGATTTTGCCAGTAACAGGACAACAATTTTAAAAGTTAATTTTTTTTTGTTTAACATTTAAATTATACATATTTAAACTTTTCTACTTTTTAACTACATTGAAGGTAAAACTTCTTAATTGTTATATAAGACAAAAACATAAGAGTTTAAACATGTAATATAAACTGGTTCTCGTACCTGAGGAATGATTCATACCAAATGACAAATAAACTAATAATTTAACTTCCACTCTACCTAGAACACAATTTCCTCAAATATACTGTGACTATATGAATTGATGTTATGAGAAGGGAGAATCGGTTCCACGCTCAAATGGGTCTAGGATGTTCCAGGTTATACAAAGTTAAAGCTGTATCTTTGCTGCAAGACTACTGAGAGGTTTTGGACTGCTAATACTTACTGATAATTTCCAGAAGAGGAATACCATACATCGTAATTACCAGTCTCACAAAGAACTAAATATAGAGTATGTAAGTAATTTTGCTTAAGAAGTATACTTCAGCTTGATCTAAGAGCAGGAAAAGCCCCAAAGGAAGACTTCATTTGTTCAGTCAGCAAACACTTGATGAGTATGTATTACGCACACATCGTGACAGCACACAGCCCAGGACACATGTGAGGGACTGAAAACGGGCACCCTGCCAAAGTGTAACACACGCTGAGGGACAAGAGGAGACCAAACAACTTAGCTACACAGGAGAGGATTTAAGGATAAGACAGCTTTGACTCCACAGCAGTTGCTAATTTTTTTTTTTAAAGTAGGGAGGTAACAGGATTGTGGTATTGTGAAATTAACATAGTAACAGTATACAGGATAGGCTAGGTCAAAACTGTTGAAATCATTAAGGAAAAAGGAGAGAAGACTTGTGAGAGATACCACAGAGGAAGTAACGAAGGCGGCAAAGGATCCACTCAAAAAAAAAAAAAAGACAAGGTTCATCAATAATATACCTAACAATTAATGACTGTACTTTAATTTTCATAGATTCTTGAGTTCACACAACCACTTGTATTATTAATAAATTACTGAAAAGGATTTCAGTTGAAACAAAAACTCTCACAGCATTTATGAATATATCACTTAATTTATTAGTACTCAGATATTTAGGGTAAAAGTTGGCATATAAAAACAAAATCACTCAAACTTCGGAGCAGGAAATTGTATTACCTTTCTGACTGGCTTTAACAATCACTTCTATATGCTTCATTGCTGCTTTTAATAGTTTCTTGGTGATAATAGATGGAATATCCACCTAGAAAAATTCAACATTAAAATAAAAACTTTTAAAATAATTCATCTCTAAGTTACAGTGGCAGGAACACTATATTTAAGACATTGGGACAAAGATCTTAAAAATTAGCTGTACTGAATGAAGTAAGTCAGAAAGAGAAAAACAAATACCATGTATTAACACATATATATGGAATCTAGAAAGCCAGTACTGGTGAACCTGTCTGCAGGGCAGCAGTGGAGACACAAGCATGGAGAAAGACTTCTGGACAGGGAGTCTGGGGAGGAAAGGAGAGGGTGGGGCAGACGGAGAGAGGAACACGGAAACATACACGCTGCTGCTGAGTCACTTCAGTCCTGTCCGACTCTGTGCGACCCCACAGACGGCAGCCCACCAGGCTCTTCCGTCCCTGGGATTCTCCAGGCAAGGATACTGGAGTGGGTTACCCTTTCCTTCTCCAACGCATGCATGCATGCCAAGTCGCTTCACTCATGTCCAACTCTATGCGACCCTATGGACAGCAGCCCACCAGGCTCCTCTGTCCACAGGATTCTCTAGGCAAGAATATTGGAGTGGGCTGCCATTCCCTTCTCCGAACATATACACTACCATATGTAAAACAGACAGCCAATGGGAACTTGCTATGTGACTCAGGGAACTCAAACCGGGGCTCTGCAACCATCTAGAGGGGTGGGATATGGATAGGAGTATCAAGAGGGAGGGGACATATGTACACCTAGGCTGATTCATGCTAATGTTTGGCAGAAACCAACACAATATTGTAAAGCAATTATCCTTCAATTAAAAATAAATAAATTTTAAAAAAATTTTGTATTATTAGGAATCTTTTGAAAACATAATTTAAAAGCACTTTACATTCTTAGACCATATTGATTATAACTTCAGACAGTTTTACTATCACAATAATTAAAATATACCTTAACAGCCATACTTTATACACTAAATTTTTCCCATGAAATTAGTGTCTTTATTCTTGACTTATTTCTTTACTGTATTTGTTCTAAATGTATTCAAGAAAAAAATGTCAAGCAGCTTATCATTCCTTTGAGGTTATAAATTTGTGTTAACTAAGGCTGCTTGAAAATAAACTTTTCATTCAGATTACAAGACAAATCCTGGTTTCAAGATATATGGCAGCATTCTATTTTGGAATAATACTAAGTTTCATTTTTCCCCACAGGCAATTTTCAACTTAAAGACTGGAAACTATAATGACTAGGGTAGGTTAATAAGAGAATTAGAAGCGTACATGAATACACATAAAAGAGACAGAAAATAAAATAACTAAAAAAAAAAAAAAAGCCCTATGAATTAAGTAAATCACCAAAAGCATGTCTATTAGACTTCAACAGGCTTATCTTCCATCACAAAGTTCAACACATTAGATTCTCCCTTTATCAAAGGCACGAGAAAATTGCATCCCAACAGTGTTATTTTGTGTTAACTTTTCAATTATTTTTAAATTCTTCACTAAGGAAGAGGGAAAACATTACAGTCTGATAAATCTATTAAGTGTAATGACTCATAAGCCCCCAATATTAGTGATTTACTAGTAAAACCCAGAGCAGTTTTTGGGTATCTTTCAGCTGTGAATACCAAACATGTTCAGAAAGGGGCTGTTTCTGCTAGCAATATGCCTTTTTGCAAAATAATATTACTCTTCATTTACCCCTGCCCTCTTGGTACTCAGTGATTATAAATTAGTTCCATATTTGTCAAATAAACAAGATGTCTTTGTTTTCAAGTATTTTGTAAAATCTCGTCTTCTGAGAACACACATGAAAACTTTCACTTGCAAGTTTCATTTTAGAGACTTCAGGTCAAAGTCAAAATGAATAAAACAATCAGTTTGTCACTAAACTTCGACTTAAAAAAAAAACACTGTGGACCTTAAATGATTGTGTTCATTATCCCCAAACCCCCAAGTTACATTATTCAGGCAAGGTTACCAAAGATAGAACACTGTACTAGGAATAACATGACCCAGGCCTAATCTTCTGCCCATCCATTACCTCTGACACTCTGACAAAGAGTATTACTAACCTTCTACAAAATGAGTATGCTAAAGACCCACTTATCTCCCAGAACAGTATGCAGATAAAATGAAAAGAAAACATATATAGCATAAAATCCAAAAAGTGGCAAAATATTTGGAAATCATATATTTAATGAAGGAAATATACCCAGAATAGATAATAAACTCATATATCTCAGTAATTAAAAGACAAATAACTCAGTTTAAAACATGGGCCAAAAATGTTAATATACATTTCTCCCCCAAAAAAAGATATACAAATGGCCAGCCAATAAGCATCTAAGAAGATGCTCAACATCATCAGCCATGAGGTGAAGTGAAAGTCGCTCAGTCATGTCTGACTCAATGCAACCCCATGGACTAGACAGTCCATGGAATTCTCCAGACCAAATACTGGTGTAGGTAACCTTTTCCTTCGCTAGGGGATCTTCCCAACCCAGGGATCGAATCCAGGTCTCCCGCATTGCAGGCAGATTCTTTACCAGCTGAGCCACACAGGAAGCCCAAGAATACTGGAGAGGGTAGCCTATCCCTCTTCTCCAGGGGATCTTCCCAACCTAGGAATTGAACCGGAGTCTCGTGCATTGCAGGCAGATTCTTTACCAATTGAGCTATTAGGGAAGCTCCATCAGCCACAGGGAAAGGCAAATCAATGCCACAATGAGATATGACTTCATGTCCATTAGCATGGTTAGAATCAAAAAGTGAAATAATAATTAGTTATGGCAAGGATGTGGAGAAATCAAGACTCATACACTGCTGGTGGGAATGGAAAATGGTGCACTCACTTAGGAAAAGAGTCTTTGACAGTTCCTCAAAAAAATGGTTTAAACATAAACCATCTGACCCAGTAATTACATTTATAGGTAAAATCAAGAGAAAGGAAAACAAATATTCCATACACATTCTCCCCGCAAAAAGACTTGTACACAAACCCTATGGTGGCATTATTCACAATAGCCAAAAGGTAGAAACAATCCAAATGTCCACCGATGACAGACAAATAAACAAAATGTGGCATATCCATACAATGGAATATTATTCAGACATAAAAAAGAATAAGTACTGACGCAGGTACAATAGGACGACATGAATAGACCTCAAAAATATCATGCAAAGTGAAAACAATCACAAACATTATGCTAAATGAAAGCAAGTAATCACAAACACTATCAAAAGGGTTTCACAGTTAACATGTACTATATTCAGTCAACCAACAATCTCGTCATTGGACGTCAGTTTTCCTTTTCAGTCTTCCTTATTATAAGGTATACTGCAATGAATCTTTGAATATACATGTTTCCACTCTATTTCTTTAAAATATACTAAAAAAAATGGAATTATACTTGAGAGTACAGACACTTTTAAGTCTTTCAATAAAGATTACCAAACCCCCTTCCAGGGTAAATTATATCAACTTGAACGTGTACTTGCTTTCCCTGTTTCTCATCACTGCTAAACACTATCATTCTTTTTTCTTTCCTAACCTGATAGGCAAAAGAATGGTATCTCATCAAAAGACAACGTATTTTCAAATATTAACTGGCACTTTTATATTTTTCTTTTGTGAACTACTTATTCATAATTTTTTGCATGTTTGCTACAGTGGTTGATTGTATTGCTCATTTCTCAAATAGGTATAGAAACATTTAACAAGAATTTATCTTTATTACTGGCAGAGATACAGATCACAAATTTATTATCAGTATGTTCAATATATAGAACTGACAAGGCAGTAGATAAGTATTTGTGTCTATAGTCAACACAGTTAAGTATATATACATGTGAGTGAGTGAGTGAGTGAAGTCGCTCAGTCGTGTCCGATTCTTTGCAACCCCATGGACCGTAGGCTACCAGGCTCCTCCCTCCATGGGATTCTCCAGGCAAGAGTACTGGAGTGGGTTGCCATTTCCTTCTCCAGGGGATCTCCCCGACTCAGGAATGGAACCCGGGTCTCCTGCATTGCAGGCAGACGCTTTAACCTCTGAGCCACCAGGGAAGCCCATATATATATATATGTAAAACCTTAAACAAAATATGGCTTGAAATTTTTTTAAAGCATCATAATCATTACCATGTAGTTAGTAAATTCATCTAACAAGAATATGACTTTTTTTCTACAGTTGTCTTTTTATCTCTAATCGTTAAAACCCAAGATATCCAAACATTAAAGAAAGCAAAATTGATCAGTTAATCAATAGTAATCCATTCATCTCTTAATCTAAAAAAATTAAAGGTAAAGAACAAGATGAACACATACAGCATGTGTGCTGAGTGGCTCCAGTCACATACACTCTGGCCACCCCATGGACTGTGAGCCCACCAGGCTCCTCTGGCCGTGGGGTCCTCCAGGCAAGAATACTGGACTGGGTTGCCATTTCCTTCTCCAACATATAGCATAGAAATTCCCAAATTCTCATTATAAATATATACCTTGTGAATCCTTCGAATTAAGACAGATGCAAAAAACCGTAATATAATTCTCAGCTCATCAACAAAGGACTCATCATCTGTTACATCCCTTCAATTGAAAAGAAAAGCAAGCATTTAGAAGTTCAAAGAAATACACAGCTTCCCTTTCTAGAAACCAAGAGAAGTCTAGAACTGACTCTTTTTCTATTTACTTATGCTATTTTTTAACAAACAGTGCATTATATTATGGAACAAAAGAAGAAACAAGAAAATAAAAATCTCCCATAATTCCAGTACCAAGACATAATTATTAACTAAATTATTATATAGATTTCCCTGCAGACATTCATGTGTATGTAGTCACATGTTTAAGATTTTTAAGATCATTTTCTAAACATCATCAAAGAAATATCTAAAAAACACAATAATTTTGAAAAGAAACAATTACACACAAAAGTTTGAATTAAATATTTATAGATTAATAATATAAACCAATTCCAAAAGTAAGAAAAAAAAAGTGTGTGTTCTATTTGAAAAAGAAAATAAATTGAAACTCAAAATGTTTTTAAACAGAAATTTTGACAACCTTCTCCTGAGTTTTCCTATAGCCTTGAGGTCCCTAGAAGAACTAGGACACTTTCCTAATCAAAGGCAAGATAGAAAGGTATGTATAATCATAATTTTCTGAACTAGAAGATGATGCTGTTAAGTCCCTTGAGAGAATAAAGAAGATAATTTTCTATCAATCATGGTTCCCACTATTAACTCCAAGGAAGGGAATATCATAGCATCAATAGCTATACAGGATACACACTAAGAAATACAGCCAGATTTTACATCTGAAAAGTTATAATGTGGGGGCAGGGTGGGGTTGGGGTGGCAGTGGGGGAGTTTCACAACAGGATTCATTTTATAAAAGGCCTCACAATCAATTTACTTAAATGACAAATGCCCCATGTTTAAGACAGATGCCAATGTAAAAGTTGTATATAAGCTATACAGGCAAAAATAACATATTAAATGAGTATTAAATTTGTTTTAATTCACTATAGATCAACTCAACTACCAGCATTTTTCTTTCCCGCAGCCACATAACTCAGCTTGTGGAATCAGTTCCCTGACCAGGGACTGAACCCAGGCCCACGGCAGTGAAAGTGTTGAGCCCTAGCCACTGGAAACCAGGGAAATCGCCTATTAGCATTTTTAAATTATGAAATTCAAAATATACTGAATCACTCTAACATTAGGGAAGATATAATTAAATATTATAAGTCATATAGGTGTGTGTGTTCAAATATATAATTAAGTACATGATGCTTATGTAAGGGAGTGTTTTATTAAATGATTTCTGATTGTCAAATCAGACTTCTTTTTTCCCCCCAGATCTAGAGCATTTTCCATATTCCACTGAGCATAGGGGATTTGTACATCCGCATCAGATACCAAAAACAAAGCTACTTTGGAACAAAACATTAATTTTCCAGGAAGTCTACTGAAATTAACTTTCAGTTTAATTAAATACCTGAATAAAATTTTTTCTCTAAATGTACAACTAGTTCAAGTGTAAAAAGTGCATACAAAATAGTAAATCACTACAGTTGGGAATCATATGGAACTATACAAGTTACCGTTCTTTCAAAAGGTAGCCTAGGGTTTTTCCCTCTTTGCTATCACTAAACTGTTAATTGATTACCTACATTAATGGTTCTTAAGAGACCACTGTGCCTCCTAGGTAAATTTGGCAATCTCTGAAGACATTTTTGGTGATCACAACCAAGGGGAACAAGGAGTACCACCAGCATTCACTGGGAAAAAGTCAGGGGTGCATTAAATACCCTATAATGCACAGTATAGGTCCCCATAACAAAGAATTATGCAGCCAAAAATATCAATAGTGCCAACACTGAGAAATCACAACCTATACTAAAAATGCATCATTAGCACACTTAATGGGATTCATTATACTACAGAAAAAAGGTCTTATAGGAAGAACTTACCTGTACCAGGGGTAAACAAAGTTTTCCAACACTAATTCAAGAACCTGCATAAAAATTATTTTTTAAGAAAAATCAAGTTAATTAATTCTGGGAAAATAAACTCTAATACTAAGAAATATATAATAAAAACTAAGCTTAGTATCCCAAATATTGACATCTAGTATCATACATGACAAAATGTCTATGTCGACTTCACATGGCTGTGATGATAAAAAGGGACATATGGGAAAACACTCTGAAAACCATAAAACTTCATTAAAAAGAAAAATTACTATCAGAATGACACACACATTTTAAAATATTTCCAGAATTTAAAAAAATAAATAAATCTAAATTGTTCCTGATTCTGAAGATTCACTGAACCAAAAAAATTGGTGGAAAGAATCCTATTTCTTCTATGAAATTATTCTAAATTCTATGGAAAGAAGGAAAATAATAGGCCAGTCTTTTGCACTCCTAATGCCCTCTCTAAGTCAGTATTCCCAGGATAAAATGAAAAAACAAACATATAAGACTTAGGGGACTTCCCTGGTTCTGGTGGTCCAGCGGTTAAGACTCCATGCACCCAATGCAGGGGGCACAAGTTCAATCTCTGGTCAGGGAACTAGAGTGTCAGTGATTATCTTTCAAGGGAGGATAGAGACTAGAAGGGAGAATGAACAGGACTTCTGGGTGCTAATGATGTTTTTGTTTCTTGATCTGAGGGCTGGTATATGAATATGCTCAGTTTTGTGAAAACTTTCTAAGTTATATCTAAAAAAGTTACAAAACAAAAGAAACCCTTGGTGTTAAACCTTCAATTTCTTGAACCTGGGTGGAACAGTATAATTTTTAAAAGGACTTGCAGCAGTGGGCGTTAACTTTAAAAAGCACTAGGGATGAAATGTTGTGAAGTAATTAGCCTCCAACTAATTAAAAAAAATAAAAATAAAAATAAAAAGCACTAGGGAGGTAATGAAACAACATATCTAATCTGACTATATACCTTCTCTGGCTCAGTAATGAAGATTGTGGACTCTCTACATACTCAGGCAACAAGATTTGGGTTTTTTATTACAAAAACTAAGCATCAGTGATATCAGCTGGAAAAATAAGATGCATAGAGACAGGGGTTAGGACACAGAGAGGAGACTAGAAAGCTTATCATTAAACATTTCATCTTACATTATTCCCCAAATCCAACCAGAAGTCCTACTGATTTTACATCCTAGCTCTTTTCTACATCTTCTCACCCCTATATATAGTCTCTAAATCAGTCTCCCTCCTTCCAAGTTAGCTCCCTTCCATCCTCCATAAAATTGTCAAAGTGATCTAAAATAAGTATTTGACCACATCACACACCTGCATGAAACCATCAATATAACAAACCACACATCAAAATAAGAAAGGTGGAGCTGCACTGACTCTGAACAGGCAGGAGAAAGCAGCATGCCAGCAGCTGTGCCCTTCTACTCCCTTTTCCCCTCCCACTACCTCCTGTAGAGAACTGATGCTTCTGAACTGTGGTGCTGGAGAAGACTCTTGAGAGTCCCTTGGACTGCAAGGAGATCCAACCAGTCCATCCTAAAGGAGACCAGTCCTGAACATTCAATGGAAGGACTCACGCTGAAGCTGAAACTCAATTACTTTGGCCGCCTGATGTGAAGAACTAACTCATTGGAAAAGACCCTGATGCTGGGAAAGACTAACGGCAGGAAAAAAAGGGGACAACAGAGGATGAGGTGGTTGGATGGCATCACTGACTCGATGGACATGGGTTTGAACAAGCTCCGAGAATTGGTGATGGACAGGTAAGCCTGGCATGCTGCAGTCCACGGGGTCACAAAGAGTCAGACAAGACTGAGTGACTAAACTGAACTGAACATCCTATAAGTCACATCTGAAAACTCTCGTTACACAATTTGAAAATCACTGACATCTGTGATCAATTAAACATCTTCAGCATGGCCTTTTAAGTCTTTTGATGATCTGATTTCCAAAGGGTCATATAAAAATTGGTTATAAACTAAAGCAGTCCTGCATTTTAGACTGAGTTCTGCTACCAGCCAGCTATGATACTTGAGAAAATTATTAAAATGCTCTAAACCCTAGGTTTGGTAAAACCATCAAAAATAGCACCTATTTCATAGGTTACATGAATAATACAAGTACAGTGATTAGCACGATATCTACTATATAGTAAGTATTGAAAGTGTTAATCGCTCAGTCGTGTCACTCTGCAACTCCATGGACTGTAGCCTGCCAGGGTCCTCTGTCCATGAAATTCTTCAGGCAAGAATACTGGAGTAGGCTGCCATTTCCTCCTTCAGGGGATCTTCCCTACCCAGGGATCGAACCTGGGTCTCCTGCACTGCAGGCAGATTCTTTACCGTCTGAGCCATCAGGGGAAGCTGTATAGTAAGTGATTGATAAACACTAGCTACTAGAGCATGGTCTCTTCGTTGCCCACATTCACCTTCACATTTCACCCTCCAGCTTACAGAACTGTCCACCCAGTTTCAAAGCCTCTCTTTCCTTCCAAAAACTCTTTCCATACCCTGGAACACCCTCTCCCTGTCACTATCAGGCTTGCAGACATCTAGTTACACTTCCTGACTGCCCCTCTCTGCAGTTATGCACTTCCTCCTCTGTCCTAATGACATACCTTGTATGTTCCTTCCATAACTGACCGCATTACATTATACTGCGCACGTCTATTTATATGCCTGCCTCCCCTCCTAGACCAAAGCTCCCAGAAGAAAGGAAGCATATTTTATTTCTTTTTATTCCTAGGAAGTAGTCTAGTTCCTGCCTATAGCAAGACCTCAGAAAATGGTTTTTAAATATTAGAGCTAATATTTACTCAACACCAATACGTGTCAGGCACTAGTTCAAAAAATTACATAAGTTCTTTCAGATTTTATAAAGAAATAAAGTGTCAAACTACTACAATTACTATTCCCCTAGAAGTCTTGTCTTCAAAAGACCTCAAATCAGCATTCTCAAATAGAAATATGTCAGCCACATATATAATTCCAAATTTTCTAGTAATTATATTTTTAAAACAATAAAAACAGGTGAAGTTAATTTTATGATCTATCTTACTTAATCCAATATACCCAAAATATTATCATTTTTAACATATAATCAATGTAAAATATATAATAGGATATTTTACATTTCTTTTTCCTTAAGAAGTTCTCAAAACCCAGTACGTATTTTACATATACAGCATATCTCAGTTAGGACTAATATATTTCAAGTATTTATTAACAGACACATGTAGCTAGTTGCTACCATATTGGAAAGCACAGTCTTAAATCCAGGAATCTGGAGGATGAAAAAGAGTTTAGGGAAGAAATGGAAAAAGGAAAATGCCAATAATTCCGCATTTATGCAGCACATTTTTTAGCCAGGGAAGGATTCAAAGTGGAAAAAGTGACAATTAGGCAAGACTCAGATGTCTGATGCTGCTCTTCCACTCATCAGCATGGAGTTTAATTCAGTGCGAATCTGTCAGATGCCAACAATGCACCTGGCCCCTGCACTTGGTGCTTGGGACAAATGAGATCCAGTCCCTGCCTTCAAGGACTTGACAGCTTTCTCAGATGGATGGTGAAAACAAGTCTCTCAGAGAAATAACTAAAGATGGTATGTTACCAAAAAGATACATATAAAATGTGACTGCCACAGAGATAAGAGATCACGCTTCCTATTCCTATATTATGCAGAAACAGTGAAATGTATCCTGTTCTCTGCTCCATTCTGGTTATTTCTCCTGCCATATTATAAAAAATGACTATTTCTTAAAGAGATAAACAGTAACTAGGTAAAACTACTTTCTTTGGCTAAAATATCCATTTTTATTAGATATGGAATCAAAAAACACTTTTGGCTTACAATTCAAGTTGTGTAACAATCAACTATCTAACCAAGAATCGATTAGGTGGCATTTATTAAAATGCTCCATGATTCCACTTCCCATAAGTATTTAACATGTTCTGCTTGGGTACACACAGCAATATTAATTAAATCAGTTACCTCTGAGAGAGACGCATCAACCTTAGAAGAAATTTTCAGGTCTAGCCATGGCTGGTAGTTCTCAAGTAGCAAGGAAGGCCTAAAGAAAATCATACAGTTAAATTGCCTGAAAACCAAAACTTAATGGAAAGGATCAACAAATTAAAAGTGTTTAACTTACCTATGTCGCTTACATTTCACCTTACCACAAACAGCACAGCTACGACCTTGAGGAAACAATTCCTGAAGTCCTAATTGCTAAAAAAGGGAAGTGGGGAGATTTGTCTTTACATCACACATCATATTTACTAAAGAGAATCAACTTTTCAAAAACTTGTTAATCAGTGTACAAATTCAGAGGACATGATTTTTTTTTGGTCTGCTTTAACACTGAAACTATTCTTTACAATAAATAATTCTTGCTATACCAAACTGCCAACAGGAGAAAAATAGCAAATGAAATGCTTTATAACAACTAAGTGAAATTTCCAAGCTTAACATTAAAGTCAATTGCTACACTCACTTATTTTAAAAAAAAATCCATCTATATTTGAAAATGATACTCTGCTGCAAAAGTATAAGAAAAAATTATTTTCTATTTCTCCAAAACCTTTAATCAATGAAAGAGAACATATGCGATAACTAGTAAGCTTCCTGACCAAACATGGGGCACCACTTACAGCTCTATTTCCTCTGAGCAGAAATATCAACCAACCTAAGATGAGAGACTGCATCTACTTGAAGAATTATCACGGCAGACTTCAAGATATCCCACTCAATCCTGATCTACACTCGTGGGACTTTACCTACCAGAGACAGACTCAATACAGTAGCACCTTCATCAAAGTTCAGATATACAAAACAAATTATTTTGGTTAAGCAAACTGCCTGATTATTTGTTTCTATGAAGCAAACAGACATCCATGGAACAATGAGTTCCCAAGTTGCGTCTGTGCCTCAGGATCACCTGGAAAACTTTCAACAAGTACTAATTACAAGGTCTTAGCCCAGAACTATTCAATCAAATTCCGGGGGTAGAGCCCAGGAACCTGTATTTTTGTAGATTCCTTAGGTGATTCTACTGTGCAAGCAACTTTGGGAACCTCTAATTTACTGTCCTCATAGTTAATGTGAAGTTAGAGGACACTAAAATTGTGGACCCAATTTTCTGAGAATTTTGAATTTTCTCTTTCTAGCTCCCCTAGAACTATACACTTTAAAAATGTACACAGATGCAAACTTCACTCTGAAAATGTTCTGATGTCTTCCATTATTAAATTACAGCAGATAGCTTTCTTAGAAATCACTGCTTTAACATGCTTTCAAGAATAATATCAAACAGCATAGAATCATATATACTGACTCTCTTAAAGATTAGAACACATGTTTTACCTTAGGTTTGTATTTTATCATGAAGAATATATTTGGTAACAGAGAATCAGGTCCCAATGAGCAGTAAAATGTGACAACTCCGGCAACAAACGACCAGAAGATCATTAAAACATGAAGATACCTTAGAAATAAATGAAGGCAATTATCAGAACCAAAAACACATATAAAACTAATCTGTGCCTTCATTGATTTAAAGAGTATTTAATTAACCATCCCCAGTATCAGGCTGATGCAATTCCTCCTCATGTTTTCTGTAATATACTTATTAACTGTAAGAATATTATAATGTTTGCTATCAAAAGTATATTTCATTTAAAGTATAAAGAAGTATAAATCCCCAATATTTCATAACTTGGCACCTAGGTTGTCATGTTTAACTAGCCAATACTACATTTTTCCAGAGTATCTTCTAATGATAGTGTAGTATTCATACCCCATCAAAATTCTGATTATTTTGCATTAAATCAAAACAAAAATTGCACTGCGTGCCCACTGAGTGCTACACAGCACTAGGTTCTGGGGACGTAGTGAGAACAGCGCTGTGTCTGTCTGCGTGGGAAACACTATCCCGTAGGTGTAGCAGGTAAGGAAATGAGTCCAGCACAGTGTGAGGATGTGTTCTATGCTGTGAGAGAGGAAGGACGCATGATGTGAGAGCCCTAAGGCAGAAAGCGCAACTCAAACTTAAGAAAAGCTTTTTGCAGAGAAAACTGTGTCTCTGGAAAAACTTAAAGAATGACTAGGAGAAAACCGACAGAAGAGGACAGGGTAGAGGAATGAGGGGAACTCAAGCTTGAGAGAACAACGTGGGCTAAGGAAGATCTGTGCATAGTTCCAAGGAAGAAGTGGCCTTGAGATGAACCTAAAAAAAACAAGCCATAGGCATATGACTTAATGTCAATAGGTCACATTACCGTGTCGCAACACAGTCTGTCCTCACACTGCACACTCTTCAGTTACCATGGTTTTGTGAAGCACCAGCCCCTCGACAACTCTAACCATGAGTAAGGACACAGAGTTCAAACTCTGGTGCCAGCTCTTCAGTTCACAAATCACTACACAGTAAGAGAATGAAGCCAAGCCACAGAGAGAAGCAGGAAAATCAGGGAGATGCAAAAAGTATTTCAAAATTTCTGAGGCACAGCCACTCTCCAGTACTGCACTTACATAAGCATCCAATGATTCCCCTCTCTGCCCAACCTAGAGAGAGATGAGTTCCTTTCATTTACCATCAAGAGTCCTGAGTAATACCCCGGAGACAATGAACAGCTTAACAAGATTTTAAGAATTTTTAAGAGTTTTAAGAAGGAAAGCACTATCATCAGATTGTATAATCAGAAAACCACTCTGGCAGCAATACGGAGCATCGTCTAAACTGGAAACAAGCAAGCTAATTAGAAAGCTGCTGAAGCAGTTAATCTAGGAAATCTATGGATGGCCTGTAGAGACTTAGAGATAAAAAGAAGCTGACTGTTTTGAGACACCTAGGAGGAAGAATTAAGAGGACTAAGTAGGGGAATTCCCTGGTGGTCCAGTGGTTAGGACTCCACACTTTCACTACAGGGAGCAGGGGTTTGAATGCTGGTCGGGGAACTAAGATGCTGAAAGCCAAATAGCTCGACCAAAAAACACCTGGCTGTCGTGTTTTTGCTTTTCTCCGCCACTCTGCACAGCTTAAGGGATTTTAGTTCTCCAACCAGGGAGAACCAGGGATCAAATCCAGGGTCTCCACAATGAGAGCTCAGAGTCCTAGTCACTGGACCCCCAGGGAATTCCCTCAAAAAACAAAGTAAAAAAGAGGACTAAGTAGTTGATTAGATATAAGGAGAAGAGAGAAATAAAAAATCAGTTCCTTTTGGACATGCTGAATTTCAGGTTTCTCAAGATGCACCAAGCAGAAATGAGTTGGACATGACTCAGTGACTTTCACTTTCACTTTCAAGATGTACCAAGCAGAAATGTTCCATAACCAGCCAGGTTTTGGGTAGTTTAAATCTCTGCAGAGAATACTGGCCTAGGATAAAGGTTTGGGAATTACCAGCATGAAGATCACTGAAGTCATGGCAATGAATGTCATGACCAGAGACAAGCTGCAAACTGAAAAATGAAGAGAACATGACATATTTAAGAAATAAGCAGAAGAGAAATCGATAAAGGAATCTAGGAATTAGAAGAGTTGAGAAGAAAAACAGGGGTCAAGTCATAAAGGCTGTCAAGATTTTAAAAAAGAATAAGTGAAGAAAACATTTCAACAAGAATGAAGTAATTAAACATGATCAAACATTTGTAAAATAAAGTAAGAGAGATGGAGAAGTGTCCACTGGTTTCAGCAACAAGAGAGATACTGATGAACTAGGCAAAACAATTTTAGTAGGATGTAATATGCAGGTCAGGAAGCAAGTTAGAACTGGACATGGAACAACAGACTGGTTCCAAATAAGAAAAGGAGTACGTCAAGGCTGTATATTGTCACCCTGCTTATTTAACTTATATGCAGAGAACATCATGAGAAATGCTGAGCTAGAGGAAGCACAAGCTGGAATCAAGATTGCCGGGAGAAGTATCAATAACCTCAGATAGGCAGATGACACCACCCTTATGGCAGAAAGTGAAGAAGAACTAAGGAGCCTCTTGATGAAAGTGAAAGAGGAGAGTGAAAAAGTTGGCTTAAAGCTCAACATTCAGAAAACTAAGATCATGGCAACTGGTCCCATCACTTCATGGCAAACACATGGGGAAACAGTGGAAACAGTGACTGACTTTATTTTTCTGGGCTGCAAAATCACTGAAGATGGTGATTGCAGCCATGAAATTAAGAGACACTTACTCCCTGGAAGGAAAGTTATGACCAACCTAGACAGCATATTAAAAAGCAGAGACATTACTTTGCCAACAAAGGTCCGTCTAGTCAAGGCTATGGTTTTTCCAGTAGTCATGTATGGATGTGAGAGTTGGACTATAAAGAAAGCTGAGCGCCGAAAAATTGATGCTTTTGAACTGTTGTGTTGGAGAAGACTCTTGAGAGTCCCTTGGACTGCAAGGAGATCCAACCAGTCCATCCTAAAGGAGACCAGTCCTGGGTGTTCATTGGAAGGACTGATGCTGAAGCTGAAACTCCAATACTTTGGCCACCTGACTCGAAGAGTTGACTCACTGGAAAAGACCCTGATGCTGGGAGGGATTGGGGGCAGGAGGAGAAGGGGACGACAGAGGATGAGATGGCTGGATGGCATCACCGACTCGATGGACATGAGTTTGGATAAACTCCAGGAGTTGGTGATGGACAGGGAGGCCTGGCGTGCTGCGGTTCATGGGGTCACAAAGAGTCGGACACGACTGAACGACTGACTGACTGAAAAGGCTATTTATAAATAAGACTCATTATGGTTGGCGTAATGGATAGACAGGCTCATGACAAAGCATATAAAAATACTGTAAAATGTTAATGATAATTGATCATTTACTATAAATTTCAACACTGCTGTATATTTAAAACTTTTCATCATAAAATATTGGAGGATAAAGTTCTAACAGATTCAGGGAAATGTGAACAATGACTAGATATTTTAAGGATGCTAACAGTGTTTTTATTGTGAAATGGTATTGTGGGGGTTTCCCTGGTGGTCCAGTGGTTCAGACCTTGCCTTCCAGCACAGTGGGTATGGGATCAATCCTTGGTCAGGGAACTGAGATCCCACATGCCTCCAGGTCAAAAAGTCAAAACAATAATGTAACAAATTACAATAATGTAACAAATTACATAGAGACTTTAAAAATTGATCAAAAAAAAAAAAAAAAAAACCCTTAAAAAAAGAATGAAATGGTATCCTGGTTATGGAGAAAAACACTCTTGGGAGGTCACTGGTGGCCTAGTGGTTAGGATTCTGGGGCACTGCGGGGTCCAGGTTCAATCCCTGGCCTGAAAACTAAGATCCTGCAAGCTGCATGGCACAGCCAAGGAAAAAAAAAAGCTCTTATCAGCTAAAGATACCTACTGAAATGTTTGATACCTACTGACTGACTGACTAACACACACATCAAGAAAGACGCTTTGGGGGCTTCCCTGGTGTCTCAGACAGTAAAGAATCTGCCTGCAACGCAGAAGACCTGGGTTTGATCCCTGGGTCAGGAAGATCCCCTGGAGGAGGAAATGGCAACCCACTCAAATGTGCTCGACTGGAGAATTCCATGGACAGAGGAACCTGGCAGCCTACAGTCCACTGGGTCGCAAAGAGTCAGACATATCTGAGCGATTAACACTCACACACTGAAATGTTTGGGCTTCTCAGGTGGCTCAGTGGGTAAAAAACCTACCTGCAACGCAGGAGATACAGGAGTCTCGGGCCCGATCCCAGGGTCTGGAAGAATCCCTAGAGAAGGGCATGGCAACCCAATTCAGTACTCTTGCCTGGAGAATCCCATGGACAAAAAGGAGCCTGGAAGTCTATAGTTCATAGAGTAGCAAAGAGTTGGACACAACTGATTATGTATGCACTGAAATGTTTAATGTTTACAGACACAAGATCTCATGTGGCATTTCCTTCAAAATAATTAGGGACAGGAGTGATACTTGGCTTTGAACTGATCATTTTTGAAGCCAGGTGACAGGTATTTACAGATTTCATTGTACTACTCTATTTTTATTTTGTATGTGACTGAAGTTTTCTATAATAAAGTTTTTAAATGAAAAAAAGAAAAAATCTATTAAAAGACCATAAGAACAGATCTGAATGAATGTGGAAAGATATGTTCATGCATGAAACCATTAAATATAGCTAAGTCATCAATTCTACCCAGATTAATTTACAAATTAAATAAAACTGCAAATTCTTTCCACTCTTCACATCAAAAGCAGGAATCTAATTTCCTTCCCCTTGAATAGAGGCTGGCCTTAATAACTCACTCCTAATCAAAAGAATGTGGCAGAAGTGAAGCTACCTAACTGCCAAACTTTCAAGGTTAGGTCATAAAAAAGATACAGCTTCCAGTGGAATCTCTTCCTCACAATACTCACCCTTGTCACCCAACACCATGTGGGGAAAAAAGTCACACGTGAAGCCATACGTAGATGTTCTGATGAACAGCCCAACTGTATATAAAAAACATACTACAAAACTATAACACTGTCATTTGTTTTTTTTAATTTGGTTCTGTTGTAGAAAAAGAAAAATGGACAAAAGAAACAGAACACAGAGTGAAAGACCCATTAAGCTTGGAATCAAAAACAGTGTAGTGTCTGGGTTCTGATCCTGGACATGACAAAATGCAAAGTACTTAATCTCTCTGATTCTTGTTTGATTTACCCCCTCTATAAAACGGGGGTAATAATAATAATACCTAACTCACAGGGTTGTTATAATAATTATCAAGTTAATCAAAGTACTTGAGAAGAGCCTGTCTTAATACTGTTAAAGTGTATGTAAGCCAATTGTGGTAACTTAAAAAGTAATAAAGAAAAGAATAATAAAATACATTAAGAAGTGGCTCCATATACAGAAAAGGCTACAATTTATAAGATAAAATTGTAAATTGCAGGGAAAGTGACTAGAATGTTAACAACAGTAGTCATCTTTGAATGGTAAACTTATGAGTGATTCTGAACACCTTTCAGTGTTCTGACTTCTTTATAGTTTAGGGTTTCCCTCATAGCTCAGTTGGTAAAGAATCCACCTGCAATGTAGGAGACCCCGGTTTGATTCCTGGGTTGGGAAGATTCCCTGGAGAAAGGAAAGGCTACCCACTCCAGTATTCTTGGGCTTCCCTTGTGGCTCAGCTGGTAAAGAATCCGCCTGCAATGAGGGAGACCTGGGTTGGAAAGATTCCCTGGAGAAGGGAAAGGCTACCCACTCCAGTATTCTGGCCTGGAGAATTCCATGGACTGTACTGTCCATGGGGTTGCAAAGAGTCAGACACAACTGAGAGACTTTCACTTACAGTTTATATGAATCAATGTTATTTAGAAAGATATTAATAAGTCTTTTTCTTAATAATGTCTTTTTAATGTAATTTTTAAAAGCTTGGGATTCTAAATCAGAATGATCAACATTAGAATCCCATTCTGCTACTTACTATCTATGAGAAAATTACTGAACAACTCTTAGCTTCAGTTTGCTCATTTGTAAAATGGGGCTATAATCAAGGCCCTACAAATTAAAACTACAATGACCTCCCACTATACACTAAGTAAAATGGCTAAATTAAACCTATAAACAATATTAGACAAACTATAAAACATTTTTGGTGAGAGTATAAATTGGTATAATAACCTTGGAAAACTGGCAGTACCTACTTAAGTTAAACAAATGTATATGTTACAACTAAGCATGTTCATTTATGGGCATATACACCCAAGGGAAATAAGTACATATGCCTACTAAAAGAAATGTATGTTAGAATGCTCACAGCAGCATTAGTCATAATAGCCGAAAATTATAAACAATGCAAATGCCTTTCAACAGAATGGACGAAGTGTGGTATAGTCTCAGTGGAATACAACATAATAACAAAAAGAATGACTACCAATATATACAATAATATGCATAAATCTCAAAAGGAGAGCTGAGAAAAAGAAACCAGATAAGAGGAGACCACATGATTCCCTTTATACAAGTTCAAACAACACCACCGATGCCTGACAACTGAGACCGTCACTGGCAACGGGGCCTTGTGGGCTGAACCTGCTTTACATCCAGGCAAGCGGCGGTGACATGGGGAATCGTGTTTTATAATTCACAGAACTATACAATTACACATGTGTTATATACTCTTCCATAAGTTGTATCTCAAAAAAAAAAAAAATCACTGAGGCTAGTAATAGTACCTACTTCACAATGTTGTGAAGATAAATAAGACAAAAATAACTGTTTTTGTGCTGAGCACCATTCCAAGCATGTTCCATGTATTAAAAACCAGTTAAGGACTTCCCTGCTGGAACATCACACTTATGGCAGAAAGTGAAAAACTAAAGAGCCTCTTGATGAAAGTGAAAGAGGAGAGTGAAAAAGTTGGCTTAAAGCTCAACATTCAGAAAATAAATGTAGGCTCCAGTACTATGCACATTATACAGATGAGGGGACTGACTCAAATAAAAACTAGATTACTTATCCAAAGTCATATAACTAGTTAAAGGAGGGATAATAAAATTCTTAACAGTCAAGCTTCAGAAAACTTGCAACCACATCAATAAATTGTCTCAATAATAATGAAAACTCTTAACACAATAACTAGACCAAACAAAGTACTTACAGTCACCTATTAACAGTATTGATATTACCATTATTAGGATTAACTTAAAATATTCTTTATAATACTCAAATATTCAATCTTATGACTAGCAAATCTATATAACTGTATATCCTAATCATATGCTAATATATTAAAATAATACTATAAAGATGAAATCATATATAATTTGAAATACATAAAGTATATTCCTCTACTCTTCCCACAAATCAGTTACAATGGTCCAAAGGTTATATTCATTTATCTTTCCACAGATAAAATTCTTAATTTTATTCATACTGAAAGAAAATTTTATATGCTAAATAATATCTTGAGGGATTTTTAGGAGTTAAAATTTCAAGACAATAAGAGAAAAGTTATTTTTAAAAGCGTACTAGTCTAAGTTTAACCACATACTAACCAGGGGAGTTTTCTGGGGAGGTGTGGGGTTGTTTGCTTGTTGCTTTTGTTTTCTTTTTGGCCATGCCATGAGGCTTGCGGGATCTTTTTTTTTAACTTTATTTTGCATTGGAGTACAGTTGATTAATAATGTTGTGACAGTGTACAGCAAAGTGATTTCAGTTATACACATCCACATAACCATTCTTTTTCAAACTCTTTTCTCATTTAGACTGTTACATAATGCTGGGCAGCATTCCCTGTGCTACACAGTAGGTCTTTGTTGGTTGTAGCAGTGGATCTTAATTCCCTGACCAGAGATCACACCCAGGCCCCCAGCAGCGGAGGTCCAGAGTCTAAGCACTGGACCACCAGGGAATTACCAACCAGGGGAGATTTTAAACTGAGAATTTCTTATAAAGTTATTTCTAAAAATTAACTGATGAAATGCCTGTATAAAAATCATTTTTTGAAAATATGTACTAAGCATATCTTCTCATTTTTCTAGTTCAACTACTACACCTCCAATGCTGCCATGTATACAAAAAACAATTTCATTCATAAATCCAACCACTCAGAGATAACACGTGTTATTTCCTTCTTTCTTTGCATAATACAAATACAGGGTACAGAGTTCAGATGTTATAAAGACACTGATGCTATCCTATGACTCCTTAATAATATAGATGCTGGATGCTATGATTAAGCTGAAAACCTCAGAAATCTAGTTCAACTTGTTCCTACATAGTTGTCCTACCTGGAACACCTAAACTGAGCTGGCACCCATATAAGATAGGTAAAGATGCCTGGACAAAACAATCACATAAAGCTGGCATATCTTTCATACTACACCTGTTAATCTGTCTTGAAATACTTTCCAGATGATTAAGTAATTAATAGCTTCCACTCTCTTAAGGATTCCACGTCCTCCATACTCAATCATTTTACCATCACAAAGTACATTTTCCAATAACATTAATCGCAGTTTAAACCTAGTATTATATAACCCAGAATCAACTAACTTAGAAAGCAAAGCGACGAGGGAAGAAATCCAACTTCCACACAATCCCAAGAAACGGTTATCTTAGAACAAAATCTATTTACCAAGTTTCACGTTAAAGTTTCCCCGATCCTGTGCTTGGGGACCAATATCTCCAGATAAAGAGTAATGTTGGTTGCACGCTCAGACCATGAGAGAAAACATGCAGGTGGTATCGCTGACAACTGCTTCACATGTCTTTCCACCAAAAGCAAATCTGGAAATAATTCTGAAATAATTTCGCCTCTACTACCTATTTCATCGCTACCGCTTCTAGAAACAACAGAATGAGGACATCGACCAGTTTAGTTGAGGCAGAGCCTTCCGCTTTCAAAATGTCAACGAAATTAACCAATTTTACCTTTCAGTCTTCCCTTTAGAAATATTCTAGGGATGATGGTACTATTTTGCTTTCTGACTTCGAGTCTACAAATCTTTGCGGTGTTGTAACCAACACCACTCGTTCGTGGGAGAAAGCCTAGGCTGCGATCGCTTCATACAGGGTGGGCGTGTGCGCGAGGGGCGGGGAGGAGCGAGGGGAGTCAGTCAAAAGCAGACCGCGACAGGACCTTGCAACCCTCCTCCGTCAGCTGACAGGACCCGCCCTGAAAGATTTTATTCCTCTGAAAAGCACAGACGACGGAAGCCCAGGTTTTAAGAAATGGGTGAAAACAAGGGAAGACTCGGGGCTGGGTGGTTGAGGAGCGAGGCCTTAGGACCCGGGGCACCCGAGCCCACCCGCCCGCACTTCCGGGCCCGGCGCCCCGCCCGGCTCCCCCGGGCCGCTCTCCCAGAGGCCCCCGCAGCCCGCCCTACGTCCCGCAGCTGCGCAGCCCGACGGTCTCCGCGCAGCGATGTAACACGGCCCGAGCCCGCAGCTTCGCGGGGGGCAGGGAGCAGTTGCCCGCCGCCCCTGCGCCGCCACCTTACCTGTTGAGGAGCAGGGAGGCGGCGCTGAGGCAGAGCAGCAGGAAGCAGAACAGCGGGTACTGGCGACAGATCTCGCGTCCCACGTCCAGCCGCAGACGCTGCTTCAGCTTCTCCCCCATCGTCCGCACCCAGTGCGCCATCTTCGTCGGCGTGGCTGGAGCTGTACTAAAGACTGAGACCGAGGTCTAGGCGACCCCCATCTACGCCCGCGTCTCCACCCGCCGGGGCGGGATCGCGGAGCCAGACCGCCGGCGACCCGCGGACGGTCAGCCGGCTGCAGCCGCCCAAAGCCCCGCCCACGAGTCCCGCCGCGCGTGCGCGGCCACGCCCCCCGTCGGCCTGCGGGGACTGCCGCAAGACGTGTCCGACGTCACCCGGCGGCGCAAGGCCCATCGGGTCTTTACCCCTCTGGTCCGGACCCTCGCGCCGGCCTCCCGTGGAAAGTCCCGTTCCCCGGCGGCCGGCCCTTTGCAGAAATCGGGGGGAAGCTGCAGCACCCAGTAACCGTCTGTATTGCGGAGGAGAAACAGAAGGATGTGCCCGAGCACAGGAGAAACTGCAGCCACCGGGCCCTGCCTGCGGTACTCCGGGAGCTCGGGGCCGCTGGGGACTGTAGTCTCTGGGACGCGTACCCCCAGCGCTCTGCACGCCTCCTCTCCGTAGTATCTGCTCTGCGTGGGGACAGGTCCAAGCTTTGCGCGACGCCCCAAAGGGAGGAGGGGGGGTACACCTCTCAGCCCTTATTTTCCACGGGCCGCGCGCGGGTGAGTAAAACAACCCTGGAACATGGAAGAGTCAAAACCACCGGGTCACCATGCCTGCGAGGAAGCATCTTTTACGTGCTCACGGGCGAGGTAGACTTCAGTGCGCAGCAGCCCCGCGGGCCTAACCAAAACGTGTGTTTGGATGATACAACTTGGCAGGTTAAATCCCTCAATAGAGTCTCTTTGGGCTTTCGCTTTACCAAGTGATCACATTTCTCAAGTTTAATTTCCTTTTTCTCCACTACTCTGACAGATAAAGGAAGACAGTATCGTAATAAGATTTATTTAGTTGGTGCGCTAAGCAGTTTACCCTTCACACATTGAACTGCTGATATAGGTACTCTGGTTTTTCCCATTTTACGGCTAGATTACTGACATTACCAAGGCAGAAAGGAACTTGCTCAGAATTATACAGCTAGCAAAACCAGGCTTACAGCTATTCTAAAAAATCCAGAGCCGGTTTTCCTGCTGCCTTTTTTTCTTTCTTCGGAGGGTCAGCCTCCAAAGTGCAGAGACAGAATGTTCAGAAATTGTTTTTTAAAAACGTAAAAAGGTGTATGGACAGCTTAATATCTTCCCATGTTATTCCGAATGCATGGATCATTTTTAATTATGCATTATTTTGCTTCCAACGTAGCATCTATTAGTGATATTTAATTTCACTGATATTACTAACCTTGATCACAAATTATACACATTTCTAATCCTTTTAGGATCAACATCAATAAAATTGCTGAATCAGAGTAAGAACATGATAGAAACTGTCAAAATCCTACCTAGGATGGTTTACCAGTTCCTCAATGGGATGTAAAAGTATCAATTTCGCTGATCTTCATCTTTTGGTATTATTTAAACTCACATCATTAATACACACTGTAAGACTACTCTATAACATCATTGGAAAGCTTAGTGCTTGTTTTAAATATTTTGAGGTACATAATTAAATTTTGTTTTCAGCCTTTTTTTTTTTTTTTTTTGGTATCATATAACCCCTCTTGTTTTTATTACCAAATTTTAAACTTTTTATTTTGTATTGGGGTATAACTAATTTTAACTAATTAATAATGTTGTGGTAGTGAACAGGGAAGGGACTCAGCCATAATATACATGTATCCATTCTCCTGCAAACCCTTTCCCATCCAAGCTGGCACATAACATTGAGCAGAGTTCCATGTGCTATACAATAAGTCCTTACTGGTTATCCATTTTAAATATAGCAGTGTGTCATGATCTTTCAAAAATCCCTAACTATCCTGCCCCCACCACAACCATAAATTCACATAACCCATTTATATGAACATTCTAGGGCTACTGAAGTATAAATAAAAGGTGTATGTTGAATCAATCTGCATGTATCCAGTACCTACTGTGGACTTGAGTACTTTATACTTGGGTAAGTTACTTCATCAAACTTTTCAGGAAATTCTATTGCCCTTTTTTTCTGTTTAAAAAACTTGCTCCTATATTTGTAAGCTCATTCTGAAATTCCTGTTCAATTTGTCACTGAGAGCCACTGCATTTTAATGATAAAATATTTTGTTCTTTCAAATTAGACATCTTAACATCCAACTCCTTTCCCGTATGGTTTTCTTTGCAGGAGCAATTAGAGTATAAGCTAATTAGACAATAGACAAATTTAAATCTTCATATTGCTCTTAAGCTCAGAAAAGGAAAAAGTAAAAATAAATTCCTGCTATAAGAAAACTCTATAAAACTCCACACTCTAAAAAAAGAAAAAAGATTCCTATGGATCACTTAATCTAATGAAATAAAATTTTTACTCCATTAAATGTTTTTTCTTTACATTATGGCCTAATATCCATGTCTGCTTCCCTGGTGCTCAGCTGGTAAAGAAGCCACCCCCAGTGTGGAAGACCTGGGTTCAATACCTGGAGACGGGAACGGTACCCACTTCAGTATTCTGGCCTGGAGAATCCCATGGACTCTATAGTCCATGAGCAACTTTGACTTCACTTCATCCATGTCGGCAGTCATACACAGAGCTTGAGATTTCTTTCCAACTTTTTATTAAAAGATATGAACTTCCTGGGAACTTCCCAGGTGGTCCAGTGGCTAAGACTCTGCACTCCCAATGCAGGGGGCTAGGGTTCAATCCCTGGAGGGGGCTAGATCCAACATGGTACAACTAAGATCCCACATGATGCGACCCCCGAAGCAGCCAAATAAATACTTAAAAAAAAAAAAAAGATATGAACTTCCCAGTGAGGATATGGGATATCCATAATCAATCCTGGTTCGGAAATCAGCTTCACCTTCTACTAGCAGTTTCATTGAGCACAGTTAACTTGGTGTATCTCAAACCCAACATTCTCACCTCTAAAAGTTACATTCCTCAGAAGTCTTAAGATTAAATTGGGTAGAACGTGGCTATTATTTAAAATGCTTAATACAAAAAAATGTTTATTTTATGGATTAACATGACAAACAAAAAAGCCAAACCAATTAGCTTTATTTGGATTGTAACCACCTAAAATGACAATGACATAAAATTAAAGCTGTAAGATAGCTTGAAAACCGAAGTCCAAAAGTTTGCCGCCTGCCCTCGAGTTCCAGACCTGCACTGTGCAAGTATTGCAGCCACTATGCATTATGCTGCTACTGAACACTTGAAATGTGGATAATTTGAAGAGATGTGCTGTAAGTGCAAAATAGACATCAGATTTTGAAGCCTTAACATGAAAACAAGAGTATAAACTATCTCAACTTTTTCAAAAGTTGATTACATGTTAAATGGTATTTTGGAAATAATGGGCTAAAAATTAACCTCCTCTTTCTTACTTTTGTAATATAGCAAGTAGAAAATTGCAAATGTGGCTTGTGCTATTTATCTACTAGACAGTGCTACTCCAGACTAGTATTACTTGTGGAGTCAGGACAATTAAAGACATAAGTTTTTTATAAATGCCACGGTTATCACATATGCTAGTGGTACATTCTCAAAATATAAATAGTAAATGGTTAATAGTGCATTCATCTAAAGGGCTCATAAACATCAAACTACAATATCTCCATTTTAATGTTTATTAAATTAGCAAATAAGTGTAAGGCACTGTACTAAATGTGGTGGCAGATAAAATGATTTAGATGCTCTCTTGCTGACCTCCAAAGGCTTACAATCTAGTGAAGGAGACATGTCACATAAGAAAAATAATGTATCATACAGGGCATATTTATATATAAAGGCTGTAACAGCTTTTTTTTTTTTGACAGATGCTGGGAAAGGGAAATTTTCAACAGGTTGAGGATCAAGAGTGTCCTCTGGGAAGACAACAATTGGAGCATACGAGGATTTATCTCTTTGCTTTCACTTAATTTTCAGAAGTGATGCAGCACAAGGCAAAGTATTTAAAATGCTTCAGAAATTTGAAAAGATGGTGTTGACTACTTGAATCCCTTGTGACTAGGCCTACTTAACTCTGATGACCCTGAATATACACCAGACTTTAACTGTAGAGGGCCATTGTTTGTGTGGCATCTGAGTGTGTAAAGGAGAAAGGAATACTTACCCCTTGAAGCCATTTCACCCTCTCCCTGTCACAGTTGCCTCCTGTAATTTGGAGTATGTTCTCCTATCACAGGATTGGCATTTCCAACCCCAGTTCCCTGCCACCCCCTCCAATCTCAAAGCATCAATGTTCTTGTTTTACCTTTTGTGGCATTTTTAATGTTACTTTTAGTCTTAATTTTACATTTCATAATAGCCTTATCTCCCTACAACCTATCCCTATGTATCAACCTCTGGATATGATACCTGTAAAAGGATTAATCTGCCTTCTATACCTCACAAAATGTTCCCTTCCTTGGTTTTCAAAAGAAAGAACTCATTACGATGGAGAATATGCAATTGAAGGAAGAGCATTAAGGAACTTTTCGATGGGAGTTCAAGATGTAAAAATGCAGCTACTTTCTTATTTAACCAACCCCCACTTTCTTGTGCAGTCATGAAGACAGACATCCAACAGTTAGACATGAAGAACTACTACTTTACAGAACCAGTGGATCAAAGAAATACTCTGGGTAAAAGCTATCTAAGCTTGAAATTCTGAGCTGTCTCCTGTTTCTTAGCACCAAAAATTAAACACTTCATGTTTATCATCTTATTTCTAAGATATGTTGGAATAGCCATCCTCTCAAACCTCACTTTGATGTTAATAGGTCATAACTTCAGAAAATATAAATTATTAACTGATTAGAAACTGAAAATATATTCACCTGCCTGTTGATAGGGTTTTCCAGGTAGCATTAGTGGTAAAGAATCCACCAGTCAATGCAGGAGATGGAAGAGACGTGAGTTGCGAAGATGCCCTGGAGTAGGAAAGAGCAGCCCACCCCAGTATTCTTGCCTGGAAAATTCCATGGAAGAGGAGTCTGACAGGCTATAGTCCATGGAATCAAAAAGAGTCGGTCACGGCTGAGCACACACGCATGCCTGTTGGTAAATATTAAAGGTTGGAAAAGGCCCTTATAATCTAATACTGCTATTCTTTGTATAAGATGGTCAATGTTTTCTTGTCTAACTAGTTTTTTAAAAGTTAGTTTTCCTTTAAATAAGTAACACTCCACCTTATTTCTTGACTAGGCAACGGCTTTATATGCAGATGTTTAAATACAGCTTTCAACTGACTTCAGTAACTTGAAAATATTTTGTAAAGTCTTTGTAATCATTCCTCTTCTTTCTCAGTAGCTGTTTTCTAGAATATAAAAACAAAAGCATTTTGCCATGGTACCTATAAACCACATGCAACTAGAGTTGGTTCAGAACTGTGAAGATCACTAATACTGGTACTTCAATTCCAATTCTAGAAGGCTGCTAACAAGTAATTAAAATAAATTTTTATATTCCTTTCATAAACTGATTCCAATTTAAAACATTAAAAAAAAAAAAAAACACCACAGCTCCATACAGTATACCTAAATAGAAATCTTGAACAGTTAAGTAATTTTGGAAATTTTTATTGAAACAATTTGAAAATTGTCCCTGTATATTGAGTTACCATTTAATTTTTTCTATTTTTAGCTCAGAAGAACACATCTCAAAACAGTGTGAATTCTGAGCATTATCAAAGTCATGTGGCCTATATGCTTTGATTTTGTGAAAAGTTCAAGATATGTATTTATTCAATATAATTGAATTATCCAGATGTTCAGTGAGCACTTCTCTTCCATTGTTTAAAAAAAAAAACCACCAACCCATATAACTTAAAAAAAAAAACAGCTCACTTTCAGTTCTGTATCTCCAAAGCTTCTCCAAGAATGCCCACAGAAACACTGATGGCAGGGTTGGAGCAATTTTTGCAAAGCGTCACAGTTAAAAGACAACTGACACCTACCTAAACAGACCTTTACATGTCCTGGATTTTCAGATGTCGGTGATACCTCATGTGTTATCCCTAAATCAGTGTAAGCCTATTTATTCGCTCTCTACCAAGTTTCACAGCCTCTTACCACTAGCAGCACAGTCACGTCTGACTCTGCAACGCCACAAACTGTAGCCCGCCAGCCTTCTCTCCCCATGGGATGGAGTCTCCAGGCAAGAGTACTGGAGTGGGCTGTCATTCCCTTCTCCAGGGGATCTTCCCCACCCAAGGATCGAACCCTAGTCTCCTGCACTGCATGCAGATTCTTTCCTGAGTCACCAGGGAAGCCCCGTAAAGCAGCCTATGAAACTGCTATTGATAACAGCAGAGGATGGGAAATGGTAATGAACACGTTAACACTGTTGACAGAAAATGAATTTGAAGGATAGTAGCAACAGTAAATATAACTATTTCTGAAGATTCTTCTTGCAATTATGAAGCATAGAAATACCGTATTTGCAAATATTGTCAGATATTTCAACACCACAGTTTTGCTCCTTCAAGCAGAGGTTCATATATTTGGGATTTTGACTTACACATAAATAGCTGTTACAAACCTGTAGCACAAGCAATAAAGGAAGAAAAAGCAGCTAACGGCCTTGTATTAGCTCCAGAAAGCCAAGATTTTTACTGTTCTAACTGTTCCTCAGGGATACTTTGTGATCATTTTAATTCACCTGCAGCAAGGAGACTTTACTGTTTTCACTGAAGAGGATTTTTGACCACTTGGCTTAGATGGGTAGGGTGGGGACACCCATTAGGTAAGATACCAGAAATGTGAAGTGCACCAAAGACAGACAACGCTAGCAGTTTGTTTACAAGGCGAGACCAATGGAAGGTTAAGACCAGAAGGATGAGCTCAGGCCAAATTATAAAATTTTAATTTACATATATGGCTTGCAGTTTACTTCTACTAGACAGTGCTATTGTAGAAATAGATATGGAGAGTGATTATAATGTGCCACTTATACATCTGGAAACACTTAAAGTATTTATAAATACAAAGTTCAATCAGACATTAACTTCTCAAAGGGTACAGCAGGACTTGGACAGAGGATTTTCAGGCTTATTTAACAAGTCATCAGATGTAACTGTGTGGTAAGTTAACAGTATATAACCACTGACAGGGCAAAGCGCTCGAACGTGTACAGCGAAAAGCTGACAAGGCAAACCTGCATAGAACAGATTAATCAAGTCCTGACATTACAGCAGAGCAGGAGTCCACACAGATGTGACATGAAGCTGGAAATAATAGTTGAGATCAAGAAAACAAGCATAGAAGAAAAAAAGGGCAATAGAACAGATAAGAACAAGATAGTCACAGAGAGAACCAGCAAAGCACCAAGGAAACTTTCCAAGGAGAGTGACTCAGGGTGTCAGAAAAGTGAAAGCTTTTTGGGGACTTTACTGGAGGTTCAATGCAGGGGTTGAGGGTCCGATCCCTGGTCATGGAGCTAAGACCCCACATGCCACACTGGGAGGCCAAAAATTTTTAAACTTTTATTTTTTTAACCCTTTTTGGTTATGCAGTGCTGCTTTTGGGACCTTAATTCCCTGACTAGGGATCGAACCCAAGCAGTGAAATTGCCAAGTCCTAACCACTGAATCGTTAATTCCTTAACACTTGTAAAAAATATAATTTTCCTACTGGGCTACTGATTACCTGTGAACAGTTCTTGAAAATAGAGGGGAGAGGAAAATCAACTTAAAAGAGTTATCATTCCCAAACCACCAAGCTCCCTAGGAAAAGGTGCAATAAAATGCTTCATTCTGACAATAAAATATTAATACATGATGTTAAAGACAGTTTACTGGGAATGGGCAGGAAGAGGAGATTGCTGATCCTTACGAGAACATTTACACTCTACAATTTCAAGAAAATGTATAAATCAGTATCAGTAGTAGAGCAAATTTGGGAGGCTAGTTTCGCAGTTACCTTGTCTTCTGTGTCCTGATCAGCTTAACAGCCTTACACCAAATGAGTTTTGCCAAGAATTTCAGAACTGAGAGCCCGTAAGTAAATGAACACTAATTCTAAAATTTTAAAAACACAAGTTACTAACACAAAAAAAGTAGACTCATATTGCTCATTTTGGTTTATATCTGTTAAACAGGTTGACTCTTAACTAGTAAAATGTTAAGAGTAACTTAGGGAATTTGGGGATAATTTGAATAATGCTCTATGAACTATGTAGGGTTTGATAGTCTTCTTCCTCAGAACATACAGCTTTAAAATTTTTTTTAAAACAGAAAGATTTGTCCTACCCTCTCAGATAACAACTAAGTAAAATAAAAATGTGCTAGAAAATGTTCATAACATATAAGGTATTACAGGGCAAATGATCAGCAATGTACATTTCCTGTATTTTGTAAAACTAAGCCTTCACAAAAAAATGTGTAAATGAAGCAAAAAATCCTCTAGGCAGAGTCTTTTTTTTTTTTTAACACAAGCTGTATCTCATAGAAGAATGTAAGCCTGCAAATTACTGGGTTGGCCAAAAAGATTTGTTTTTCTGTAAGATCTTGGGGGAAAACTCAAACTTTTTGGCCAATTCAACATCACAATTTAACAGCATCTCTTTTTACAGAAAAGTCAGAACCAGAAGTTATATTTATGTGTGCTCACAGTTCCTTTCATTAAATGTCTCAATGATTTGGGAAAAAATACCATTTTTCACCTAGAACTCTTGGGGAAATAAGAGGGAGTATCTATTAAGTCACTGAAATTGTGAGACAGTCTTTTGCTTTAACAACCTATATAGTTCTCTTAAGTTTACATAAAAGTGAATATAACACAGGCTACATCATTCTTACTGGAATGCGAAAGCCACTATAAATGCAAGAGATTAGTGGGTCTTATCTCCATCGCTTTTTAAGTCTGGGTACACTAGCTGAAAACTTAGCCAAGATTTTTGGCATCAAAAACCCTGAAAGTCAGTTTCTCCCTTGATATCAACTAAGTAATATTTAATATAATAAAACCTATTAACAATGGTCTCAAGGGGGCGTTCCCTTGGCAGTCCACTGTTTAGGATTTGGTGCTTACACTGTTGTGGCTTGTGTTCAATCCCTGGTTGAGAAACTTAGATCATCCAAGTCACATAGTGCAGCTCAAAAAAATAGTTTTAATACTTGGAAGAGGTCCTTAACAGGCAAAAGGATCTAAAATGTTTGAATTGCCTTAAGTGGAAAAATTTAAGGATTTAGACCCTCTCATCAGCAAAGACAGTATGACAAAAGTGTAAAAAAATATATTCTACAAGTAGGTTAACATAGACTCACCAAATCCCAGAACATCAAATTTGGAAAACGTAGGTTTGAGAGAGCCCTGCCAAAATATGGAATGTAGTCTCATTAACTGGTAAAAGAACATACAGGAAGGTACGCTGTATTAAATGTAAATTGGATGGAGGAAAAAAAGGAAATGGGAGTTCCCTAGTGGTCTAGCGGTTAGGATTCAGCTTTCACTGCCTTGACCTGAGTTCAATTCCTGGTCAGGAAACTGAATCCACAGGCCGAGCTTAAAAAAAAAAAAACCAAAAGGTTAAAACTAAACAATCCTGAATGGGTGCTTCTTCCATGTTCAGAAATTGTATGCTTAAATTAAACCTATTGTACTATTCCCCCCAAAAAGGTCTTGCAAAATAATCTGCCACTAAATTTGCAACCTTAGTCACAAAATGTCTTCTATATACCCATTAGCATACTAGGTGCTATTCTCTTTTCAAGTAAGATTTATTCAAACTTTATTCCTAGACAATTTAAAAGAGCTGCGATACAGAGATTAAAGTGGTTTCTTCTAATAAATCCAAGAGTGTACACCATGCTGTTGTATTTCACTTCTATTTTTAAACTGACTTTATTAATTTGCACAAATTAATACAAAAGATGAACTGACACTGTTCATTTTGCAATCAGAGGACTGACTATAAGAAAAGCAGCCAATTTTCATGGCAAAGATGAGTGACAAAGAAAAGGCAAAACCTCAGGCTCTCAAGAGTGGAAAGGGAAGAAACATGTGCCTGAGGGTTGCAGGCCTGTTTTCAGGGTCTACCCCCCTCCTCAAAGCAAGTAACTTGCCTAGGAGTCTGTGTCCCTACAATTGAGCCCTCTTTTCTGGCTTTGGAGAGGTAAACTTGCTTGCCTGCCAGCTCCCAAGGAAATGAAAAAAGGCCTGTTAGCCCTTGTGTTCTCACACACACAGAACTTACAGTCAGCTGTCTCAGTGAGCAGGCCCAGAACACCAGGTCACTTTTATCAATCTTTCTTCCATATTATAAATACAAAAAATACAGTCACCAAACATTTGAGAAAAATCAAAAGCACAGAAAAGTGAAGTATTTCAATGCATTCTATTACAAACTGGTTATCTTTCCAAAAATCTACAGATTTCAAGAGTGAGCAAGACAGTCCACATATAAATAAGAAGTGCCTACTCTACTGCTGGAATTTAGTCAATAAATGCTCTGGGGAGGAAAAGTCAGCGACAAAAGAGTATAGACAGTTAATAGGAATTGGGAGATGAGTAAGTAGTGTGTGCTGTTTCACCATACAGTGAAGAACAGATACTGAAACAGGAGTAAGTGGTCGCCTAAGTGTAGTCTGAGTAATGACAGTAATCAATTAAACTAGTTCAGGGGAGGAAAAAAAAAAGAGAACCAGACTAAGCCAAACGTCTCACAAGGGGTTAAAAGAAACAACTGCTTAAACAAATGTAGTAACTGAAAGATATGAGGTTAACTGAGAACTAAAGACAGGAGTCATTCATCTGTTAACCGATTAAGGGGTAAGCAGAGAAGTACTTTCCCATTCTGCGCTGGATCTTATTTTCCAGGTACAGGTTTTGAAATTTTCCTTTGAAGTCCTATCAAGTTAAAATATCAACTAAGCACATTTAAGCATAAATACCATCTTTAATGCATCACTACTCAAACAAGTAGGTATATATAGTGAGAAAATGCGTTAAATTCAGAGCCTCCCTTCTCGAAGGGATTTAATTTTGAACCAGCAATCAAGATTCGTTATTAAGACTTTTCATACAGATGCAACCATTGCTTTATTATAAAAATTTTTTCAAGTATGGATTACTCTTAGTAACAATTGTTTTCATTATGTTAATGTATAGTTACCTAGCTTTCAAACTTTTCTCAAGTATGACTACTACTTTCCAAAGCACTCTACATAAGAACTAACAAACTTTATGGACTCAAAACTAGACTTGTAAGCAGAACAAGAACTCAATCTTGAAGTACCCGTTTCTCATAAATGTAAGTATAGATGGGACTTGGTAGGCCAATACTTTTTGTTCAGCAGTTTGGAATTAAACTGCATACCATACCAGCATAAAGAGAAATTGTTGGGCTGGGCTGTCTTGATAAATAGATATAAATCCCAGAGCCAACTGCTCCCTTCAAGACCTCTTTAAGGTCAAATAGACAATTTAAAATATGGATCTTCATGATCTTAATTTGCCTTAAAATTTAGTATTCCATGTTCACTAATTTTTAAAAGCTTTCCAAGTTTTAAGTGGCTCAAAATTTTCGATCCCTTTTTCAAGTTAACAAGCCACAATTAAGCCAAATCCAGCCTAATAAACTAAACTGGAAATTCATTTCCAAACTAAAAAATACTTTGAAAAGTATTTTTAAATGCCTGTCTAGCACCATTAATTCAGAATTCCCTGCTTTGGAAGGACTTCTGTTCTAGGAGGCAAAAGAAACCCCAGACACTGAAGAGCTAACTAATTAAACAAGTACTGGCAGTAATTTAAACAGATTGATCAAAGGCACTGGGCAGCAGAAAGGATAAGCCGCAGAACCCACTGTCGGGCACTTAACTGCTGACGCTGTCTGTGCTCACACTAAATGGGTCGTCAGGAGACCAGGAGACCAACCAAGATTTAAAGTTAACTTTAGAATGAAAGTTTCCCACCGTGTTTTAATTCTATTTATAAATGAATCGGCAGTTAGGCAGGATTTCTAAAAGAAATTACACCTGTCAATGTTTCTGAAGGAATCCTAGGAATTCAACTTCTGCAAATTCATGTAAATTTTTACTATTTCAAGTTTTACCAAAACTACACTGTATATTACATGTGCCTGTGGCTGCAGAGAATTGAAGTGTACTCCGTTAATTTCTGGATGACCTTTGACACATTGTTCATTTACCTCCAAGCTCATCCCAAACATTAAATAAACCAAGAAACAGTATGTATGCTTTGCTAATTTCTCCTGATGTGTCAAAGGGAGCAATTTCAGAGGCCTAATTTCTGACTCCTCCCAATTAAAGCAACACGAATACTATCCATAGTATTTTTAAAGTTAAAAATAGTTTTTAAACTATTCTCTTGAAAACGAAGTCATTAGAGGATTTTTAAACTCATGACTTTTTTAACGATTCTGTGTTCAAATGATGCAGTACTGGCATTTTCTAATTCCCATTAGAAAAAAAATCAGCACACAAGTTGAAATGCAAAATTGTTATACGACTGGCACGACTGATCAAATCTCTTCATCTCATTTGAAATTATACAACAGAGCCACAACAGATGCCAGACCTCTTCTGATGTCATGTATGTGTCTATAGCTGGAAGACTGGATTCTGTAATGTGCAACGCTCTTCTACACACGTGTCACTATACTGTGAACAAAACCCAAATCATGTTTTCTCAATCTGTGGTAATGGCTGGTCCACATCAAAAACTTTGTCCTCTGCCTTGTAGTAGCAGTAACTGGTTGTAGTTCATAAATGACTTTAAATGTAAATTCCCTTAGGTAACCCCAAAATAAGTTAGTTATTTGGCATAACAGAATCCTTTCAGAACTAAAGTCAAGAAATGACCATTCAAGAACGTTACAGACAGCAACTTCAGATTAGAACTTGTTTTAAACCACTTTACAAAGTAAAGAAAATCAGATATTCACTGAAGCTTATGGTAAATTATTCTAAAATAAACCTTATCTTGATTCTATTTGCTTGTGTTAAAAAAAAAATTTTAGAAAACTACACTTGAAGACACTAATTTCCAAAATGGTTTATTGGAAATTCTCCCCCATCCAAGAAGTCTGTCAGCAGTCTTGATTATCAACAAGAAAAAAGTCCTAAGTTTGGCACCTGCACAGGGAGTCAAATTGGCAATGGAAATGGTTTTCAAAACCCTCTAGTAGTGTTTCAACAACTTTTCAGTATAAAACTTCCGTGACTATTCTGAAATGACAAAAACTTTTTTCAATCATCAGTATAAACTGTAGTAATCATAACACAATTAAACTCTGTACCTAAAAGGATCTTCATGAAGTGACCAAAGCTATCACCCTCCCAACAAGAAATCCTAGGGCTGAGTCAAAATCTGAATGTATTTATAAGTTCCCCGTTCTTTGATAATGACTTGCCAATTTTGCTTAATGAAACACATTTTAAGCTGAATTCACCTACCTAATCTCATTTGCGCAGTCATCTAAATGTACATTAAAGCAAAACAGTTTGTTCACGCCCCTCTCCGGTATTACTTACTACCTCAATTACTCATTTCCAAACCTTCAGAGTGATAACAAAATGAAACGCTGAATGGTGGGGGCATATTACCAGAAAAGCAGAACCAAATTACCATTAACTTCTTGAGTCCACTGGCATGTGTGTGACCAGAGTATTTTCATTAATTAAAATTAAGTGGAGACCAACACTATACATTTATCCTATACATCATCTCCCTATCATGTGCTTCAATTAGGTATCTTGGGGAATCTGTTTTGGTATTACCGTTGGCTAGTTAGTTTGAATGTATGGATAATTAAAAGACGAAAAGACCTCTAAAGATTCCAAGTGTCTATTTAAAAAGCTGTTAAATGAAAAACGATAAAATGGAGGACACCCACAATAATTCTTGGACTCCTGGAGATCCTAAGACATGCTACAAAAATAGGTCTTTATTCTTAGGAAAATATAGTCAGAGCTAGCTTCCTTATGCTATACATAAAATCTTAACATCAGAGGCAGTACAGATAGTACAGATAGTTTTTGAACTGATCTCCAAACAAGCACAAACCCACTACGTTGAAAAGAACAGGTAATTTTGAGGTTTTTGGCAAAAGACAGTACTTCACACATCTAATCCAAATCAAAGAGCCTGCAGACAGTTTTCAGTGAGATAAAAGGAATGAAATAAATATAAATTCTACAGATAAATAAATGTAAGAGAATTTAAATAAGCTAACAGAACTAATTTTTTTAAATAAAAATACTAGTCAGGTACAAGCTTTTGTTTCTCAATGCCAGACTTCTAGATGTTTATCAGACTACTGTTAATATCATTAAAAACCTAATCTTGGACCAGGGCATTAGTTTTAATACTATTTTGCATTCGTAAAAAAATTTTTTTCTTTCAACTGAATGCTCCTGGCCCTGAAAAATATTTTAGGCATATTACTGAAGGCAGACTGTGGTACTAATAAAACTTGTATCTTAAGTACTTTTTTAAAAAGTGACAGACAAAAAAGTCCATCCACTAATTTGCCCACAGTTAAAAATGTCTTTGAACATTGGCTGATAATTATCATCTTAAGAAAAGTAGTGGCATGCCCTATTGAGTGGTATGACTGAGTAATTAATACTACACTTTAAAACATCATCCCCACAAGTCTGTTCACTCTATGTATGGTTATTCTTGATTCATTTCAAACCCACCAATGAATTCCTATGGTCAGATTAAAAGTTTATGGTATGTATCACTGGGAAGAAAATGACCATGGTGGGTATTCTTGAAAAGCTTTAGGAAACTGAGCAATCATTTACTCTAGGGGGGGTAGCTCCCTCACCTAAATGCAGAAGTCCTTCTACTCTGTAACTTTCTCCCCTTAAATAGACTCTTATGTCATGCTCTGTTTGGTCTTTTTTTCCTATGTTTCTGAACAGTGACTTTTGGCTTAGCAGTCAAAACAGCTGTCCTGAATGTGACAATTTTGCCCATCTAGCATGATATTCACCCTCATTAAATCTTTTCAAATAGATTCATACAAGTGAATACCCGAGGTTACCCCATCAATCCATTCCTATGTATGCTATTCCTATTTTATCATGTAGAAAGTGTAAATCATTAAATCAGACTTGCAGTCATTGGTAGATTTCTCATGATGCTACAACAAAGGCCGTCATGAGTGTGCAACCACTTTCTGTGCTAAACCCCCCATTCATTTCTAACATCTGATTCAATCACAATGCTGGAAAACCTCCCACAAAAAGCATGATTGGGAGAATATATCTAACACAATTTTCTCACAAAGCAACTTTCTGAAAACTGATTAACTAAAGTGATGATCACTTTTGATTGCCAAGTAGTCTGCAGAAACAAAATCTTGCGTCTGCTTTGGTTAGGTAACTCAAGTTTTGTTTTGTTTTGTTTTCAACAATCAGAATGCTTTAAGGATACATTTTCACCCCAAGGAAGGGACTTGATTCTTGGATTTAAGACCCATTCCTTGACAATTATATACAAAATTTCTTTTAACTTGGTCATCTATCCATTCTTTGAAGCTGTCAAAGCCAAGAACCCATAAACAAATCACAAATATCAATAACCTACATTAGTTAACATTCCCCTTTTTAACATGTTGACATTTTTACTAAAGGATTAGTTATTTTTGCATTTCCATTTCTCATATCCCATGACATTCCATAAAAATTGCATTATTGCTTTATAGGCCACACAACATTCAAAAGTATGTTTATATGCATTGCCTGTTTTCCTTGATCTGATAAGAGTTTGATACTGATTTTACTACAGAAATTGAAGTTTGAAAATACCAGTTAGTATTTCTTCTCAGTACTTAATTGTTCACATCACTAATCACTACATGCATATTTAGCTCTGATTATATTGCTCAAAAACTGCACCCATTATCAGAACAGTGCAAATGATTATTTAATTTTAAAAGTAATTATAATGGCTTAAATTCAAAGTTAGTCAAATGAACACTGTCAAGTAATTTCACTTGAGTGTGTATATATTTAATCACCACTGTTTACATTACCCATCAATTCTTCACAAATTTTTTTAATATCAATTTTTCCTCCCAAATCCCCAAACTAAGAATGCCAAATAGCCTTGGAAACCCACAGCTCCATATTTTAATGTTTTCTTAAGAACACATTTGTGAACTCACAAAAATGTTCAACTTTGACAATGCAGTTCTTACTTAAGTCAAACAAACCTGTTCTAAAATCCCAACAAATAATTCTGAGAATTAACTTAAACACCTTGACAGTGTCCCTTAAAAAGGGTATGACAGTAAAGTGCCAATAGGCATGGCAATGGCCTCTTTGATGGGATCATTTAACTCCTTGGACCTGGGAAGTGCCAGCACCAAGGATTATACTGAGATTCAATTTTACTGAAGGCTACATTTAGTTTACCCACTTTCCACAACCTATTACTCATTTTATGTTAGAATGAAATGTAAATGTTTTGTGTAGCCCTCAAACTTACACTAAGATTTGAGAGATGTACTTTAAAAAAGCACGGGGTAATATATAAAATCAGTGGCAAAAAGTTTCATTAAGCACCAGGAACTAATTTTTGTCACCCCATACTCATTTTGTAGGTAATGTTTCAATAACCGGCAAGGCACATTTACATATATTCCAATGAATACTTATTGACAAATTTTAAATTACACTCTATGTCCCAGCTATCCCAGTAACTGACATACAACATACTAAAATGGTTTATTAAGATAACATAAAAAACCAATTAATGTGAAACATACAGGCTATTGGCAACCACTATCTAAAATTATGTAAGTACAAATAAACATACTGAAATGTGTGCATTTCTAAGTTTTTAAACCAGAATATTTCTACACTAACACACATTTATATTAATGACACATAAAAAAAATAAAAACTTTATTACAAAAATAAGTTACACTCGCCTCCAGCTTACAGTATAAAACAATTTTATTTGCAGGAATGCAAAATGATTGTTTGCCATGAGCATTTTGAACATATGACATGTCTAATTTTCTTGTTAAATTTGCATTTACTGGGGAAACTGGTGTGTATAAAACCTTAATTAAGTATAAGCTCTGATCTTCGTCATGGTGCCTATTGGGTATGTGATATAACTGCAGTATCCCTTTGGGGAAGGGGAAAAGGGATTTCTTTATACCAAGTCCTAATTAAACTATAATTTCACTTTTGACTTTAAGCTATCAATTTAGGACTTGGCAAAAAATTTTTGAGGGTGATTCAATAGAGGATGCTTCACCACTGAACACTCACTGTCATCAAGGTGCTTCAGGAAATTAAAACATAGCACAAATGATTGTACTCTATTCTACAAGTTATCATGACCTGCGTAAGACATGGAAAGCTGATTCACATCTTTGCAGTGATCAGCAGTAAGAAATGCACTAATGAAACATACCTTTTACCTAAAAAGCTAAACTACAGCCATATACTAATTTCTATGATTTATGAAAAAACTTCAAAATATCCAAATGTCAGGCTTTGCTGTACAACTGTCAGTTTTAGTCTGACTTTTTATAAAGGGACACTGCAGTATTTAGTACAAGTTCGGATGCACTTTTTTTGAACATCTGATGTCTTACAAAAGTAACATCTTGCTAAACTATTATACATCCAAATAACTACAATATCTGAAGAAGCAAGGCTGCTTTTTCAGCCACAAAATACGACAAAAGCAAGGCCTGTTATGATGTTCATGAGGAAGTCTTACAAGCCTCTGAAACTAAAGGCAACTAAGAATGTTACATTTGGTATATTTAAAATCTTACCCTCATATCATTTAACAAGCCTTGCTTTTATCTACAAAGATTTTCTATGTACAGTACAGACAGGGTATAGTTCAATCCTCTGCTACTGAGGTAGTTAACCAACCCTTTAAAAAAGGTTCTGAAAAGAACCACTATCTGGAATGCCTGACTAACCAGCTCTGATGATTACACCTGAAACTGCATATCTGAACACAATTCAAAAGTGATTACTATAAAAAAGATATAGACAATCATGATTAACCTTGGTGAGCAGAAATAAAAGTTAAGGATACCAACAATGGCATTCATCTATACCACTGCAATAAAATTTAAATGCACAAATTCAAGAGAATATTTCAGAAAACCAATGCTGGGATCCTTAATTTAAAAAAACAGGGGAAAAATCTACTTAGAGCAGATTTTTTAAAGAGAAGAACTTTATTCTTTATTAAGATACCATGCTAGAAGTTATGAAGAATTTCTGTTGGAACACATTTGGAAAATAGAGTAGCTTTAGTTTAATAACTTGCACTGCAGAGAAAATTGTTAAAGAAATTCATATCAAAGTCCAAGTATTAGTTCAATGTCCTGTATTTGATTCCATGATCTTCATAGGAAGGTCTTCTGCAATAGAATATGCTCCTATACAGCCGAGATATTTAAGGTTGCTTGATTTCCTTACCATTACTCCACTGCAAGCTTCTGGTGTAATCCCACATAGCAAGTCAGT